>NC_084642.1:11587028-11896195 GCF_019802595.1 Syngnathoides biaculeatus
GTAGGTGTGTACGGAGCAATTAAAAAATAATAATAAATGGGGGGGGACTAATTTGTCTCACAGTTTATAGCATATGTTACGTGTGAATTTAGAATAAATCTTGGTCAAACCAGCAATATTTAAACAAAGCACTTGTATTGCGTTTAAGACAATTTAATAACACACAATATAATACATGACAAAACAATAACAGAATAGAAGTACATAGAGACTTCCGTAGCGTGTGACACAAGCTAACTAGCTAAACGACGCATCGTCACCAAACTCGAACAAATATTATTTCCAGCAAATGTTCCAGGAAGGTAGTGTGGCCATTAGCCGGCGCCCCACGGAGGTGGGGAGGTGGACAGCCGCCCGGCATGGGTCCTCCCGAGTACGCTCCATACACAAGACTTGTAAAAGGGTTAGGAAATCAAACAATTATGGGACAGTCATTTTGAATATTTGATCAGGTTCCTCTTCCTCCTCGTCTGTCTGTCAGGGAGTCTGTTGTCAGTTAGAAGTGATCCGCATATCATCTAATATGGCTCAAAACGATAGGGTAATATGGCCCCGGTCACTTCACTTGCTTCTGAGATGTTCTCTTCTTCCAAAAGGCCTTCGGTCTCAAAAGGGGTGTCAGAAAACCCCCCAAATCTCTCTTGTTTATCTGCCATAGCAACAACGTGTTTTCTATGCTGACTGTCCCAGTGTGACATCTGTAAATGACGTCGCAGGGAATATGGCCGCCACTGGGATGTCGAGTGAGATTTCCGCATCTTTGTGCATTAATGACACGCTCATTTTTTTTTTCGTACTGACAGCAAAGTGAATAATATCATACGTAGTTTTCATAAGAATATCTATTTTAAAATGTATATTTTGGTGTCAGTTGCTCTTTAAGAAAAAGCCCCGATCTCACCCCTTAACAAACGTGTTTGGGATCAATTCCAACAAAGATTGTGCGTCGCCTGGCCCAATGCCCCACAAACCCACTCCAAAATCTTGAAGAAAGTCGCTTCAGAAGAGCAGAAAGCTGTTTTACAGTGGCTGCAAGGACTGGACCCCATTAGTTTCACTTCCTGTAGCTTTTGTAGCAACACAGTATTTTTGACAACTGTATGATAGATAACTTTACACACCAGAGAACAAGCTACAGTGAGGCAAAAAGTATTTCGGCAGCCTCCAATTGTACAGGTTCTTGGACTTGAAAAGATGAGAAAGGCTTGTAATCTTCATCAGACGTATAACTCACCCATGAGCGACAATTGATTGCTGACTAAATACATTTTGCCTCACTGTAAATGTACTTTAGTGGAAGTACAGTAGATGGGCAAAAATAATACATTTAGGGTCAGGGGATTTAATGCCTTTTTGGAAATATCGTAAATAAATGACTAATCTGCAAAGAAAAAATATTGCATGCGGTATTAAACACCTAAGTTGAATAGAAAATACAAACAAGTATGCAAACATATAGGAGAAAACTAGCATCAAACCAAAAGCTCATTTTACAAAGCAAATCCTCAAGATAATTATTTTTTTTTTTTATCATCCATCAACCAACATTCTCAAAGATGCACATTAAATGAACTTACAGCCATTGTTTTTTGAAGGATGAGGAAAGACTCCAGAACACAGCAACTCACACTAAATTACTTCCTGTATTTGTTCTTCTTTTTTGGTCAAATATATACAGTGTCAAACAAAATAGCAAAAGCGCCACCACCAAGTGGTCACAAATAGAATTACACAATAAATACATACAAATTGGGGTTCCAAGTCATGTCCCATTGAGGGGCCTCAACAGAAGATGAAATTGAAGGAAGAGGGGAAATGGTGAAAAAAAAAAACGCTTTAAAAGGCAAAAAGACAGTATTTGGAGTAATTTTTTTGCATCCCACACACACAGAAACACACACATAGAGAGATATCAAAACAGTGAGATGCTGCTCCAAAATTAAGGATGATTTGTAGTTAATAAGTCTGACTAATTCAGACAGCTTTCTTCAATGCAAAATGAGAATTATGAAATGTCCTTTACGGTAATGTATATTAAGACACATTTACCCATACAATTAACTCTTGAATTGCAATTAAATATGCTAAGAGTCATTATTTTGGAATTGCCAATTGTTCTTCCTCATGCTGTTCGTTGGGCCTATTTTTAGCACATCTGCCTCAATTCTGAGGTTTCAGGTTGAAACATTGGCTCTCTGTCAAGTTGCTATGTTCTCTCCAGTTACTTTGACCCCCTACCACATTTAAAAAATATACTTTAGGTTAATAGAAGACCACAAACTGTCCATAGGTGTTGGTGTGAATGATTGTCTGTATGAGCCCCGCGACTGACCGGCAGCCAGTCCAGGTCGTACTTTGGCTCTCGCCCAAAGTCAGCTGGGACAGACTCCATGGCAGAGGAGGAGAAGAGGACGGGGGTGATAAGTTGTGACCTATATAAAACTATTCTGGTCCATTTAGGAATCTGCAGAGATCCGTCCTGTGTGAAAACAGCTCTGAAATGACCAGCAGCACAAAAAATGTTGCAAGTTCCACAATATCTCTTCAGTGCGGGACAGTCCTGGCACTGCTGTTGCACTTCTACGGAGCGGCACTTAAGAAATGCTCAGGGGAAGTCCTGGCACTGGTCCTTGTTGCTAAGCGACAATTTGAAACTCATTTTTGAAGAGAACCAATCTTTTTACTGAAAGTATGAATATTTATACGTTTTAGCATTTGGCAATGTGGGGGCAAAACAGGCATTTAAGCTTTCAGCCTGAACTTGAAAAATAGTGGAGAGACACATGAGGCGAGATATGGTTACATCTCATTAAATTAGAACAGTGTCAAAAGTTTGATTTAGTTGGGTACAGTAAATCACTTAAAAAAAGTCAAACTCATTAAACACACACTACACACAGTCAGAGTGAAATCTTTTATGATTTATTTTTAATACACATTTTATGACTAATTTGATCATTAGAACTTAGGGTTAGGGTCATACAAAGGAATTTCCCCACCCAGGAATACAAACACCTTCTACTGCAGGTGTGCAAAGAACATCTATGCATTTTCTTAGCTTATCCTCACAAGGGTCGCAGGGAGTGCTGGAGGCTATCCCAGCTGTCAACGGGCATGGGGCGGGGTACACTCTCAACTGGTTGCCAGCCAATCGCAGGGCACATGGAGCCATATAGTCGCCCTCACAATCACACCTTGGGGCAATTTAGAGTGTCCAATTAATGTTGCATGTTTTGGGGATGTGGGAGGAAATCGGAGTGCCCGGAGGAAACCCACGCAGGCACGGGGAGAACATGCAAACTCCACACAGGCCGGTCTTCAGGACTGTGGGGCCAACGCTTTCCAGCTGAGTTCCACCGTGCCGCCATTGTGCAAAAAACAGTTTTACACAATTAATTTATAATTCCTATGTAACATGCTGCCTATTTTTTGTCTTCTGTATGATGTCACATCTCTGTTGGGCCAATTGTGCACAACTCGTGCACTCACTGTAATAGCCTGACCACTCTGCTTTCCTTGTACATCCGATGATGACCAATACTGACCCCTCATGTACTTGTGAGGGTTATCTGCACCATTTGCACAATTGACACTGTTCCATATTATCGCACTACCACTCACTTTACACTGCTTACATTTCTTGAAGTTTCTGCACCATTTGCACAATGGTCACTGGTCTATTTGTCATTTCTAACTGCTCTAAATTGTTAGACTGCATCATTGGACAATTGTAAAAAAAATATCTCCGTTGCCAAATTACGGGTAAACTTTTATTGCTCAGTGACTCTGTGCTCTTTTTTTATGTCTCGAAAATATTTTCTGTCAAATGGCTGTCTGTTGTCATGAGCCAACGATGCAGGGCTGGACGCAAATGGAGGACTCTGAGATGTGGGCATGATGTTAGGCGTGGTCTGATGATTAGGAGACAAACTGGGAAACATGAACTAGGACTTGACGATGACTATGAAACATAAACTAAGACAGGACTAAACTGTGGTGGCACAGAAACACTGTAACGAGGATAGCTCAACACTACACTATTCTTAGTGGTGGAGATTCCTACTGTCACTGAATGCAACTCGCTAACTCAGGGCAACGAACTGGCCAATGCCAGTGACAAAACTCCAACTTAAATACTTGGTCTAATCACAGTGCCCCATGCGAAACAGCTGTGACTGTTGACAGGTGTCAGAGATGAGACCGCCCAAAGCGGTGGCAAGGCCGCGCCCCTCTTAGCCGTGGTCCATTCTTGCTCATGAAATCTGTTGTCTTACCACAGCACCTCCAAATACTGGAGACAAATTCCTTCCGTTTTTGACATACTTTGGAAATAAAAATGATTCTGATCATGAATTATCTTTCTATTTTCTTCAGATTTTTGTCTCTTTTCATTTTTCCCCCTCTTTTTTAATTCTTTTGGGGTTTTGTTCTTTTTGGGGGGAATCAACACTGAAAAGCCTTCTTGGTCCTTATAACTGCTTACCGAATAGTTAAATAAAATAAAATAAAATAAAATAAAATAAAATAAAATGAACATTAATTGGACACTCTAAATCTAACCCCCTAGGTGTGATTGTAGCTGTTTGCCCTGCGATTGGCTGGCAACCACTTCAGAGTGTACCCCACCTCCTGCCCGTTGACAGCTGGGATAGGCTCCAGCACTCACCGCGACCTTTGTGAGGATCAAGCAGCAAAATAAAATGGATGGATAGAAAATAAAATCAGAGAAATAAATAAGGTTCTGATTGTGAAAAGTATCTTTATAAGTGTTTAATAAATTCATGCAGTTTAATGTATGAGTACTGAAATAAATTGACGTTTGTATCGTATTCAAAACTATTGAGATGTAGCTGCGTATGAATATTACAAATATACACTTTGACCCTCATTAACTTCAATTTATTTTTTCATTTCCAAGCCTTCTTTTGTAAAAGAAAGAGTTGATGAGCTGAGGGAGATGGGAGGAATGCACATGGCACAAATCCCTTTTGGAACTTTTGTATCGATTACATCAGGATACAAAATTGCTGTTACTTTTAAGTTTTGGCGTTAATAATGACGGTGATGTTCATAGCATTTCCCCCTTCAGATCTGTTAATATTGAGTTTGATCCCGGATGTCTGATTACAGACAAACACAGTGAGGCGCCTCTTTGCGTCTCCGTGCTTCCCTCGTGTTCCCAGTCATCTCCCTTTGAATTTTAAATGTCTCCATTCACACCTTTTCTCCCGCTGCTCTCTTCTGGCTTTGGGGCCAAATTAATTGATGATTATCTTGTCTTTGCAGGGCTTGCTTTGGAAACTGGGGTTTTTTTTTTTTATTTTATTTTTTTAAATCAGCGAGGGGATTGCTTTCCATTACTTACAGGACGGCTTCATTTAAAGCACTCATCCTTGCTCTGTACCCCTTTTTTTCCCAGACTATGTACCTCTTTTAGGCTTCATGAATTAGCAGTGTGTGGGCACACTCCTAATTCAGTTTGGTCTCCTTTCATAAAATTGTGGCCTTGTTGACCTAGAGCAGAAATGTTAAACAAGAAAGGCACTCAGTTGAGTTGAAAAAAAATTGGGACTGGAATAGCGATGCGAAAAATTACTGTCAAAAAAATTTCAAGAAATATTTGTACTGACATTAGGAAGACACCTGTAGCATGCAGTGATGCACCACGAGATTTTAATTTTCATCTTCCTATCTTCTTAACTGTAGTGTGTTTCAAAAGTAGACCAACATGACACCAACATTAGAGGTTAGCGCTACATTTATTCAGACCCCCGTTGAAAGCATTATTCTGATCACTGCAACATTGGCATTTACATTTCAAGGATTTATTCATTTACTATTATATAGTTGGGTCTCCAGCTCCTAAAACCTACAAAATCAAGAATTCAAAAAATGATAATATTGTTGAGAAATCAGCCCAAATGTTGCTGCCCATAAATGTTTTAAACGGAATGTCACACACTACCCATCTATTAAAAAAGTACCTGCACAGGTTCCCCCAGGTTTCATAAAATTACATCAGTCTTCTCAGTTGGGTTCAATATGGGGAAGACTGAAAATATGACAACAGGTCAGAAGACCGTCACCGTAGAATAGGTAAGCCACAAGAGTTCATAGTGAAGGAGGCTGGGGGTTCACAGATTGCTGTGTCCGTTCATTTCAATGGAAAGTCTAGCGGAAGACAAAATAAGGCAGCAAAAGAGGCAAGTGTGGGCTTCAGCGGATTATCAGAATGGAATGAGGCGGGAATCACAGCTTTAAAAACCACCACATTCCAGCGCATGGGCTACAACTGTTGGGTTCCTGCGTTCAAGCTACTTCTGAGCATGAGCCAAAGTCTGAGCCTACATCTTAACTGGGCCAAGGAGAAGAATGACTGGACTGTTAGCCAGTGGTCAATTATCCTCTTTTCCGATGAAAGTAAAGTGTGCCATTCATTTGGGAATCAATGTCTAAGGGTTTGGAGAGAGATAGGTGAAAAACAGGACCCAATCTGCTTGAAGTCCAGTGTGAAATATCCAGTCAGTCAGGCTTTGGAGTGCAATGTCCATTGCAGATGTTGCTAAATTCTGTTTTCTTAAATCCAAAATCACCACCAGTCAGAATTTTTTACAGGACTTCGTGAATCCTTTTGCTGAGGGTCTGTATCCAGATGCAAATTTCATCTTCCAGCAAGACCTGGCCCCTGCCCTAACAACCAGATGCACCAAAACCGGGTTGAATGTCCAGGCCATCACAGTGCTTGACTGAACCAGCTAACTCCCTGGATCTAAACCCCATCAAGAATCTATGGAGTATTTTCAAGAAGAAAATGAGGGTCACAAGACCCAAAAAACAAACAAACAAAAAACTGAAGGCAAGCATCAAGGAAATCTAGGCTCCCATAACTCCCACACAATGTCACAGATTGATTGCATCAATCCCACTGAGCATCCATCCATCCATCCATCATCCATCCATCCATCCATCCATCCATCCATCCATCCATCCATCCATCCATCCATCCATCCATCCATCCATCCATCCATCAATCCATTTTCTGAGCCACAAATCCTCACGAGGGTTGCGGGAGTGCTGGAGCCTATCTCAGCCGTCATCGGGCAGGGTGCAGGGTACACCCTCAACTGGTTGCCAGCCAATCACAGAGCCACATCCAGGCAGCGATTTCCAAAGTGATTGCCAACCAAGTATTGACTATTAACATATCGTTTAGAAAGTACAATTTTTTTCAATAATTCACTGCGACCTTAATTTATTCCTTTTCTCTCTTAAAAAAAGAGGATTAAATGGTGATTTCTTCACAGTATTCTCATTTTTTATTCCTGATTTTGTGGGTTTTATGAGCAAAAAGACAAAATTATGTAAAAAATGCCACATGCCGCCTGCTACTTTTATTTATCCATTATTGCGTGCACGTCTATTTTTAGACATTCATCTTCGACTTCCGCATTGGGTGTCATTGGCCCAATCCAACTTGATCACAAGTGTTATTTAACTCCAATCCACCAATCTGACAGCACACAAAACCTTCGCAAGATAACTCTTTTGGGAAAATGAAAAAACAGCCGTGCAATTGTTTACTTCAGACTTTGAATAACAACAGCTTTATGATGCAGATGGTGATTATGATGACGGAGTCTTGCTTCTGCCCAAACGTGGCTATTTCAGCATATTTCTAAAAGCCACTTTATACTCCCACGGCCCCGGTGCATCCCGTGACCTACGAATTGCCCCGCGCGGTACCTCTGCTTAGCTTGTGCGTAGCGGCCCGCGTATACGTCCAAAAAAAGTTGTTGTGCAGGGAAAGCCAAGGTCATCTCTCGTGATTGGCCCGATTTATTCAGATGGTGTGATGACGTACGCATCCGGGCTCCACACACCTCCCACGTCGCCGCCTTGTTGATTGATTTTGCTGCATATCTGGTCATTTAGGTTCATTTATTCAAGTAGACACACTTCCACAGTCAGTCATTGTTGTTGCTTCCTTCTTTCCTACGGAAAGTAAAATAAAAACATCTACAAGAAATGACCATAATGGTCCGAGGAAACCCCACCCTGTGGCGTCAGAGCCAATAGCAGCCGTAGAGACACCTCTGACTTGGAGAAGAACTGCAGTACATTTTCAAAACTGAGCGCATGGATTGCGCTCGAGTAAAAAGGCAAACTACAGGCAGGAGAGACGCAGGGATGTCAGCGGGGTCACTGCACGTGCAAGTATAAAGAAGCCGTAGTTTGGGAAAACACCTTGTAGTTAGTTGCAGGTGTTTCTATTGTTGTCTTGGAAGTGCATATGGAATCTTTAGCCTTATTTTATGGTCACTGTTAGACTTCAATCTTTCTCTCACACAGACACACCCATCCACACACATCTTTGCAGCCATATTGAAAAATTTAAAGTAGTAGCAATTTTTTCATTTTAATTGATGGTGATCCTGCCCATGTGTGTCAGCCAGCTGCATGTCTACTGTGTGTTTGTTTTCTATGAGTGGCCGCTAGAGACATCATTTAGGATTACCTCTATGAGTTGTTTTCACTCATGTCACATTTTTTGCTGAATTACCCACACACCACTGCACGCCGCCATTTAACCTCGCTACCTAACGCGTACAAGTGTGGAAGTCTCTGGAATGCTCTCGGTTACTGTTTGTGTTTTTGTGTTTCACGGGCCTTTCGGGACTCAAGAACACAAGAGATGACTTGCTAAGCATCAGAGAGCCTTCTACTGACTTTTCTTCTGACTTTTTTTCGACAACTCTCGCCAATTCGCTTGGCTTTGTGGACGATCGCCCAACGCTCCTATCCCGCTGCCCGGTCTCAACCTCCATCGTGCTGATGTGTCGCTGAGCTAAGCTAACAAGCTTAATCGATACTCATTTTAGAAGGCCAACATTACAGTTAACATCCTTTTTTGTTCGTCACTTGAAAGATTCAAAAATTTTGTGAAATACTTGATTTATTCTTTTGTCTTTCTGCCTTTGTCATCAAATTTTAAACAAATTATAAACATTTCGCTTTGATTGTGGTGAATGAATATATACAGGTTTTACTTTTTGGAAAAAAAAATGGAATAAATGGAGTTTGCCTCGATATTAAAAAAATTATATTCCACTGCCTTTCATTTTCCGTGTTAGTATACAGATATGTGCTCCTCCTTCGTGATTTCGGTCACATAGAGTAAATGATCAATACTGCGCCTTTGTTACCCAGTCCTGAGTCCTATGATGTGTGTATGCCAGGTAGCCTAATAGTCAGTATGGGCTTGATGTGCTGTCGGTCACGTCTTCAATACATGCAGTTAGAAAGATAATCTCGTCCACCTTGCCTATGTATGAGTATCGGAGCTCAGGGATCGAAAATGGCCGCCATTCGAGGCAGCACAACGGGTGACGTCACGTGAAAACAACCCATTGAAACAGTCTCACGCCCAGTACAGTTTTTTTTTTTTCCTCCTATAAATACTTGTTAAACGCTTTGATACACAATACTTAAAAACTCATACAAGTGAATTTCCTTTGCATACTACTGAAATGCTCTTCAACACTACAGAGACCCTCTCAGGGAGACTATTGAAATGCCCTCATACGCAAAATCTGACACACACACTGGTGAGGACATGCAGGCTACATAATTTACATCACTCCACCATTTCCCTCCGGACACATTACGGAGCACATTGTGACCCGGCTTTCGTAACGAGAGCATGTGCACTAAATATATTCTTAGTATGTGTGCAAAGACATACTATGCACATATAAATGGAAATATAGGTCGTTCAGTAGTGTGTATAAAGTATATCAACAAAACCATTTTCAATCGTGTTCCTTATGAGCATTTGAGTAATGCGGATGACAAAAGCAATTCAGTCATTTATATGACAGTGTTTTAGTATTATTTATGGGAGTCTTTCACAAGTGTGTAATGAGTGATCTGAAGAGTGGACCCCCACACACTCGGATGGACCTATCCATAGATTTTCTTTCCTCCATCCATTTTCTTTGCCGCTTAACCTCACCATGGGCGCGGGGAGTGCTGGAGCCTATCTGAGCTGTCAACGGGCAGGACGCAGGGTACACCCTGAACTGGTTACCAGCCAATCGCAGGGATTTTCTTTCAAATTTCTTCCCTTTTCTGCCATTCTTTTCCATTTTTTTTCATGGGGGAACAAACCCTGAAAATTATTTCTGTTCTCCTATCCCTGTTTATTGAAGAATAGTAAGATTAGGACCACTGTATCATGTACGAGACCATTTCAGTCGTGTGAATGACAGTATTTCAATTGTAAAGGTGGTGGTAGTCTTGAATTACCAGCCTACAGAGCGCACCTAGTTATAAGACTCCGTGCACAGAAAGAGTTTAACGCTAACGCTAGCGCCGCATCACCGGATAAACCGCAGGGTCGAAAGCGTGTGAAAAAAGTAGCGGCTTGTAGGTCGGAAATTACGATATGTATTTAACAGTTTAGCTTCCCTCATCTCACCTTCTTTTTGAGTAGATGTACCTGTTTAATTGCACCGTACTAACGACCAAGACTGGTTCCAGGGAACACGTCCTGTACAAGAAATCTAGGCTGAGTTTGGATTGACCAACTACACTGACTAACTAGATACACGGACATTCACACTGAGTAAGTATGCCTATATGGTCATTTTATTTTGTCCTTGATCTTTGGATCTCATGGTTCACTGATGAATGTGTGTATGTGTGTGAGAGAGAGACTTTGCGTTTGTATGTCTCCTAAAGGTCAGACCCAGCCTTTGAGTGCCAATAGGCACACCAACATCTAACAGTGTTGCTGCTTGCATAGAGAAAGAGGTCAACACAGAACAAGCACTCGCAGTAGCTGATGTATATACCTCAGTGCAGAAATGAGGAGTACACATGAGTACATTAAAAGATAGCCTTGCATTTACACTGTGTAAACACTCATCCAAGCTCCAACTGATGCTGGGGAGGACCAAGACATCAGCAGCGAGCTGTGAGTCGCCCACACAGAAACCATTAACAAGGGCGGCTTTTCTCATAAATCACCAACAGAGCCCGGGCTCACTTGCATCTCCACCTGGGAAAAATATCGCCTATTCAACACACAAGACGCTGCCCTCTGATTTGTCTGTTCTGAAGACTGAGACTAATGCCATATGCAGTTTAGCTGCTGTATTTCTCGTCCTTTTTCCCCAGGAAATCACGGGAGGATGTCCACTAATTTACAGTCGTGTTGAACTTCAAAATATTGTGGGGGTAGAAAGGTTGCCAGCTGGGTACCTGGTGATCCTAGTACAGTAATAAGCTGCGAGGTGGGTAGTCACTGCTAGGCATATGGCATGGCATGGAGGGGGGCACCCACCATACACTGGGCACACTGCCTGGCTCATTATCCTTTCCCATCAAGTCTCATTTTGTTGCTTGTTGTGTCACTTTCTCACAGGGTGTAGCACTGCTTTTCCCAGTCCACATATCGATTTAAAAAAAAACCTAGGTCATTTTATTCTTGTACTGTTGTGATATTGTTATCTGTCGTTTTTACTCTCCTTTGCTCACACCTTGTTCTGTCTGACCACATTTCTAATAAACATTCATGTCAATACAAATAAGAACTAAGGGAGCATATTAAACTCTCCTGTAGCACAGTAAAACCGTTCTGGCATAAAAAGGCATGCAGATCTACCATACTGCACGATCTGGCAGATGAACAGTACAAGTAAAAATAAATTATATACATATATATATATATATATGTATATACACTGTATTGAAATATTACCAACCTCTCAAACTATCTGATGATGTGGTGCAGTTAAACACCACAATAATAAACCTCTCATTGGGAAGCTAAACTCTACATTATTATCATCATAAACCATAATAACAAGAAGGTGATTTTTGTCATGTTGTGCCTTGCAGTTCCGTTAATGAAGCCTGGAGGGCACTTCTGCGTAGTCTCTCTCTCTCTCTCTCTCTCTCTCTCTCTCTCTCTCTCTCTCTCTCTCTCTCTCTCTCTCTTTCTCTCTCTCTCTCTTCCATTCCCCCTGTTTCCACCACCTATTTCCAATCCACCTCATCACAACTGGTGTATGTATACAAGCATGTCTGTTTTCAGAAATCCTTCCCAAAGTATTGCAGGCTCTCCTTGCGGTAATTCCTCATTATTTTGTTAACTCGTCTCTCCGTTCCCCATGTTCTGGATCCACATTATTCCTGCCACCTGTCCACGCCGCGGCCTGGCAATCCATCCAACACCAACTTCCTCACCGTTCTTAAATAAACAGTTTATCATATTATTATCTGCCTCTGCCTGCTCTTGGGTCCAGCTCTTCTCAATCCATGACTTTTTCTTCAGAAAAGGGAGCATGTGAAGGAGATTAACTAAAGTGAAGAAAAAGGCGATGACTTTCAACCACAGTGGCTGGGTGGACTAGACTGGCTCTGAATACCAGAGACAATCCCTTGCTGTGTGGTACCATATTTGTTCAAAAAAAATTATTCTGATTGTGGCTGGAATGGTTAAAATAGCATTTGTGAATGTTTTGAGTTATGTGCATGGTCACAAAACAAATTAAACTCATAGTGTGGCGCAGCAATGGTCGTTCTCAGAGAAAGCTCTGTGTGCTGCCTAAAAGAAACCAGTGGCTTCTTTTCATTTTTTACAGTACGTATGTCAATTATGCCATTGGCTGTAACAACCAGTCATCCCTCACATTGCAAAATGCCACAAACTGAACAGCTGGATGTTATACTTTCAATCTGCATTGGATTTGTTGTGCACAGTTGCGCACACGTGCAGTTTAGAGGGAACATTAGCTGACGTCTTTTTTTTTTTCGGCACCCTGTCCTGTAATCAACCACGACTGCCTCGGTTGATCGCGATCGACGCATTGAGCACCCCTGCTGTAGGCACCACAGTATACCATGCAAGTGTACCTAATTCTATGGCCACTGTGGCCACAACATTTATGGTATTATTTGCAAGGGACAATGGAGTACAGTATTCAATAAGATGAAAAAAAAAAAGTCAACCCAGTTGGATCAATTACTGGGTGATCGAACAACCTGACCACCCTCACGTGCAGTTCAAACATGATCTTACCTTCGTAGACAGCTTTGAAGCCCTGTGCACTGACGGCAAAATCGGTGGTAAACCACAAGGCCAATATAGAGCCAGTGCTGACAATAGGAGAAGGCAGCATGAACCCCGACAACCTACAAAACACAAGGGGGAAATGTTGAAAATTATTTTCAACACAGCAGAATCGCGGTGTAAAATACAATTTGAAAAGAATGAAGTGCAATATAAACTATTTAGTCTTGGCATCCAAACCATTATGCATGGAATTTTGCATTGGAAAGCATTCAAAGGAAGCAGCAAGGTTAGATAACAGAAGGAAATAACGCAATATGTATATGTACAAAGTGCATTGAAATTGGAGTGAAGGGATCTTCAAATAACCTTGGTTGCATGACTTAAATTACCGGATAAATTATGTACACTTGCCTTGCATTATCAAGTAATAAGTACAAAATGGCTATCATGACAAAGCAAATAAAAGGTCACTTTTTATAGGTTCATATTCATTTGTTTGATTGATAAGTCATACCGTGTACTTATCAAGAAGCTCTGCACTTTTAAATGAAATAACTTGTTGGGTAAAAGGTGGTGGCGCATAAGCACCTGCAAATCTGAGGAACGGTGCCCAGATGTAGTTCACTTCAAGTATTTGGAAGTTAAATGACCTCTGTTGATTGACAGTAAGTTGCAATCATTGCTACTATCTTGTAAGTAGAAACTGTACGACTGACAATGAAAACATAATTGATTGAAATCGGTTTCGCTTAAAACATGAGTGTAACCATTTAGAAGGAGGTGGGAATAAGTCTGCTAATCATACATCCATTGGAAGGATACACTCTGCATGATTATGACTAAATATTCTGAAATAGACATAGTAAGCTAAATAAACTTTTCAGAACGCATTTAAACGTCGAAAGAAACAGATTTGATTTGTGCTTGTTACAGTCAGTAAGTAAAACAGTGACGGGAGCGCATTGAAACTGCAATTACAGTCGTGGCTTGATTTTTAAGTTCATAAACACGCTTATAACTGCGATACAAATGTATTACATGTATTTTTTTTTTACAATGAAATGAATGGAGATACCATAAATTCATTCCAGGCTCCCCACCCCTCAAAATAAATACATAAATAATTCAAATCTTGAAAAACAAATCAGGAAAATGTCAGTCTATTCAATTATTATGTAGTTCCTGCTGATTTTGTCATGGGGATATGACCTAGCCACTGCCCTGGGCGGCGCTTCCTTTGAGGGGCGTAGCTAGGCTACTGCACTGGGCGGTGCCACCACTGACAACTGTCCTTGCTGTGTATATTTCGGGACACTGATCTACCAAGTACTTAAGTGGTAAATATGTCATTGGCATTTGCCACTTCGTTGCGCATGCTTCACTGCATCCTGGGATACTCAAGTACTGCGCGTAAGTTAGTGTAGAGCAATCCTTTGTCACAGCAAGTCTGTGCCCTCTTAGTTTGATCACGTCTTGTCATGGTTTTTAGTTTGCCTCATAGTCATCGGACCTCGTTTCATGTTTTTGGACCTTGCCTCTCGCCTCGCATTTTTGTGCCTCTGCCTTCCAAGCTTTGCCTCGTACTTCGGATCTTGTTTCAGGATTATCGGATTTTGACTTTCTGCCACGTGTTTTTGTGCTTCCACCTTTTAGGACTGCTTAGCTGTGTACAACCTCTGTGGAAGTAAATATGTGCCACCAGGATTTGAATTATAAATGCCACAGAAAACAGGATTCGAATTTGAAATGTAAACTGATCACATTTTCAACAGTTGTATTTCAGCGTAACTTTTCAATATTAACAATTCAACTGGCTACAATTCGCTGTCTAGTCACAAGTGACGTCCCAAACTAAGAAAGCGTAACTGGATTGGCTGGCTGTTAGGTTCTAACCGAAAGTAACCCTGCCAGGTGGCACAGACGGTGAATTTCAGACAGCGAATTGTAGCCAGTTGAATTGTTAACATTGAAAAGTTACACTGCGATACAATTATTGAAAATGTGATCTCGATACATTTCAAATTCAAATACTGTTTTCTCTGGCATTTCAAATTCAAATCCTGGTGGCACATATTTACTTCCATAGACCTCTTCCTGAAATAAAACCATTCTTGAGATCATCTCCTTGCCTCGGAGTCCTGCATTTGGGTCTGACCCCATGCTGCTGGCTTATGAAAGCTTTACTAATATTAGTCGTTTTTCACAAGGAATAAAAATATATGTACTGTATATATGCTGTCATATCATATGTCGACGTGTTGCGGCACCATTTGTGTTCAAATAGCCATTGTGTAAACGATTATAGCACCGTGACATTGATGCTATTGGGTAGCCCTGTCTATGGTATTGTTACCATTAAATTAGCAAATTGTCCTAAGTTACTGTATAGTTATCTTTTGAATACACAACATGTAATTCTTTGTTTCACGTTTAACTAAATTCAACTGCTGCTTGTTCTAAAGTGAGTTGAGTTTGCTAAATTCTTTCCCATTTTATCCTGTCCAAAACAACAGGTGAATCTTTACCTATTTGCATGTAACTCATTTGTACTTTACGCCAATTCCAGTGTGTTTGTATCAATGAGGGCCAACGGCAAATAAAATGCAGGAAAGGAACAATGCATATTATTTCATCTTACACTTTTTTAAAAGACCAAAAATGAAAAATATAAAGGGAAATTAGAATCTTAACAAAAACCCATACAATTTAAACGTTAACATAATAAAAGCTGTGACAATAGAGAAATCATCAAACAGTATGAATTGATGGGTGACAAAGGAAACCTCTAAAAAAAACAAAGTACATAAGGTGACAAAGACGAGTCTAAGTCATCAATCAAGAAGTAATAGAGAAAAAGAGTGGGGGGGGGTATATTTGGCCTCAAAGCAAGGACAAAAGGGTCAGAGAAAGAAAGAGCTCATGGAAAAGAACAAACAAAAAGACAAATTGAAAGAGAGCTAAGGGGAAAACTGACAAAGGGCAGGACGAAGGGAAGTGACATACGTGATGAGGCTGGGCAGACACAATGTCTTCAATCATTTTGTTCACTTGTACTTTGTATGCCATCCAATTAATTAATACATAAATTACACTATATGTTTCTAAAAATAAATACAACCATTCCTGGATCCATGTGCATTATAGTTTCAAACTTCAACAAGCAATAAAGTGAAATGTCAAGCAATTGTGAACGTATACCAATCTAGTGTGCAATATTTTCAAGCGCAATAGCCAAAGCCAATCATTTTTTTTTATCTTTTAGTTGTTTTACTTGCAATAATACAACCCAAAGGGGGATGCTATGGCATAACGTAATATTACATTTGCGTTTACTTGGCGGGATTCTCCATTTATCTTAATTAAACTAATTAAGACAATAATTTCAAAAAATAGTTGTCAACCTAGTACAAGGTCCAATTCCAGCGGGCATTTTTTGTCTCCTGTCCAAAGTTATTGTAAGAATTATTTTTAACTCTTAAATTATTGCCACTTAATTATTCATTACAGCAGAAGAGTAAGTCCCCTCACAACTTGTGAGGATAAACGGCAAAGAAAATGGATGGATGGACTCCTTCCATTAAAGAACAAGAGAAAGCTCCTGTACAATTTAAACAAGTTATTTTTCACATTGGGATAAATGGGGAAAAAAAATATCAGAAAAAATAACATCAAACATGAATTTATGTAATACCATGTTTCTGTTGTTTTCATGGATTAAATGGGATTGGGTTTGCTTCAATTGGTTGCGTGATGTTGTATACTTTTGGAGCCTGCGCTGAAATTCTGTGAGCTTTTATTTTTCAAAATGAAAAAGGAAACTAGGGACAGGAGTTGTTTACGGACAGGAATGCTTTTTTTGCACGTTAAGCCAAAAAGAAGCAGAAATTGGTTTTAATCCCAGATACACTACAGTGCCAAAAGTATTCAAGGCTCACCTACCTTGACTGCCTTGATTTTTATGATTTTATGTGATACCCATTCTAAATCCATCTGGTTTACTATGATGCTGGTCTACCCTGTGCAGCTACAACAGCTTTAACTCTTGTGGGAAGATCTTTCAATGAGGTTTTTTTTTTTTTGTTTTTTTTTTTTTTTGGGGGGGGGGGTTATGTGATTTTTTCCCCCCCTTTATTCCAGTATCATATTTATGAGATCCCACACTAATACACAACTAAAGTTGTATAGAGTGTTTCATGTGGATGAACTTCACATCCCTCTACAACCCTATAGAACACTTTTGGAAGATGGAAGAATGGAAACTGAGAGCCAGGCCTTCTTGTTCAACATTAGCATGTAACCTCAATAATCCCCTTCTGGAAAAATAGTCAAAAAAGGCTCTAAACAAATTCGTAAACCATGTGGAAAACCTTCCTAGAGGTCTTTCAATAGCAAATGCACTGAACCTACATGGGACTTTATGTACACCATCACAGTGCCCACAGCACTTTTGACTTTCACCCGTTAAACCTCACATTCAGAAACCGATGGACGGGCGCTGCCATGCAAGGCGATGCCAAGCCCTCTGGGAGGATTTAGTCCATCCATCCATTTTCTTAGATGCTTATCCTCATGAGGGTCACTGGAGTGCTGGAGCCTATCCCAGCTGTCAATGGGCAGGAGGCAGGGTACACCCTGAACTGGTTGCCAGCCAATCGCAGGGCACTTCGAGACAAACAGCCACACTCACAATCACACCTCGGGGCAATTTAGAGAGTCCAATTAATGTTGCATGTTTTTGGGATGTGGGAGGAAACCGGAGTGCCAGGAGAAAACCCACGCAGGCTGGTCCAGGATTGCACCCGGGACCTCAGAACTGTGGGCCAACGTTTTCCAGCTGAGTGCTGCCTTCGGATTTAGTGTCTTGCTCAAAACATTCTGACATTAGATCCGGGATTTGAACCAGCTATACTTAGGTCTATGGACAACCCACTCACTCCGACTGATGTCAGACCCTAGGGACTAAGAGTCAAGCCAGGAGAGAGAATACTTTTTACCAATATAATTTATGCACAATCCATACATTCAATCCATTCAACTCTTATCCTGCTCAGAGTTGCGGGGTGCTGGAGTCTATCCCAGCTGACTTCAGGCGAAAAGCCAGATGACACCCTGAACCTGTTGCCAGTCGGTTGCAGGGCACATACAGAAACAGATAACCATTCACTTTCATATTCACACCCTCACTGAGTGGGAAGTGAAGCCATGCTGCCTGGATGCAAGTCAAGCAAATGTACCATTACACCATCGGTGACTACATTCAATGCAGAGCAATGAAATGTGTCTTAAATATTGGCCATGACACACGCACACAATTGTCAGCCGTACAGATGGGCCATCTCGCGCTGTGTCATTTCTCTTTGTCTCACCTTCCAAGTTTGCTGGACTGCACACTGCCTTGTAATCGGGACTACGCATTGATCCTGAAGCTAGTTGACATCCATTGAAAAGCTTGCTTTAAAATATGGGACGGATGAAACCGTCGGTCAGCTGTCCAGTCAGTCATCCAGCTCATGCGATGAGACAGCCGCTCCGTGAGAGTTATCTGTAGCGTGCCTGTGTGCTTTTTGTAGCTGCATCCATCTGTCTTGACTGCCCAACTGCATCTTCTGGTACACCTCCAGCTCTGAGCATCTTCTTTTGCATCAGTGGTTATTTGACACAATTGCTAAGTGTGGTTAGCCCGCTAACAATACCGAAACCTTGAAAATGCATCTCCTCTTCCAATTGTCCGCTGGCGATGCCGCTTTAGAGTACCTCATTGTTGCCCATGAGTGTGCGCACATCACAGAGAGAAGGTGGAAGAGATGTGGGAGGGGGGGGGGGGGCATCTGACCTGCCAACTAGCATGAGACGGAGACTTTGTGCTGGCATGGTTGTTCAAAATTTGGCAGGACTAACACTTCTCTGTGGTTGTATCAAATTTAGAAGACATCTATTTTCAGTATCAAGGGATTTTAACAGGAATAACATGACATATCTTACCAGGACTTTTTAGACAATTCCATTCTTCCAAATTCACAAACATCCTCGCCACGGGTCGGGAAAGCCCTGTTTCGGTTCGGAGTGACCTCTGACCTCATAAAAACATGCCAATATTTTGTTCCAAAGAATATTCTCAGAAAAAAAAAGAGTTTATGTATACAAAAAGTGTTCATCAAAATTCAACTCCCAGATTTTCAGAAGCTCAATGTTTCTTATATATATATATATATATATAAAAGAACGATGTTGCAAATCTTGTTTAAGCAGGATGCAGGATTCACATTTTGAAGTCAATGGTGCTTTAACAGGTGAGGGAGAATAAGTGAGTCGCGGAGTTGAAAAAGACGTGACTAACGCACGAACATGGCCACTGGCGAGCCTTCACCTTTCCACACGATCATTGATTCAAAGTATATTCATAAATTCAGCCGGAACAAAATTGTGTGTCACAAATCCTCTCGTAGAACGGCCAAAAACGTGCAACATTTAACACCAGATTGAGAATATATCAGAATTATGCTAATATTGTATTCTCTTTAGTTAACAAATTCATGTAACAGCACTGAAGACAAGAAAATGTTTGGCACCGGCTGACAAAGGCAGAAATTCAAAATTCTCAATTGGTTAATCAAATTTCAACAATAGATTTTTCAGAAGCTTGATGCTGGCTAAATGGAAAAAAAACAATTTTTTTTACTAATCACTTTATAATTAGAATTTAGTACCATAGCTCCCGGCCTACAGAACGCACCTGGTTATAAGCCTCATCCTGTACATTTGTAAAGGAAACACCATTTGGTACATACATACTTCGCAGCTGTGTAAAAGCTGCAAGTGCGCACATTGAAACCTACATTGAAACAAAGAAAGACTGTACACAGAGAGTTTAAGGCTAACGCTAGCGCCGCGCTACCAGGGCCGGTAAAAAAAAACATACCGGTAAAAATCACTGAGACAAGGCAGTAATATGCTAGTGCATTGCTAACAGGGCTGGACCGGTAAAACTCACTTCCTCAGCACATATATTCCACCGGTCTCACGCTTACCTTTTCAGCTCGAGTGCCCCTTGCGGCCGTTAGAAAAAAATGCACAAATTAGCCGCATCACCGCATAAACCGCAGGGTTGTAAGTGTGTGAAAAAAGTCGCAGCTTATAGGGCAGAAATAATGGTAAGTTTGGCCTGATAAAAAACTGACTGACATTATTGAGACATGTTATGGAAATCAGTTATGCATTGGCGATCCGCTGGACGTGTGTGGAACTCCTCCTCTTCCTCATTGCTCCTCGCCATCACAGTGAATACGTATTGAAGTTATGCAAAACCAGGTAAACTATGAAATATGGTAACACTGGCCGTGATTTGGCTCCTCTAAGCAACCGCACATCACACGTTTGTGATGTCACAGCACGGCACAGCACCTCATCATTCTGCATTACCGCATTTTAGTCATATTTACAGTGTTTTGTGGTTAAACAAAGAGGAATAGCGAGAGGAGGAGGCGCAAAACGGACACGCACACACGCAAATGGGATTAGAGTAATCTAGCAACCAATGTTATTTCAAAACTTGCCTTTAAAGATTGCAGCGGAACAATAAGACATAAAACTTGCAACGATTTTTACATTTGCTCTGAGGGTTTGCACTCCAGGGCCGGACAATTCTTCATGTGAATTCTTCGTAACTTTCAGGAATTGCAGCAGATAGTAAAATACAGTACTGTATTGCAACTCAGTGACTGATATCAACCATGAAAAGCAGCAAAAAAGCTTTCGCAGGCTAAAGTGATCCTCTTACAAGTGTAATCATTTTACACAGGAACGTGCCACGAGGAAACTGCGGTTTAAACGTTCCACCTTAATTCCGAGTTCCTATACAAAATTTCATGACAAATGGAGCCAATGAATCAGTTTTTGTTTTCAATGACACCGCAATGACACTTCCTAATACCAGACAATAAATTTGAGTCCGTCACAAACTGCACTGAGCAAATATAACCTCTCTCTGCTTCAAGTCTTCCAAAGCAATCGGTGCTTTCTTGCCAAGAACGCTTGCAGAGTAGATATATGTCCCGAGGGTCAAAGTGTTTGTTTTAGCGTGTCATTCTGAAAATGTGGTCCATCTTTTATGGTCTATCTAGGGGAACTTGTAGTTTATCAGTGACACGAGACACAGCGAATGGACGGATGCGCTTGTTGGACAACAACTGACTCGTATACACACAATGAAAAAATATTGAAAGAGAGTCAGCAGATAATAAAAAAAATCCACATTGAACGTACTGAAACCTTTAAAAAAATCTAACCTAATTAAGCAGTGAACTAGATTAAATTGTAGATGAAGAAGTTCAACTGGCGGGGATTCATGTACAAACTTGTAATCTGTATACAGAGCATTATAAATCCTTGGCAAAGCTACTGCTCATTATGGGATATTTTAAGACCAGCTGGGCAAGACACGCAAGAAAGGGAGTCGGAGGTACTGAATAAATGTTTCTCCACTTTTACATTTTTGATTGCTAACACAGAACGTTTGTGACCGGGACGAGGGATGGGGAAAATAATCAATTGAATATTAGGAGCGGATTTACTGTGTTATTGGTCGTGCGTGTAAAATGAAGTGTGCTACATGTTTGCAACCAGCAGAGGCGCTAGTCTAAAACAGGAAGAACACTGGGGCTAGGGGGGGGCGGGGAACTGAGCTTCATTCACACACAGACCGCTAAAATGAAATTTCAGAAGTTCGCAATTTTCTGGTGCTTTAAGAGATAATTTATTGATTAATTGAGCACGGCACAGTGGATCAGCTGGAAAAGCGTTGGCCTCACGTGTAGGCACGGGGAGAACATGCAAACTCCATAGTCGTTAATTGGACACTCTAAATTGCCCCTAGGTGTGATTGTGAGTGTGACTCTTGCTTTTGTCTCTATGTGCCCTGCGATTGGCTGGCAAACAGTTCAGGGTGTACCCCGCATCCTGCCCGTTGACAGCTGGGATAGGCTCCAGCACTCCCCGCGACCCTCGTGAGGATAAGTGGCAAAGAAAATTGATGGATGGACATCAATTTTAATTGATTTTACATATTGGCAGCAAAGAAAATGGATGGATGGACATCAATTTTAAGTGATTTTACATATTATCAAGTCATTTAGGAGAATTAAGTCAAAATGTGACACCATGACATGAGAAGCATGCTGTCACAGCTTCAAAGATAAGAATATTCAGTTTTGCATATTGTACCACTTTGAAAGACTTCTTGCTTTTTTATTTTCGATTGTTTACTGTAACACGATCAAATGTCGGCCACATTAGACATAGGCTAATTAAATTTTACAACAACGGTGTCTAAAATAGTTCATGTAAGTACAGTGGTTATTCCAAGGGAAAAAAATTCTAGAGGCTGTATCAAGTCTAGTCTGTGTGACCCACTGAGATACCTAGAGAATGGGAAAAGTACAGAAGATCACAGATCAGCGTGGAGGCTTTGCTTCAAGGTTTAGGAGTTAAGTGGCACACTACACACTTGACGTTTCTAAAAAGTGGTTGAGAAGCCCGTGATTCCCCGGTGTCCTCAACAAACACAGCGGTGCATTCGACTTATATTCACAAATGCTGACTCAGTCCAACAGTTCATTGTCGAGAGCTTTGTTGCGGTAGGTGTTAAAAGTTTAAAAAAATCAAAAGTAAAAATCACCACTTGAAATCATATGAAGCCTTTTTTTTCGTTTTGTTTTTTTTTTGTTTTAGCAAAATCAAATTCCTGAAAGTTCAAAAGCAAATGCAAAATATCAAGGTCTACATATAGATCATAGTTGTATTACAATGGTTTGTTTCTTTAGTGCTTTATTTTTTAAAATGCACTTCAAATTTTTATGCTGTACGAATAAAAATAAATACATCTTTTCTTTTCTTTCTAGAGGGTCTGCCTCACGGTTCTGAGGGCCAAAACATCCATTAATTGAAGACTAAATTGTTTTTAAATGCAATAGTGTGTGCAAATAGTCATTTGTTTCTATGTGCCCTGTGGTTGGTTGGCAACCAGTTCAGGGTGTCCACGGCCTCCTATAATAATAATAATAATAATAATAATAATAATAATAATAATAATAATAAACACTTTATTTCATTATCAGGGAGCAAAAGTAGCCAGTCTGAAAGGGCTTCCCTAAACTAGGATTGTTAAGTGTTTTTTTTTTGTCAACAAGGGGGATATTTTTCCAAGGACGCCTCATTACCCTTTACGCAAATTAAGCATACTGTAACAAAAGTGTGTACCCCTAGATGCAATAATAATTATTTTTTAAACATTTCAACCTCAACATTTGTAGTTTCTAAATCTGGCTGGTTTGGGTTTTAGGACCACTGAATATATTTAGAGTTCATCCATCGTCTGTAGCTAAAAATGTGGCAAGTGATTCACAAATGAAGTGACTCATACAGGGATGAAGATCTCAAGGATGTTTTGGTCATAAAGCAAGAATTTGGGTATGGTAAAATCTCAGAGTTGACTTTGATATCAGTTTTGATTTACTGACATGAAAAAGTAATTTAAAATTAAATTTGAATTACTTGAACTCATTTCTTAAAGGTTTATGACATGTATTTTTTTTTATAAATCATTATTTAGCAATTTAAAAAAACATTCAAATTTACCCAGAAACACAAAATAAGTAAAGTACAAAAGTAAAAAGTTTGTTCAAAATATAGAGTTGCTAGTTTTGTGCCGACACTTCAGACAATTCTTCTTTATTTATGGAGAACAAAGCCCAAGTTTGCATTAAAGTTTCTTAAAGATGAATCCGAGGTACAGCGGAACCTCATAGTTTAAACATAATTCATTCTTGTGAAGTGTTCAAAGTCTGAAACATTTTTTTTTTCCATAGGAAATAATGTAAATGAGTTTAATCCACTCCCAACCTCCAAATTGTAAATTTGGATTTTAATTGTTAATTTAACTGTTGAGTCCATTTCCAAGCCACTTATCCTCACAAGGGTCACGGGAGTGCAGGAGTCTATCCCAGCTAACATTGGGCAAAAGGCCGACTACATCCTAAACCAGTCACTAGTCAGTCAGAAGGCATATATCAACACCATCACTGAGCGGGAATCGAACCCACACTGCTTGCACCAAAATCAGGCATGTGAATCAACACACCACCAGTGACCACATACTAAATGCCCGTTTATTTAAAAATAAATACATAAATAAATAAATGAATAAAGAAAGAAAGAAAGAAAGAAAGAAAGAAAGAAAGAAAGAAAGAAAGAAGAAAGAAAGAAAGAAAGAAAGAAAGAAGAAAGAAAGAAAGAAAGAACAAGAAAGAAAGAAAGAAATTTAAAGTAACATCAATGCGCATCATTTACTTTTTCGGTCGCGGTTTGATGGTATCGGAGGGAAATGGAAATCTCACAAGAACAAAGTTGTGTGAATTCAGGAAACAGCGTGTTGAAATTAAAGTGCATCATTTAAGCATTTATTTTGTTTGTATATCAAAATAGCTGCTTTCATGGGAACGAGTTCAAACCCCCAGCATAATTTTAATCAATCAGTTATGATTCAGTGGTGAAGAGAACAGTTCAACAGAGATCTATATATACTTTAAAAAATTCCATTGTGCTTGGCAGTCGCAAAGGTTTATGGGTAGACATACTCATGGCTCAGAGCCAATGCTCGTTATGTCCTTCAAGATGATATATGTGATAAATCTGTTTTCACCACTGAACTGTCTGTTTCGTCTATCCAGGCATATTGGACTTTACATGTTAAACATGACCTGAACTTCATCAAATCCTGGAATATCATATATTGCAGCTTGCATAACACGCATCTGTGAGCTAGCACTGTCTTATTTAGAGTCCATGTACCAGACAACCATGATATTTAAAATACAGGGAGTCCTTGGTCTACGACTAAGATCTGTTCCTACAGGAGTGGGATTCCACTAATAAAGTCAGAATTTACATCAAAATACCAACGAATAATAAACAAGATGATGTACTTAGCATAACTACTGAGAGGTGGATGGAGAAGAAGAAGGGGAGGCGGCGCTTAGCTATTGCGAAGGAACCTGGTCCTCAATCCTCTCCATCTCGACAAGTATCAAAGAAGCTTGTTTTCTGATCATTCTATCCGACATAGGAACGGAACCCTTCATTACATGTCCTAAAATACAGGCTTTGTCTTTAATAATTGTTGACTGACTGATCCCTTGGTGGTGTTAGCGTCTCTCCTTTCTCCAATCTTTTTATGATCTTGAGCTTCGTTTCCATGGTAATGGATTTTCTTTTGGCTGCAGAAGCGTTGCTAAAAGACACGGCTTTCTTCTTTGGGGCCATAATGTCTAAAAAGGAGGGCGAAAAACGTGACGATACTCCCAGCACGCAAACACGGACAAGCATTAGCCAGACAAAATGGCGGACGGGGGACGGGTGTTGTAAAATCAAAACGTCTTAGGTCGAGACTGTCTTAACCCGAGGACTCCCTGGACTTAATTATCCCTAATTGCGTTGGTTTTCGTGTACCGGTATCTGACGGTGGCATTTAATGCTATGTCCACACTTACACAGGTATTTTTAACTACTTGTGTGTTTCTACCTCTTGGGGATAAAAAAACACTTTTAAGCATCCATTGGCCACTCAAAAGAAAAAGCAACATCAAACGAGTTATCTATTTTAAGACCTCTATTCCAAAATGCACATCATCCATCCATCTATCTATCCATCCATCCAACCATTTTCTACATCACTTATCTTCATTAGGGTCGTGGGTCTGCTGGAGCCTCACCCAGATGACTTTGGGAAAGAGGCGGGGTACATCTTGGAGTGCCGATCCGAGGGATTGAAACGAGTATGAATGTATGCATGTGGATATAGATATGCTCTGAAATCTGTCATGAAGTTCTATGAAATTTAAATCTGTACATATAAGATGATGTCATTAGACTTGTTAAATTTTTAAACCACATTTAAATAAATTAAGTCTGAGGTTCGCCACCATTTGATCTCGTACCACCGTAATGACCAAGATTGAAATGCAGCAATATAGTAAGTTTAAGTGCTCGTTAAGGTCATAAGTCTAATTTATTTTATTTATTTTTTATTTTCATGCCACATTTTCTCTCATTCAGACTCCTGACACACCCACTGTACATAAACAGTAAATTTATGCGCAGCCACAAAAGAGGCGCGCTTCATTGGAGTTTGAGGCTGGCAGTAAATCATGCAGCACAGAGTTTTTCTTGGACTTGTTAATATTGTCGAATGTAATTTCGAAAATACAGCACAGTGTGAAATACAAAAACATAATGATTGTAGTGGGAAAGATGCGCTTAAAAAATAAAATCCAAGACTGCAGGAGGATATTTAGAGTGGGAAATCTCTTGGCAGGAGAGAGAAAAAAAAAGTGCCATTCAAAATAATACATTAACATTCAAGCATTACAGCCGTTGGGCAATCAATGAGCGTTATGGGCTAATTTCTTCCTGCACTGTCAGCACCAATTTGACTTGAATCTAACTGACTCAAAACATGCAATGTGACGTTTCACCTTTACGGGGCGCTATGGTGACAACAGCTGCTAAGTGTGGAGGAGAAAGAGTCCACTAGATAATGCGCACAGGGACTAAATTGACAGGGAGCGCCTGCATTTTAGTGGGCTAATTTTAACCCATGATGGTGAACATTCAATTTGGCTCAACAAATGCTGAAAACAGATTTCTGAAAAGTCTTTCACACTGGCTGGAATAAGCCAAAAGCTCACTTTCGAACCACAAAAATCCGGTTGTATCTGGGCAAAACCTGAAACCCCTAGATGATGGATAAAAATATACGTTTTTGAAAATATCTACATGTGGACACTGTCCAGGTCTGCATAGGACATTGGTTCATAAAAAGAAATTAACAAAATCAAAATGGAGCCTGGCCCAAAGCCCAACACTGGCCATTTTCCATACCTAATGTACAGTATGTGGGACATTAAAGAGTTGTGAATGTGAGAAATGGATACAGGCCAAATATCGTCACTCTTGGCAAAAGCAAACATTTATCGTAATTGCAAAAAACTAATGGTCCAGCTAAACAAGATATCATAACATGATAAATGCATAACAGATGAAAAAAAAAAAAAACTTTGGCTAATGGTTCGCCAATCCAAAACTGAATTGTGACCTGTAACTTTTAAAAATATTTAAGTTTAAAAAACAATAACCTTTACCTGGTAGTTGTATTGTCTACTAAAAAGGTTCACTGTAATGTAGTCACACCACAACTGTATTACATAACAATGTGGTACTTATAATGCTTCTTGAGCAAGTGTACATTTACGACACCATTACAGTATATGGCTGAGTCCATTTACTCACTTTGGAGCATCTTTGTTGACACATCTACACAAATGAAGAGTATGCCACATGTGTCCATCCATTTTCTAAGCCCCTTGTCCTCACAAGGGTCGGGGGAGTGCTGGAGCCTATCCAAGTTTAGCATTAAATAATAATATCAGTATGGCATGCATATTAGTCATTAGACGTGTTTGCAGTTTTCTGGGGACTCGTGGCGTACAGCACAGTTCAAGGGTGAAATGAACGTGAAAATGCGCAATGCCTGACCCCACCTTCATGGCTGGCGCACGCACGTTTCTACAGCTTTTGGGGCTTTAGCGACACGTAGAGCTGATGCTGGGAAGTACTTCTAATAAAGCTGCACATCAGAGACACATGAACAATTAACATTGATGAACAATTAATGCCTGACAATATTTGATTTCAACAATCTAAAAGAAGCAACACCACCGCAACTAACACGTTGGAAATCAGACAAAGTTAGGCACCTGACAAAGAATACGTACATACCGCAATTTCCGGCCTATAGCCTCGACTTTCAACTCAGCGGTTTATGCGGTGATGCGGCTAATTTGTGCGTTTTTTTTCTAACGGCCGCAAGGAGGCACTCGAGTGGAAAAGGTAAGAGTGAGATCGGTGGAATATATGTGCCGAGGAAGTGACTTTTACCGGTCCGGGCCTGTTAGCACTGCGCTAGTATGTTACTCCGGCTAATTTGTGCGTTTTTTTCTAACGGCCGCAAGGGGGAACTCAAGTGGAAAAGGTAAGAGTGAGATCGGTGGAATATATGTGCCGAGGAAGTGACTTTTACCGGTCCGGCCCTATTAGCGCTGCGCTAGTGTGTTACTGCTGTGTCTCAGTGATTTCTACCGGTATGTTTTTTTTTTTTTTAAAAAAAACGGCCCTGTTAGCGCGGCGGTAGCGTTAGCATTAGCGCGGAGATAGCATTAGCACGGCGCCAGCGATGGCGTTAAACTCTCTGTATACCGTCTTTCTCTGTAAATATCTCGTGTTTCAATGTCGGTTCCAATGTGGGCACTTATGGCTTCTACACAGCTGCGGTGTATGTATGTACCAAGTGGTATTTCCTTTACAAAATTACTGGGTGGGGCTTATAACCAGGTGCGCTCTGTAGCCCGGGAATTACGGAAGTAGAAAAGAAGTATGGGCCAGTAAAAAGTGTGTGTCTCGATCGTAAGAAGGGATGACGCAGGTCGTGGAGTGGATGGTGAACGCCGTGTAAAAAGGCCTCACTCACTCCATTAGCATCACTCACAGTCTGTTTCCTAGTTTTTACATCTGTGTATAATTATTGTTATTATTGCCAATAATATTCCTTTCTCAGCGTTGTTTTTGTAGTTTATCAGTTTGTGTTGTCAAAAGGCAACATGTATTAACGTCAAATTAGGACCCACCTGTGTGGACTCCCCGTGCCTGCGTGGGTTTTTCTCCGGGCACCCCGGTTTCCTCCCACATCCCCAAAAACATGCAACATTAATTGGACACTCTAAATTGCCCCTAGGTGTGAATGTGAGTGTGGCTGTTCGTCTCCATGTGGCCTGCGATTGGCTGGCAACCAGTTCAGGGTGTACCCCGCCTCCTGCCTGTTGCCAGCTGGGATAGGCTCCAGCACTCCCTGCGATCCTTGTGAGTATAAGCGGCTAAGTAAAAGGATGGATGGATGGTTCTTTTCACAAAAATTCTTTTCAAAAGCAAAACCTACCCGTGTTCTGCTGATGATTACTAAAGGAATGAAAAGTTTAGAAACAATCTCATGGTAACTTTTGGGTGGACAAAAGACTGTCTACTCTTCTTGTGCTCGTTTTCACAAAACATATTATGTGGGTTGTGAAAAAAATAAGACGTCAAAATGCTCTAAAAGAACTGACAATAACATTAAATGGGGTAAGTTTTTGAAGACACTAGGGACACTTATTATGCCTGGTTCCAAGTACATTATGTTTGTAAACAAGACTTTTAATCTGATGCCAAAAAAACGCCCCACAAATGCCAGTTAAGTAATGAAGACCTCAGAATTGTTCTGACAGTTAAAACAAATCCAAGACCATATTTTCATGTACTTTCACAAAAAATAAATAAAAATCAATCAACAATAAAGGCAATCTGGCTCCTAAATTAAAGGTTTGCTCACCTCTGACACAAATTACACCCAACGAATTACCCCACCCTCTATGAATAAATCATATATGTATGTAAATAGTTACAGCAACAGCTTTTATTCAGTGAATTTTTGAAACCTCTCACATTGCAAAGAAAGAAACATATCGCCGCAAACCTTGAGCCTTCATTTCACTTCTGTCTGACAATCTAAGTTATTCGCTCCGCCTGAACAAGAGCGCCATCCCTCCTATTGCTTAAAGATAAACTTCACACGAGTGCGCACGTAAATATGTATACAAGCTTGGAAGTCATTGTTAAATATGTCAGACCCTGACCATGAAGTACAAATCTACAGGGACACAGCTCCACACAGCTGTCGCGCTGGAAAGCTTTCATTGTAATCAAAGAAAGGCTGCGATGTTAACCATTGAGATTCATTTTCCTTTCTATACCGCTTCGCACTCCTCCAGCCTCAAACTTGGCAAAAAAAACTGCAAAGAGCTACGAATCTGTTCGAGGCAGGGAAGCTGAGCAATGTTCTGTCTTTCATTACATTTAAATGAATCGCATCAATGTGCATCCACTACCCGGCGTGATCTAGTTAATTAATTCAGAACAAATTAATAAGGCCTACATTTCAAAACCCCGCATAACTGGATAATCACTTGGCAAAAGTCAATACGCGCGCAATGATGCTGAACATGTGGATGAAAGGCGGGAATGTAAACACGAGTTGTCTCCCGAGTGTCCTGCGCAAAGAAATTGAGAAAACTTTTCAACATTGAAGGCAAACAATCAAATAAACACACTAATGTGGACATTCTATGAGAATAGATCCCAATGTCAAGGTCTTTGCACATCATCACCTTAAGAGTCCCATAATTTCTGGACTATAAACTGCACCTGATTATAAGCCTCACCCGGTACATTTTTAAAGGAAAAAACATTTTGTACATACATAAGCCGCACCTGTCTATAAGCCGCATGTGCCCACATTTAAACATGAGATATTTACAAAGAAAGAGTTTTAATAATATACTTTAGCTTTTCTTTCCAAACAGTGCCTGTGACAGCAATACGGTACTAACACAGCACTAACAGGGCTGGGTAAAAAAAAAAAAAAAAAAACAACATACCGGTAAAAGTCACTGAGACGCGGCAGCAACACAGTTCACGCCACCTGCTTTTATTACTTCTGAAAGCTTTTTTCGTCTTTTTACATTGCTCCAGTTCTTCCCTTGCTGTTTCCAGCGTCTCACCATCGATTCATTTATGCCAAGTTTACGTGCAGTAGCTCTGTTTCCTTCTTTGTCGGCCATCTCGATTGCTTTTAACTTGAAATTTGTTATTCGCAATTCTTCTTGCATTTTCCACGATGAGGGTCTGTTCATTCTACATTAAACTTGCGTCTTCCTCGACACATAGATTCCACCTGTCTCACTCTTACCTTTTCTGCTCGTGCACCGCTATCGGTCGTTAGAAAAAAGAAAATGCATAAATTAGCTGCACCGTTGTATAAGCCGCAGGATTGAAAGTATGTGACAAACGTTGCAGCTTACAGTCCGGAAATTACGGTAAATAATCATTATTTTATACCAAGTATGCATTGTTTAAGGTGATCATGTGCATGTTACCAAACCCTAACCCTACACCAACAAGAGCAAGTTTCCCTTCATGTTTTAAATAATATTACCCGTTTTACTGTAAGGTGTCGAAGCGAGACAGCTCCAGGCCTTAAAAGTGTTGCCATGTGGGGATTTCCCTCATTTGCATTAAATTCAATTGATAAAAATATCATTGCAATTCATTTTTCCAGAATACTAGAACCTTATTCTGTAACTTTCTCTTTAAACACCTTTATAGACATATTTTTTTACTCGTGTTTACTTTCTGGTGTCTTTGTCATCACCTCTACACACCTGCGCGCGTGCTTTGGCTGCGCTTTTCTGCATTGTTGTAGACGTGCGTTTGTGTGTGTTTCTGCGATTATATGTCAGACCACAATGAAAGGCGTATAATCCGCTGCTATGGGCAATATCAACAGAGGAACGACTGCACCAAAGTAGGGCAAGCTTCCCTTCCCCGTACACACACAGAATCACGGCATCACCAGTCCACTGCGGGGGGAAAAGCATTTTTTTGACAAACCGTTCAAATGAATTCTCTTTGCTTCTGAGAGAGAGCAATGGAAGAGAAGAGATTGGGGGTGGGAGGGGATTAGGGGGAGGAAATGAGCATCAGGAGAAGCCCTTTTACCTCTGTGTTCCGTCCTCCACGCCCCTCACCACTAATATCAGCCTGTCCACCGTGTTGGACGCGGCTGATAATCATGACATGAAAATGACAAGTGGCTTCTTCATGCAGGTAACAGCATGTCCGTCTATACGTACGTGCGCAGATGTACAGTATGTGTAAGTGAGTACGCACGGCTGCCTATCTTGACCATTTCTGACAAGGTGTGAACGTTAAAAACATATCCCTAAAGGCCATAAGCCATGGGCACAATTGAAGACTCCAGCAACACGTGTGCACTTGATGGACTTCAATGTAAACTCACCCGCATACAAGCACGCATATTTATATCAACCATAGCAAAAGCCAATGTAGGTGGTTTTGCTTTATGAATTTAACCCTGAGATTGAATATTGTTTGGAGAAAACCATACGAAGCAGTATCGGCAAATGTTTAAGATCAAAATCCCGGAATATTGTTTGACATTAACAGAACTGTGTCAATGAGCCCGGAATGATGAAGGGATAGCAAATTGTATCTGTCCATCCATCCATCTTCTGAGCCGCTTATCCTCGCAAGGGTCACGGGAGTGCTTAGAGCTTATCCCAGCTACCTTCGGGCAGGAGGCGGGGTAAACCCTGAACTGGTTGCCAGCCAATCGCAGGGCACATGGAGACAGAACTGTCGCACTCACAGTCATACCTAGCGGCAATTTAGCGGCTCCAATTAATGCATGTTTTTGGGATGTGGGAGGAAACAGGAGCGCCTGGAGAAAAGACGTGTATGCACGGGGAGAACATGCAAACTCCATAGTCATTAATTGGACACTCGAAATTGTCCCGAGGTGTGACTGTGAGTGCGGCTGTTTGTCTCAATGTGCCCTGCAATTGGCTGGCAACCAGTTCAGGGTGTACCCCGCCTCCTGCCCGATGACAGCTGGGATAGGCTACAGCACTCCCCGTGACCCTTGTGAGGATACGCGGCTAAAAACATCATCAATATACAGTGTCACTACACTGTAATTCACAAGAACTCATTTTAGCAAATATGAAAGAAATTCTCTGATTCGAGTATATTTCCCCTTCTCAAATTGATTTTTCATTCTTTTTTTTTTGCATAGTTTCCCCATTTTAATAATCATCAAGTAAATATCAGACAAAATTAAACTAAGTAATGGTGATTTTATTTATGAAGGATACAAGACTACTCAAAGCTACCTGGTTGTGTTTGAAAAGTAAGTGCCCACTCAACCTCAGAATTGGGTGTGCTCCCCTCTTGTCTGTGAAGACATTTTGGCCCACTCTTCCTTGCAGACTTGTTTTAATTCAGCGAGACTGGAGGGTTTTCGAGCATGAACGGGCTTTTTAAGGTCACGTCACACCACTTCAATCGGATTCAAGTCCGGACAATGACCAGGCTACTCCAGAACCTTCATTTTGTGTTGCTCTTGAAGAACTCAGTCACCCTTTTAGGATTTTTAGGGAGAAGAGCAGAATTCATGGGTCCATCAATCATGGGAAGTTGTCCAAGTCCAACAGCCCCAGACCACACTACCACTACCAAGTTTGATTGTTAGTATAATTTTATTTTGTGAAATTCCGTTTTTGCTCAATATTTTCCTTACTGTTGTGTCATGAACAATGACCTGAACTGACCCAATCGAGGCATGGAGATGTTGCCATGAGTTGCTTTATGGACTCCTGGAGGAGTCATTGCTGTTCTTTTGGTATAATCTTTCTCGGCCTGCCATTTCTGGGAAGGGTCATCGCTTTTCTGTTTTCTCCATTTGTGGATAAAGGCGCTCACTATTGTTCGCTGGAGTCCTAAAGCTTTAGAAATGACTTTGTAACCCTTTCCAGAGTGATTAAGATGTCACATACCTTATTCCTTATCTGTTCTTGAATTTATTTGAAGCATGCAATTTTGTTGCAGATTTTTGAAATCCTTTGGCCTTTATTTTATCAGATAGATTCTAATTTTGTGACGTCTTGATAGAGCACATTTGGAGGTAATGCGGCTCAGGTGTAGTCACTGAAAACTAACTAATGTTTACCAAATGTGATTACCCACAGTTTAATCATGATTTGACAAGGGTCTCAATAAGCGTCTGATATTTACACTTGTTTGAACTGAAACATTCAACTGGGGACACAGTGAAAAAAAAAAGAAAAAAAACATTTGATAGGAATTTGAGTTTACAACCTTGTTCATCAGAGATTTACTATCCAACGGTAGCGTATTATGGAAAATTGACGTTTTAATTTCTTGAATAAAAATATCTCTGGAGTGCCTGCACACCCATGAAGTGTGAAAGTCTGTGACATCACAGTCGACCCCACACTCTAGCCATGTCTTGGCAGGAACCTCACAAGAGCACTGCCAAAATGTCTTTTCTCTCAAGTGATGCAGACTACAAAAAAAAAAACACTATGTCAGCAGTGGGCAGCCGTGGCCAAGCAGTTAAAAACAGTACCTAGCAGAGTGGGAATTCCATTTCACAGCCAAGGCGGTGCTGCCCTTGAGCCAAGCATTAAAAAAAAAAGGGCCCTACAAGTCATCTCTGCTCCTGTGTGTCACTTTTGCGCTTACGACTGTGACTGGGAATGGGAACTGTATTGAATGTGTGCGTTATATGTTTCCTTTCAGTAAGAATGTTAAAAATTGTACTTCAACAATAGACTTTAATATCACACCAGTTTTTGACATGAAATCATGACAAGTTGTTACAGTGAAGAAAATAAGTATTTGAACACCTTGCTATATTGCACGTTCTCCCACTTAGAAATCATGGAAGGGTCTGAAATTTTCATCGTAGGTGCATGTCCACTGTGAGAGAGATCATCTAAAAAGAACAATCCAGAAATCACAATGTATGATTTTTTAATAAATAATTGACTTAATTAATATTCATTTTTAATAATGGTTTGTTTTCAAATACTCATTTTTTTCCACTGTATATCTATGACTGTTTACCTGTTACTCTGAAAAAAGAAAAAGAAAACTGCAGTACACCCCTATCACTATCATTGATCTTGCCATACAGTTTCAGATCTGTACTTTGAATGAACTCAATTAACAATTATACATACTTCATAGATCATTTCATTGGTTCAAAGATGTAACTTAGCATGTGGTTACAACAGCTTCACTAATTCTCTTCATTATTTGTTGCATTTTTACACCACCACCATTCATTTATTGTTCAATTTGCATTGCATTTTTTCACAGTTTTACAGTCTTTTAGCTGTAAAGTTTGTTTGTTTTTTTGGGGGGGTGGAAAAAATTGGCACTTGTTGCCATGCATGCCTGTGGATCAGAAATAAAAAAAATTCCCGTTTTGTTTGTAGTTTGCACCCATTTTATTTTGTGTCATGGAAAAAAAAAATTGATTACTACACTATTTTAGGCGTGAGATGTCATTGAGCAGAAAATAATGAACATTTTAAATTCAGTGAAGAAAGACAGATGACTGAATGGGATTAAAGATTTGAACCATTGATTCTGTGCCTGTTTTACTTGTAAACGGACAACTGTTAGAAAACGGCAGTTGATTGTTTACATTCAACCTTCAGCTTGTAGCCATCTGTCTGTCCATCATTATTCTTCTGATATTTGTGTTTCGTGTTTATGTTTTATCCCGTAGTACAACTCTTTGTACAGTCACGGTTGTTTAGTAATGTGCTAAATGAATACAATTGAGTCAGGTTTTCATGTACAGTATACAAGCCAGAAAAATATATGGAGAATTTTTTTTTCATGTTTGTGTTATTATGAAGAACACTATACAGTGTATTCTTTAATACGGCACCATTTACTACATTATATTCTGCTGCATTCCTCAATTCAGTTCCTGACAACGAATTCAATGTTAAATGTATGGTTTACAGACACTCTCTGTGAAATATAAGTTTTTTCTCACCCCCCATGCAGGTACAGAACATGATTGATGAGGGATTATTTGTGCTTCTTTCAGCTGCAACAGCACACGCACGCACATAAGGTGCACATCCCAAGAACCCGTTTTGAATGTTATTACTCCGTTAAACGGCCGCCATGTTGTTATTCAGCCGTTAGAATAGTTCAGATGGCGAATCCAATAGACTTAAGGTTGTAGACACTACAATGAAATGCCTTCTGTTTCGCAGAAAAGGTTGAATTTCTACTTACTAAATAAGCAAATGTACTCGATCTGCAGGATTCCAATTAGACTAACACCCCCATCTGTGTCTGTATTGTACTTCATTTGGCATTACAACAATACAAATCTACATGCTCAGTCAGCAGTTGAGAGTTTATTTATGAGCTAATTCATGTTGGTAACAACTGCAATTAAGCCTGTTTTATATATCCTAAAAACGTCCGGAAGGATTATTGACTGACAAAAATACATAATTGCACGAGAGCTGTGATGCATAAAGATGGAGGATACAGATGGTGTCTTCAAAGTCTGGGAAAAAGAAAAAAAAAAAAAACATCAGGCTGAAAGGAATTTCAGTGGCACCAATCCCGGCACCTGATAACATAAATCCGACATAATTTGAATTGATGTCATTTTTGAGTAGTCAATTTAATCCGGTCCATCAAACATTACAAGACTGAACAAATAAATGCTTTGTTTATCAAGTAATAGTCATTTGTGTTTCCCTTGGGGCATAAAACTGCACAATTTGTGATTAGAAAATGCAGCAGGGAATATATTTACATATGTTTTATTGAAAGGATCGGTGCTGGTCGGCGCTCAGGAGACAAAGACGACACTCAACAAAAGACCAACGTTCCCAAATGCTATTTAGCCTCAATAACTGGCATATTTATTTCGACCAAATGCAAGTTCTCAAAACACAGTTGACATTGCCTGAAATCAATCATATGAGCCCCTTACCTATGCCGAGAAGGTGGAGAGCCTAACACCCAGGTAGAGGTCCGCTTGTCAACCAGCTGGGCGTCCGTACGAAACCCGCAGCAGACTACCTGTTTGTACTCTGCACCTCTCTATTATACTTTTCAGTTGCGTGCGAGAGAAAGGACGCGTGGCCTACCCGTCCCACCTGGCGCCGCAACAATTGTAGCCGATTTACTATTGACACCTAAGTGTGTCCTTCAGGCTCTGAGAAACATCTTACGCAGCCATAACTGTCAAGACATCCCACAACAATGTTGGTCTTGGCTATGCATGTGAACAAGATAGTGAAAAACAACTTATATGCGAAAAACAAGAGAGTGTATGCATGCGAACACGATAGTGAAACGGTCAAGACGTCTTGACCAGAAAAACAAGTGAGTGAAAAACAGGTGAGTGAAAAACAACTTATATAACCATTGTTGCACAATACATTCGGGTATTCGACGGTTATGGGAAGCATCACTAATTAACACTCCTTTCAACATATGTTTATCAATTTTGCATAATAAACCCAAATGTAGCTTAGCTTAGCTAGCTTGGTTTCCATTTCAAAATATCACTGCTGCCTTCTCCTGTGGCAGCAGGCCCATTAATTACTCTGTGAACGTCATCTTCATCCTAGACTTTGTACCGTCTTTGCCAAGAAAGTACAGATACTACCAAAAATGGACTTGACTTGGTAGTGTGAACAACACTATATTCGTGTTTATATTCATTTTTATTGACTGTAGATGAGACTTTTGATGTTTAAACTCACAGCAAAGAGACATTGTGTTTAAGAAAGATGATTGTACATAAGTCCAAATGTGTTTTACGATCATCTAGTCTCGTCTGTCGTCGATGACGGACATCATGACTCCGATCTCTACCGGTTAGCATCCAAAATAAATTGCCTTTTTGTATCATTTTATTCCATTTAAAACCAAACACAAGCCCCAAACCTGACATGACACGTAATTGAATGCAATGTTGAATCATAATAATATCGGCCTCAGATGGACCGGACAATAATATGAAGAGAAAATAATTGAGTCAACTTTTTTTTTTTTTTCCAAGGCATGAAAACACATATCTTTAAATGATTCCATTAGCATTTGACATGTTTCTCTTTGTAAAATTCATTCTTTTTCCATCCTTGCATTGCATTTTATCTTCGCTCCATCAGCCATTTTTCAATCTCTCTCTCTCTCATCCATAGCGGACCATGTGATCGATCTCTCTCTCTGTCTCTCTCTTCCTTTTTCTTTATTCCCTACAGTGTTTTCCTTGAGCTTTGAGTCTGCTCTTTCCTGATGTCTTGCCCATTTTTTAGACTCCATGTCCCAGTGTCTCCTTCATAACTTTAGGTCTAAAAGGGTCATAAAGGTGAGTCGGATATCATTGCCATGGTAACTCGGGCTGCGGGCCCAATATCCTCCATAGCAGGTAAAGATGCGCACTGTATACTGTGTCATCTCTCCCAATCTCCCTTCATTAAACAAACATAACTTTGTCTTCTTGCCGTCTCACACCAAGCCTGCAGTCATTCCCTGTTCTTGTGACATTGCAATAAAATATTTGACACTTCAGCAAACACATTCAATTGCTGTACAAGGGAATATTCTTATTTATGTTTTTAGAATGGATCAAATCAAGGTTTTAAAAACATTTTCACGTGATCTTTTCACAAATATGTAGCACGGTGGTGAAATTAGCGTTGGCCTTATCGTTCTGAAGCCCCGGGTTCAATTCCCAGCTCAGCCTGTGTGAAGTGTGCATGTTCTTCACGTGGGTTTTCTCCGGGCCCTCCGGTTTCCACCTACATCCCAAAGACATGCAACATTAATTGCACACTCTAAATTGCCCCTTGGTGTGATTGTGAGTGTGGCTGTTTGTCTCTATGTGCCCTGCGATTGGCTGCCAACCAGTTCAGGGTATACCCTGCCTTCTGCCCCTTGACAGCTGGGTTAAGCTCCAGCACACACCGCGACACTCGTGAGGATAAGCGGCTAAGAAAATCAATGGATAGATAGATAGATAGATAGATAGATAGATAGATAGATAGATAGATAGATAGATAGATAGATAGATAGATAGATAGATAGATAGATAGATAGATAGATAGATAGATAGATAGATAGATAGATAGATAGATAGATAGATAGATAGATAGATAGATAGATAGATAGATAGATAGATAGAGTTGGCAAAGACTGAAACGCTTGTCTGACAGCCACAATTGGCCTAACATACCCAGACGCACAGAGTGGAAAAAAACATGTTCTTCGGAACATGGTCTGAGTCTCCAGTGTCAGCTCCAATCCAATGATTGCACATAAGAATCTGATATATTGCCCTGTGGACTCGTACTAGTTTCCTCGGATGTGATATGTGCACCAGTGGCTCTCCAGTGAAGTGATTGTTTTAACACTAAAGTGGCAGCTCGAAAAGGTCTGACGGTCAAGGCCGGTAGTCCGGCCAGGAGAATGTTCATGATGCCATTACCTCGGCCTGCCAACATCCAATCTCCATTTGCTCTTAACAGTAAATACGTTTACAAGCTCACATCAATCTTTGCTCTGGTTTTCAAGCTAACACAGCCTCAACACTTAACCTACATTATCCTTCAATTTTTATCTTTCCTTTTCTTCTCCACATCAGTAGCCCCATGGAACTCGACTAAAAAGAACTTTTTCCTCATACTAATTTCTGAAGTAGCTTGCAATGTAAGAATTTCGGATCGAATGCAAGATGGTCGTTTTGAAGATACTTCCTGAAATAGTCATTCTAGGTGCGCCTCGTGTGGCGAATCACCCTGACCGTTCCATTGGGTTTGCCATCTGTCAGTCATCTATCATGACTCATTTCTCTTCTACGAGAGGAGAGATTCCCAACAGGGGAAAAAGTGTCACACCGGGCGTGAGCGAGAGAGAGAGCATCAGCCATGCAGCGGGAAAATATCAAATTTCAGAATGATTCAATGTTTTTCCATTAGATGGCAGAAGGTACAATTAACCAGTTTATCCACCTGTTGCAATACATACTACGAGTCATGGCTTCCTCTGAGTACACGAGCTGTGTGTTCAAACTAATTTCACACACGGTAAATTCATTTGTGAATAAATTGAGGTGAGATCAGCATTATTTCCGTGACATTTTTTTGGTTTGGTGGAGTGCAGTGACATTCTTCGCATGTAAAATGGGTGCCTTGGTCCCATAATGGTTGGAAAACGTTTTTGTTTTTTTTTTTTTACATCTGACTTATTACCAGTTCTTTGGGGGCAAGACAATACTATACTCCCACTTCAGGAACAGCAAATTCATTGTAACCTTATGATGTCATTTGGTTACTCCCTTGAAAAGAAAGTTGAAAACTGGGTTTAGTCACTGCTAACATTTTTAAAGAATTTCTATAGAACTATAGAACTTTAGGACCCAAATCCTATAGAATTTCTATAGAAATTCCATTGTTCTGTGGAAATTCTATAGAAAATCACAGCCAAAGTTCTATAGAACAAGTTGTTCTGTGCAAATTCTATAGATTTCTGTAGAATTTCTATCGAACATTTTTAGTAGGGGTTTAAGGAAAATTCCGTTGGCAAGGATATCATACAATCTATATCTGTTGAACAGAATTTAAAAAAATATTACGCCTCTTAAGTTTCCCCGAGCTTTAAAGTATGAAGTGCTCTACGATGTGACAGTGAGGATTGTACTCCACCTAAGCAATTCCAATTGTACTTTTTCCCATTTCTCTGGGCACTTAGCCAGCTGATGAGCACGACAGAGATGTAAAGATCGTGTGTCTCTTTGGGTTTGCTGATGATGGATCGACCATGCACACGTCACCGGTGGAGTAATGAAGAACAGGTCAGCAATTTGTTCAGATCAAATGTGAGTCAGTTTAAGGAAAACACATATAATAACCTCAGAAGAGCAACCTCAACACCTACTCGCACACAAGTCAACCACAGAATAGAATGTTCCAATTTTCCACAATACAAGCAGCCTACACAGCCAAATGTGACATTTCAATACACCCACCATACCGTAATCCAGTTCCCTAACATTCTTAAATTTGCATATCAAACCACCCTTTTTTCTGTGTAGGAATGGGAAAAAAAAAAGGAAATATTCAGAGTTTGTTGGCGAACATGCTTGTGAGTTTGCACACTTTTGGGTGGGCTGTTGAGTCAGTTCTACACAGCGGTCATGGAATCAGTACTGTGCATCTCCATCATAGTCTGGTTTGGTGCTGGTACTAAAAAGGACAAACTCCAGCTCCAACAGTCAATCAAAACTGTGCGAAAATTTGTCAGTACCCCACTACCCAGCCTCGAGGACTCTCAAGCTGCCAGAACTAAGACAAGAGCATCCAAAATCCTCTTGAACCCTCCACACCCTGGTCGCCGGCTCTTCCAGCTCCTTCCCACGGGTAGGCTCTACTGAACAATGCAAACTAAAACTAGTAGACATTCCAACAGCTTCTTCCCTCTTGCAATCAGTTACTTAAACAGCTAATTTATGATCCTACTTTTAATATTATTTTAGTTATACATCCATCCATTTTTTTTAGCCACTTGTCCTCACAAGGGTGGCGGGGAGTGCTGGAGCCTATCCCAGCTGTCAACGGGCAGGAGGCTGGGGACACCCTGAACTGGTTGCCAGGCAATCGCAGGGAACATGGAGACAAACAGACGCACTCACAGTCACACCTAGGGGCAATTTAGAGTGTCCAATTAATGTTCCAGAGTCCCTGGAGAAAACCCACGCAGGCACGGGGAGAACATGCCAACTCCACACAGGTGGGTTGGAGATCAAACCCAGGACCTCAGAACAGTGAGGTCAACGTTTTCTAGCTGATCTACTGTGCCGTCCCAGCTCTAACTAATAAAGACAAATTCCTTGTGTTTCTGACATACTTGTCAAAATAAATATTCTGATTCTGAATTGGATGGTGCAAAAATACTGTCTAAAACCCTGCACATATCTTTATGGCTTCCTTGACATGCCATTATTGAAAATAGTTTAAACACTTCCCGTCTGTAATCTCAAAGAAACTCTCTGCTGCACAATTGCAAATATTTTGAATTAATAAAATTGCTTCAGGAGGTTGGAATGTAAATGTAATAGTGATTAAAAACTCGCCTTCAAAAAAATAATTTGACTAAAAAGATCCAAAGTAATTTTGAGATCCACTCTGCTCAAACGAACTTTCTTACACGGAATATGTGAGATATTTTGGATTACCATTTCTCCGAGTGGAAGCTTCTGAGTGGAAATTATGGAAAAATGTTATTTCCTGCTATATGGCTCTCATAGAGTGGAAGAGGAGAAAAAAGCATCGACTGGTTTCTGCCGGTGAGATGAAAATGTTTCCTCTTCCTGATTCAATGTATCTCCAGCAAAAAAAAAAAGAGGATTTTTTTGGGGGTGAGCATTTCAAAACTTTTTTTCCCCCACCTCGATGGGTCTGAAACAAGCAAACATCTATCTATCTGGATTTTCAGGGTGTGTTCGTTTCATATTCACACAGTGCACACACCCAAAGGGAGGGGGGGGGACGGGATAAATCCCAGCTCAGATGTTCTAAAAATGACAAGCAGCCATTCAGTCAGCCTGTTAGTCAGCCAGTCAGGCAGTGTGGAAAAGTGCGCCAGGGGCGTGGTGTCTAAATGCCTGTGCACATTACATCTCGTGATGTATAGGGTTTTGAAATGCAAAGTAGAAATCAATTGCTATGCCCAACGGATTGAATTAAATAAGAGGGTTGAATTCAGGTTGTACAATCAATGTGACTGAGCCTTTGCAAACTCCTCCCCTGTCACAGTTAAATTAAAAAAAAACCTGCATAATGTCATCACTGATTTGTCTACGGGTGAGAATGATGTTCTGGATATCTGGAGTGTGTGATGTCAGAAAGTCAACTTGATCCACCATTAAAAGATTCACTAATTGACGTTATGCTTTTTCCATTTTGTTTGCTTTTCTCTCGTCCTTTGTTTTTTGTTGCTTTGTTGGTTGACTGACCAAGTCAGCGGACTTACATTGAAAACAGTGTGTTGCCTAATTACTTAGACTTACGTGGCCTTAGTAGGGGGCATTAGGAGTTTCATTGTCATGGCAACAGTTGTTGGATAATGTGAGCAGAAGTCTTGGTTACGTTGAGCAGTGATGACTATTACTGATTTTATTAGGGTAAATTTCGGATTTCCAGTTTTTCCTGTTCCCGTTAGATTATCTGCTGTTGTCCACAAGCTTTTTGATTCTGATCTTCCGTGGCTGGTGTCGATTGCTGTTCTTTTTTTTTTAACAGACAAATATAAGACTGGCTTACTTATGTCAATGAGAACTGGTAATAATAATGCATCCTGTACATTTACTAACATTTTAATCATGCCGACAGTTTTAACTCTGGGTTGAAATATACCAAAGCGTCGTTGATCTCATGGAGAAATCGTTTAGTTCAGGTTAGGCTGACCAGCGATAAGAAAGACTCTCGTAGGGTTAGGGTTAGGCAGTCATATTTGAAAAATGTACAGGTTTGGTCAGTCATGCCCGCAGATATAAAGTTACGGGTGTGGTCCACCAGTCATGCCCGGAGATATACAGTTGCGGGTGTGCGTTCTGTTTGTAATTATGAGTGTACCCCTTTAAGAGCAGAGGGGGGTGGTATCAGGTGAACTCGGAGGCTGAGCAGCAGCTCGTTCTGTGTTAAAAGAAAAATTCAGGCTGTGGTTCACTTAGAGGGCTCAGCTTAGAGGGAACATTGCTCAAGACTATACAAAATAAGCGACATCTTTCAATATCTATGTATTTCTACTTCTAACAAATTTTACGCGCATGATTTTTTGTGCTCGACTGTGGAGATTTGCGAGTGCGATAGCACACAAATGACTGCAACTATATGCAAAATCTGGTTTGTATGATAAATAAATGTAAATGTGGGCTTAGCAATGTTATTTTACTTGTTACACAATGTTTATTTACAACTTGAGCTTCTTGAGGCAATCCTTTGGAGCTGTGGGAGGTAACCATGTCGCGCCTCGAGACCCAATGTCGAATACGTCAAAGGATTTGACACAATGTAAGACACCTAAATGAGGAAATCAGATGATTGGAGGAGGTAAAACTAAAGAGTGACTTGATCTAATTACATTTTGGCAAAGTAATTGGCTGTCAAGTTGGCACATTTACAGATATTTAGTTTGCTTATGTCGTGTGAATGGAAGAACAAACTTATGAGATCCAAATAAGGATTCTATACATCAGCAAGACAACCTTGAGACAACTTGAGAAAATTGCAGCGGGAACACATTTTCACTAAATTATGTGTCAAATGGTGTCTCTGGTGCCTTTTACCTCAAGTAACTTTTACTTGATCTCTGCTCAGTGCTGTCTCTCCGCATTAACAGGTGTTTAGTGCAGCAGGAGCCCCGCTGACCTAAATATTCACATTCGTCCTCCAGTGGGCTGAATCACATCCAAGCCAGCCCCCGGTGACCCTCTCTGTCACATTCACTCATTATAACGCCACACTTTTTAGGTGTTAGAGGGACTACCTGGAAAATTAGCAAGCAGGAATGTTACGCGATGCATCTTCACTCTTAGAAGTCACACGCTAGCAACTGACGTGAGCACCCAGAGACAATTGCTGATTGATCAGATTTTTCACAACGGTTAACTGAAAGGTGAAATGAGCCGAGTTAGTTTGGCAGTGGATGAAACATACTCATTAGTGATAATTATACTTGCTACGGATAACTTGGAGGCATGACATATCACACCTAGAGTTTGCAAGCTTGATCTTTCAAAGATAGAATCTAAAAACTAAACTTAAAAACAAAAGTCAAAGGTAATGGCTGACCATTGTGATCAATAGAATTTGCTCTGTTCATGAAACAATCTGACTGTAACCAATCTTGATAAATATTTTGTATACATAAATGGGAGGCGGCACGATGGATCAGCTGGTAAAGCGTGGTCCTCACACTTCTGAGGACCCGGGTTCGACCCTGGCCCCCGCCTGTGTGGAGTTTGCATGTTCTCCCCGTGCCTGTGTGGGTTATCTCCAGGCACTCCGGTTTCCTCCCACATCCCAAAAACATCCAACATTAATTGGACACTCTAAATTGCCCCTAGGTGTGATTCTGAGTGCGACTGTTTGTCTCTATGTGCCCTGCGATTGGCTGGCAACCAACTCCAGCACTCCCCACGGCCCTCGTGAGGATAAGCGGCAAATAAAATGGATGGATAATGGGGACCCTTTTTTTCCTAAAAATGAATCAACATTTTAAGAAACATCTTCATGTGGTGAGAGTTATATCTAAACATAAATTTTCATGTAAAAATGTATCATGACATAACTAGAAATAACCCATATATACTGACAAAAAAGACTTCAGTGAGTCTTCAGGGCCTCCAAGCGTTGCGCCATTGCTGTCTCGTGTCATCGGGCTACTGAGTTTCTGGAAGTCAGGTTAGATCAATTTACCAGCAAATGATGCTGATACATATTGATTTTAGCCTCCTTGCTAGTGTCTTCCCATTTCTAGAGATGTACAATACGATGAATGTCTTCGCACATTGATTTCAGCTTTATCCACGGCTTCCCAACACTGTAAAAGACATATTTGCCGTTGACTCTATGGTACATGGCATTTACCCACCTGAAGAGATTTACTAGCGACTGATGTGAATGGACATTGATTTTAGCCTCCTTGCTAGCCCTCATCCAACACACGTATACACACCACACACACAAGCCAGCACCCACACAATGGCAAATTGAAAAAGCTTTTAGCTTTGGCTTTTTTTTCCAGGATTTTAAATTGAGGGTTAAGAATTGGAAGCATATGTTAATGTATGCTCAGCAGACTAAGTCATAGAAATATATATTTCCATCAATTTCCCATCTATCAGAATTCATGCATACTTTTGCGGATTGCGTTCAATTCTTAACATAATGTGGAAACTGAACTCCACTTTGTGATGAGCCGGTGACAAGTCGAAGCAGCTTAGAGAATTATCAAGAACACAATGCGACACAGGCAGACGGACGGAACTACCAACCGCAGAGGGACTTAGTTCAACTAGCTTTAGCATCCTCCTTGTGTGTTTGTGTGCGTGTGTTGAAGTCTTTCACTGGGCCCGGGTCTCTTTGTCGGCATGTTTCTGTCTCTCAACTCCTCACCTCAATGCCTTCACCCCCCGACTATTTTACCTTCTTCCCTCCCAGCACTCTGTTCACGTCCCTCCTTGCTTCCCTTGCGGTACTGTTGGATTAGTTCCATTCCCTGGTTATCTAGTGTTGGCCTATTTTTCACAGGAAAGCGTTCGTTTTACACTGATTTCACAGGAAAGAAGAGACGGGGGTCGCGAAAGTTTGACTATGCTTGTTCTGAAGTTGTTGACACGAAGCATCTCTGACACGTTAATCTGGGATCGTAATCGGACATGCAGAAAGACGGACAAGCAATTTTCTCTCTCACACACATACACACACTATATACTGTACAGTCATTGCTAAAAGCATCGGCAACCATTACTTTATTTTACTATGCTGTCCTTCCCAAACGAGGGCAAATACAGGTTACACAACAGGCAGGAAGTACTGCATGGTTTCAAATGTCAGTCATTGTGAGGCTCTGGGTGAATAACCTGCGTCACTGTGTTTATTAAATACTCTCTCTGAAGTGTCTCTGTTATGTGGACACACATTGATACAACATCAAGCCAGATGCTGACGTAGTGGACGAGCCTGTCAGTGGTCTGCAATATCCGGACCGAGTGTGACACCAGTATCTTATATGAGGGTACTTTCACGAATAGGCTGTAGAACAAGGATCAGCAACCTTTTTGAGGCTGAGGGCTACTTCGTGAGCACCGATCGTACGAAGGTCTACGTGACCTGTTTGCGGCAAATTTCAGACTCAGTTCATTACACGTACATAAAATATTTTTGTTTTAATTTATTGTAGTAAATGACATTACAAATATTTTAAAATTTTAATTCACGTAAGCAAGTCGGATTCAGAATTTAAAGCACAAACAATAGTAACAATTTGTGGTCTATGGTATTTTTAGAACATACCTCGCGGGCACCTTATACGGTCCTCTCGGGTAACCATTCGCCCGCGGGCACCGCGTTGGTGACCCGTGCTGTAGAACCTTCTAAAGAGCTTGGATTAAATATAGCATTACTTATGATAATAATGGTTGCTCTACATAATTATCTGTGTCATCAAACGAGGAGCTTAATTGCACATGGATACATGCGCACATATACAGTACTATACAATGATGGCAATATATATATTCCTTTTAAAGTATTTTGAAGCAGTGAACACCTCAGAACGAAAAATTAAAAAAATAGTGTTGATACTATCATTTATGTTAGCAATCTGTTTGGTTAAATGGATCCATACATGTAATATACTGCATATATTTAGGTATTAACTACATAGCTTGTAAAAAAAAAAAAAAAAAAAAAAAAGTAGGTCCTTTTCATTGTCACAGTATCTTCCATTTCCAGTCTTATTTTGTGTTTAATAATGCTTTATAATTACTTGTCCCCGTTGGAGGTGGCAGCGCAAGAAGAAAAAAAAGTCCTAATTGTATCAATTATGGGGTGTTCAATTTTGGAGGTCGTGTTCTACCTTGGCTTTTTCCTTCCAACCTAACATAAAATATACCATTGTCATTACCTCAAGTACCGTGACAGATGTTATTTAAGTTTTCTAATTTTCACTGATTAGTTTTTACAGTCAGTCACAAGTCATTGACGGTCACAACCCAATTGTTCCGGTTTGGAAATATTTGCTTGTACTAAATATTGTAGTAAATAATGGTCAATATGCATGAGGAGAGTTAAAAAAAAAAAGAGAAATAAATATACTGTTCCTGAAAAAGAAAGGAAACCCCATGGTTGTGCTAGTGTTCCTCCTTTAGTTAATACTCCCCCACAGCTCACAGCAGTGAGCATTCAGCATTCCAGTGTATTGTACACAACTGAACAGTACCTTTAGAATCTGTTAGCATCGGCATTACCGCCAACATACAGTAACTGGAGTGTGTCCAGACAATATTGCATATCACAAAAGTAGGTGATCTGACACTATTCCTGTATGTAGTACAACGTAGTGTAGCAGTATAACATGACTATCAAGCACACCGCAAGCAAATCAAATCAATATCAATATCCCCTAACCCTTTCCAAACGCAGCTAATATATGCATTCTTCAGCAATAAACTACATTTTCAAAGGAACTGGGAAAAAAAAAAAAAAAATCTGAGTCCCCACTTAAAGTTGCCGTTTCAATAATTCACAGCGGGTAAGTATGAGAAACGGTGGCAGTAAAAAGTGTCTACGGTCAGCTGGATTTCGCTCAACTGCATTTGGTTTCGGCGGCGACAAGCTGCAGAGTGGCAATTGAAAAGCAACTTGTTAAACATCTTCGTCAGCATATTATAAAATGTTTCTGCCCATCCACATACGGCATGCTTCAATATATCAAAGTTTCACTTCAACTCCTCATTTGTCAATACTGAACAGACCTAAAAAAAAAAAAACAAAAAACAATAATAATAATAATAAGTTTTGCAGGAATGTGGAATGCTGGGATACTGGCAGTTATTTCGGAACTTCAGTAAGATGAGGGCATGTATTGTCTACTGGAGTGAAGAGGCTTTTCTGTTTCAAAAACAAATATGAAATAAAGATGCGTGCATGTGTGTGTCATCATTCATCAGCCTGAGTGGGATGGAGGAGATTTACTGCTGCTGATGCACAGCTGGGGCCGCTGAGGAGAGGCCTCAGATGTCAGTTCAGCCCATCTTTCCTACAAGATTGCAGAATTTCCCCACGTCAGGTCTGAGGGGCAGTTGCATGGATGTCTGGAAGCAAAAGATATAGCCCGGGCTCCTCTGCGGGAAAAATAAGAGAAGGCATTCCACTTTCTATTGCTTTGGCCACGTGAGAGCAAGTGATGGGCTCACGCCAGTGGTGACAGAATGCGGGTTTTAGGTCACACAACAGACCACCACTGATTCCGCACAGACACGTCAACCCATAAAAGGGGAGTGTCGAGAGAAAGCAAAACCTCAATAATCAGAGATCTTAATTGCTAAGATTGGGGAAGTTTCATTTAGATCAGTCTCGATATTAATCTAATAAGTACAATTTATACCGTATTCTAAAGCAGTGATTCACAATTAGTGGGCCAGTACCCAAAAGTGTGCTGCAGAGCCATTTTGGGTTGCTCACTGACAGTCTATCAAAAAAGTTGTATCCATCCATCAATCCATTTTCTTTGCCACTCATCCTCACAAGGGTCACGGGGAGTGCTGGAGCCCAGACAGAAAATAGTAAGAAGGTGACTAGAAATGTTACTTCCTTGCGCTCCAGCAACTAGTTTACCCTGTGAACAAATACAGTGCTGGTGGATTTGATGGCTAGCAAAACGCTTTTGACAGTAGGCAACTGCAAACTTGAATGCAATGTTGGCGTGAGTAATCGTGGCTTGTGTCACTAGAATATTGATCGTCAGTGGAGGGCGTCACCCTGGGGCTCGCATGGGTTTATGTAGAAAATGTCGAAATTCCCACATAAACTTCAGCAGCTGCAGGCAGCACCCTCATAGCCAGCCCTAGAATTACCTCATGGGTAGAAACCGTAAATCCTTCAATGCATAAACAAACCCCTCCAACTATAAATTAAATCCTGATAAGCATCTGGGGGATGACATGAATGGCTGCTGACACCCGGCTGGACGTGGAAAGCGCTTCGTAAACTGGGCAGTCTCCATTACACACTACAGAGAATGAGTGAAGTCTGTCCTCAGCATCATCAAGCCAGTTTCAACACATTCGAAGAGAGCAGCTAATCTGAATGAGGCTGACAGCTCACAATTCCCATCTAGGTCACTTGATCGAAAAGACATTTGGAGGCGATTCTATGCAAAAGAGAAGTCCCGGGGTTCGAGAAACCGCCAATAAACAACTCGCCCTGCTGGTGTTTGCAAGAGTTGCGGGGACACTCCTGGTGGATGGCGAGTGACTGCAATAATGTGGGTGTCAAAATAAAACCTCCAGGGCTCATTAACACCAGTCACTCAGCCAGCGAGGTCGTAAAAGGTTGCAGCTGCTACCCTGGAAGATGTCTTCACTGCCATGGGCATCCAGACATGCTCTATATTTTTTTACACAAACTGTTTTTTTTTTTTTTTAAATAATCTGTAAGAGTAATTAATGAAGTAGTGGAACACATGCTGGATTTTGGTGCAGGCAGCGTGGTTTTAGTTGTCAGTCAGTGATGGTGTCGATATGTGCCCTATGACTGACTGGCGACCAGTTCAGGGCGGAATACGCCTTTTGAAGTTGGTTGGGATAGTTTCCTGCACTCCTGCGACCCTTATCAGGATAAGCGGGTTGGATGATGGACGAATAATTGACAGATGGAATAACACTATACCTGTATGTACGTGCTGGTACAGAAAGTGAGTGAACTTGTGCAGGGACTACAATTTTTATATGTATTAAACATTATAGTGTTTCCACACCTATTCACGATTTTCTACTCGGTAATTAACCTCTTCATCAATTTGGGGGGAACCTTTCTTGGATTATTTTCTGAAAAACTCACCTACTTGCTGATGTACATATTCGGGACAGTGGCACTGAAAAAACAACAGGAAGTAGAGATGGAGGTGGTGGAAATAAAGATGTTCAGGTTCTCTCTTGGAGTCACCAAGGTGGAAAGGATTAGAAATGAGTTTGTCAAAGGGACTGCTAAGGTTAGTGTTTTAGAGACTAAGATGGTTTGTCCATGTCCAAGGGAGAAAGATTGAGTACAATGCTCGTGCACGTGACGTCACCGTTTTTACGGTGCCATATCGCCGCTCAAACAGAGCTGCTCAACGTTGTGGGAGACATTGAACCGGAGCAGAATATTCACAATGCCCGAGACCTGTTGTGCTGTTGGTTGTCACAATAGACGAGACAGATGTTCATAGAGATCCTTCCATACAATACCGGCTGAAAAGACCAGAAAAGATGAATGGATTTTGGCAATTAAATGTGATGGATGGTGCCCAATTAAATACACACAACTGCGTAGCAATCACTTCACTTCAGGTAGGAATTATTCTTCTCAATCTCAAATTCCCAAGAAGTATTTATAATTGACTCATTTGAATAAATAAATAAACCGTCTGTCGCAGAGAGGTTTCCGGAGGTTAATGTGTGGGCGCAATACGCTTCTGTGTACGGAGGAGATGACTCATTTACCTAAATTTGTTTCCCCAATCATAGTTAATGAATGATAATTTGTGCTAAACCCGGAATCATTTATTTAAATCTTGGTATTAGCATTGAAAAAATCTGAGTGGGACCATCGCTATGTGGTATTTATTCCTGATTGAGAACAGATCCAGCAACAATGTATTTGTATGTGTCCAGACTTTTATACGCTTTCTAACATTTCTGTGTAAATCTCGACGACTTACTCACCAGATAGATGTGTATATCCAGTTGTCCAAGATAAGGGGAAGCGAATAAACAGTCCGATTTCTTATCGGCAAAAACATCAACATCGCCATTAAATATGGATCCTCTGTGCCAAGTATCTCTAATTTTTCCATGTACATTCATTTATTATCACCTTCTAAATGTTTAACGGTATCGGACAAAACTCTGGGCGTCGTGCTATAAGACATTTTCGTTTCGTCACAGCGAAATTAACTTTCAACAATGCTTTGTTAGACCGGCAATATGGTGATGTCACGTGATTTTACAACAAGTGCATAACCTCTATATTCATAGATGAAGATGCCAGACAAGAGAGCTAGCGGAAGACCAAAGAGAAGGTTCATAGATGTAGTGAAGGAAGACATGAGGGCAGTTGGTGTTCAAGGGGAAGAATGATGCGCTATGGCAACCCCTAATGTGGCATCACGAAAGGAAAAGAAGAAATGCGGAGTCAGCATCGTTATTAACATTTCCAATAATTAGAGCTATTTTTATAACGATATTTTGGACTTGGAAGTATAAAACAAATCATGATTATTCATTACCATTCAGAACCATATTTGTTGCTTTCAATGGGACGAGAACATAGTGGAGTCCAAGAAAAGAGCATCAACTGCAAGAGATTGGAAAATTGCTCAAGGGGCTAAGCGCCAGTCAGCTGCTGGTGCACTTCACTCTCCTGGTGTCTCGACACAGCAGCACTTCGCTGGAGACTGTTGGCACAGCTGTCAACTCACCTTGTGGAAGGACTTGGACCAATGAATCCCAACACGCTTCACAACAGACACGATTCAACATTTTTGTGACTGTGTTTTGTTTTTTATGTTCTATTACTAGAATTGTGTTTCATACAACAATGACGAAATGTATTTTTATCTGTCGTAATTTCTCATGTATATATTCCTCCTAAAAAAATTCATTAAAAATCCATCCATTCCCTTAACCGCTTATGCTCACTAGTTACCCCAGTTATGCTGGCTCCGATCCAGCTGACTGTGGGCGAAATTGCAGCCAATCGCAGGGCACATATTAACAAAGCATTATTGCTCACATTCACACCTCTGGACAATTTGCAGACATCAATTAATCTACCATGGATGTTTGAGGAATGTGGAGTAGTTGGAGAAAACCCACACAGGCACGGGGAGAACATGCAAACTACACACAAAAAGGCCCATTTGAAACCAGGACCAGAGAACTATGGGGCGGATGTGCTAAATAATTTTACGCATTATACATCGGTAGTCAGGAAAATGAAACGTGGTGTCAGATTGTATAGCGTTATACCTTGTGCTTGGTAAAAAGTGGTACTTTCATTTGAATATGATATGAAATGGCTAAAGTTACACTTGAGACACAATAAGGTAACAATTTTCACTGCTCACCTAGACTCGTGTCGCACTTGTCAGGCATCATTTTGTCTTTTAAGCGGCCAAATTTGCAAATGCTAGCCAAGCGCAGCTGGTCTGCGACATAGCGATTTACTGCTTCACCCCTAAATTGCCATTGCCAGCGAAAGGTCGGTGAAGTTCAAGAGTACTAAAAATTGGCTGGCTCTCAACTGCTCTAGTTGTGGAAGAGCATACCAGTTAGCCGTGCGTCGTAAGCCTTGACCAGTATGTCATAAAAGAGTAATACCAGTGAAACTGCGGAACTGGTGGTTCACCACGAGGGGCGAGGAATGAGGCGGCGGTGCAAAATGACAATTTCATCCATATCAACAATATAATGTCCAATAAGGTGGCTACAACCACCAGGAGTGATTTTGACCGTTTGTCACACTTGTAGGCATTCACTAAACATGCCTTTTGCAACACCGCCGTTAACTCTTGTGCAGTTTGGGATACACCTGTATGCTACATATGCCTGCAACTCTGTAGTGCGTACTATACACAAGTGGAAGGGAAATCCAGCTGTGGGGATGCACAGTATACTGCAGAGCATATTACTGCAGAGCATATTAATCATGTTATTGATGAATTCTGTTATGACAGTTGCAGAGACCAAGAGAAGTGTGTCCTGGGCCCTGTCCTGAGATATATATTACCGCTACATACATGCACAATAATTATTATAATTGATTGTTGTTCAGGCATTTTTTTTCAAACAATACAAGTACAAACAATACAACTACAAACCTAGCAAAAAAAGAAATTAAGAGAGATAATTCCCAATATTTTGTGCACATGGATAGCAGCAAATTGGTGGTGCACATTGTACATTGGTAGAAGGGTTTTCCTGATTTTTTTAGGTCAACTTTAGGGGTGCTCATTATACTTTAGGACACATTACACTAGAGAAATTTTGCTATTTTTCTAGTGTGACTGTATGGATTTCTTTTTTCTTCATAGATGAATAAAGATAACTGTTGTGGTATCTCACAGTGAGGTGTGCATGGTTCATTTTTAACCCAAACGAATGTTTGGAGACATAGATGGAACGTTAATTTGTTTACGTAAAGTCCTTACTTTATTAGGGGGTCTACATAATTATTGCTAGAATATCCTTTTGAGGGAGCGAAGCATGCGTAGTATACGATCATCAACGGCTGAATCATCAGCCGGCTGCATCACTCTGGGTGGAAAAATATGTGTATTTTGATGAAACTCAGTAAAGTCAGCAGTCCTTTTGTCCTCCCGTGGGCAAATCACTAAATAGGTATTCTTCTCACTCAGAGACATAATAAAGCTGCTGGATATAACGTTTTAACCAAAAAAATAACACTGTTATCCAAAACTGCACCACCATGCTCAAACACTACAGCGCGAGCTTTCCCACCTCGTCCCTCCTACACACAAACTCTGTGATGAATAAGCTCCCCACAGCGGGCCAACTCTGCGGACGTTGTTGTAACGACCCCTTCCTCCGCTGCAACAAATCACCAAATACCGATGCTGCCAGTTCAGCTGTGTACAGTATTTTTAACTTGCTCGGCAATCTGGCCTGATCATGTTAATCATGACAACAACATTGGCACATCTTTACGGCTTGTTTATTCTGTATCCAGAAGAAATCAAACTTAACGCGGAAATGTCGTAGAATTATATCTAAAAATCAAAAGCACTTTGTGGGTAGGCTAGGTTGTTAAAAATAAATAGATGAAAATAAATAGCATTTCCACTTTCTTTCAGGGTCTGTAATATTGGTGGACCATCCAGGAGCCCTCTCATTACAATCAATACAAATGCCAAAGTTTAAAGTTATTTACAGTTTTGCTATGTTGTTGTTGTTTTATTGCTCCCCACAAATAGTGGTGCCTTGAAATGTAGGTTCAAATGATCACTATGGTCATAACTCAAAACATTTGTGTCAAATCATTTTCCCCCATTAAAATGAATGAAAATGACAATCTGTTCCAGGCCCCCCCAATTTTATTTTTTTTATAAGGAAAATAGCACTCTATAATGTTGTTATTTATAAAAGTATGTATCCATCCATCCATTTTCTTAGCCGCTTACCCTCACGAGGGTTGCGGGGAGTGCTGGAACCTATCCCAGCTGTCAACGGGCAAGAGGCGGGGAACACCCTGAACCGGTTGCAAGACAATCGCAGGGCACATGGAGACAAACAGTCACGCTCACAATCACACCTAGTGGCAATTTAGAGTCTCCAATTAACGTTGCATGTTTGTGGGACGTGGGAGTATATACATGATATATATTATAAGTCTTCATGACTGTGTGCATGCCTTGGCCACTCAGGAGCAGTATAATCCAAGTACACCTCAGTAAGATGCAGTAATATGAATCGTTTTTTTTCAGAGACGGTAAATAAAATATGCAAGTGAGCATTGTTTCATTGTCTGTCTACATTTCTGTTAAAATAGTTGATTAAGCGACAAGACACAAATGTTATACGTTAGCCTGTCTGTGGCATTTTGCAATGTTTTGTTTTCATTAAGCCGCTTCTACTTAGGCAAAGCTACTTTCAATGCACAAAAATAATAATTGATATTTAGTTTGACAGTAAACCTTTGCTGCGGCTGCCACTAAAAAACTTTAAATCTCTTCATTAAATTGTTCAGCCTCTGACAAACTGCCGCTTATTGTAAAGTGAGTTGAGTTCGCTGCCCTCATACACTTGCATCTCAAAATATTGTTCACAAGTCAAAGCAAAAACAAAAAGAAATCACTCAAACAAGTCAAACTGTGTGTCGTGTCACTTGTATCTTATTGTTAAATCTGCAAATCAATTCTGCCTTCCTGAAAATAATTTTAATTAACATGCCACAGAGAAGTTATTTTTTTTTTGTACTTGTTACCTGAAATAATTAAATATTTTATTCTGTGTTGATTGCTAATTATAGAGTTTATTTTTCATGCCCCTACTACTAAAAAATAAATAAATAATAACTGAATCTTCTGTCAGAGTGACCCATAAGGAGGAGATGAGACTGAATTGAGGAACAAGGATTGGATCACGATTGTATTTGATAATCATTTCTAATGAAATGTTGAAATTCGTATTTTTTTTTTTTTTCATTGACTTCGTACAGCCGGCACGGTGGCTCAGCTGGAAAGCGTTGGCCTCACAGTTCTGAGGATCGGGTTTCAAATCCTGGCCCACCTGTGTGGAGTTTGCATGTTCTCATGAAGATGCATTCATCCGAGACTCTAAATTGCCCCTAGGTGTGATTGTGACTGCTGTCTGGCTCCATGTGCCCTGCGATTGGCTGGCAACCAGTTCAGGGTGTGGTCCGCCTCCTGCCTGATGACAGTTGGCATAGGTTCCGGCACTCCCGTGGCCATAGTGGTGATAAGCGGCTCAAAAAATTGATGTAAGGATGACTCTTTCTATTTCGGAAATATCAGTGTGTGAGGTGAGTATCCACAGAAAAGAATCACAATTCAAAAGAAAAAAAAAAATCAAATTTCTGACCTCATTTTTAAGTTCCCAGGCGAAGGTTGTCCATCGTATACTGACACCATATCAAAGTCTTCTTCTAGTGCGAGCGTGACGAAGGTGAGCTGGATCCTGTTTCGCTCCCCTGTTATTATCAGCCACGTGCAGTTGGCGTAGTTGGGATAGCCGTGGGGGAAGCCAGGAGATTCTATCGTTCCGTTCAGGCCTTGAATTACACCACCGCATGATTCGGCTGGAAGAAAAAACATACAAAACCAAGACGTTTGTTATTTAAGTTTTCAGTCTTCAACTGTTAATTCATTCCTTCTATCGTTCATACAGATATCGTATCGCACTCAAAACTTACCACGCTCATATGACAAATTACCTTTATTCACTGAAAAGAATGTAAATGCCATTATCCATTTCAGCCCTCAAAAAGCTAAGAAATTTTGTGTAAGAAATGTTTTAAATAAAGAAAACAGATCATTGCAATGTTGTCATTTTTAAAAAATAAATAGTCATGACATAACTATGTAAAATGTTCAATGGACATTGAGCTGCTCCTTCTAGTGTACACTTGTACAATAAAAATATGCGGAAAACTACGAAGGAGATGTTCACAATTTCTCAGTAAGCCACAGTAATATTATTTGTTCTTCACATTATCCAGAGGATAAAGAATACATGCTTGTGAATGTGTGTTGCTTCACCATTTGTGTTCAAGTATCTATTCATCTTAGTAACAATGAGCCCATCTATGGAATTTTGCCTTGTTTGTTAGCAGTGACCTAAGGCATCGCTACTGTATGGGGTTGTTTGTAAATACAACACGTGTTCATTAATTTTATCATTATGATTAGTTTGAACAACGGAGTGACAACTAACAACTTCAAACCTCTTTTTGCACTTGTCAAATTTCAGCTCACCCATAACGGTCCAACCACAGCTCAAATCGCCCCACAAATTGTAACATCGTAGTAACAATGTTGTTCGTTAGCCCATCTATGGAATTTTGCCTTGTTTGTTAGCAGTGACCTAAAGAAAGCTACTGTATGGGGTTGCTTTTAAATACAAAACTTGTAAATTAATTATTTTATGGACAATGGCATGACAACTAACAACTTCAAACCCCTTTTTGCACTAATCAAATTTCAGCTCACCCGCAACAGTCCAACCACAGCTAGAATCGCCCCAAAAAGTGTAATTTGGGTCCCTCCAATCTCAAGACATTTCTGCATATTGCATTACACAGAAATATAACAAACATGCAGGGCAAAAATGCCATTCCAGCAAGAAAAAAAAAGCTGTAATTATCCCTGATTTCCAAGCCGTTAGGGTTCAAATGATGGTTGTTCAACCAACTGGGAGTTGCATAACTCTTTGCCTTTGTACCCTGCACGGCGTTTGTCGCCAGTGCACAATACAAATGTCGAAATCAGACAAGCGTAATTTGCGCAGTGAGAGTGTGTTAAATTACATGGGATGAAATCCAGCCGCCCTGTAACGCTGAACAGGAGAGGCAGTAGAGGTGGCATTGAAAAAGAATTGATGTACATACTGTACGGCTGGGAATCCAACAATACGTCCGCATACAATAGCATAGACATAACAAGAGGCTGGACTGGAGAGGATCTCTTCACTGCCACAGGGCAAAAGCAAAGCTCTCGCATATAGGAGGTTCATTTAGAGGTTTCATATGTGAAAATGGCGTCACTGATGGTGTTGTGGTACTCACACCTGACTTTGGTGCAGCCAGCGTGGGATCGACTCCTGCTCAGTGATGGTGTTGTTATATTAACACCGAAAAAGGCATTGTAGACTTAATACTTAGCTTTACTAATAATGGGAACTGTGAACAAGGGCATCAAAGTCTGGTGTTGCTTCTGTTGTGGCAATTATTAGAACATCAACTGTTCTGCATTTTTTTTGTGCAAATATGCAAATCCTATGGTTGAAACAGTGAGTAAGTGGACCAATGACGCAAAGACCAAACTTCAAGACTGCTTAAACTGCAGAGAAGGAGTGTCTTTGAATTTTCAACCGGCAGCCTGGACATTTCGCACTTTCAACTGTCACAAGGCATCGGTGCGGGGGAGGATCCAAACGCAGGACTCCGAGGCAAAACCATAATGTCCAAAGGGTTTTATTTCAGAAGCAGTGTCCGCACCCGTGATACCCGGTGCAAACTCAACGAACTGGCAAATGCCCGTGACGAAGACTCCAACATAAATACATGGTCAATTAACGTGCCGAATGTGCAACAGTGCCAGAGGTGGCACTGCCCAAAACGTTGACCAGGCCACGCCCCTCCTGGCAGTGCTCCAGCCCCGCTCATGACATCAATAACACCAAGCTGTGTTTCATGGCCAAACTTAAGCAACTTGACCAGGCGAGAAAGGATACCGATCAAATTGGGGACAAAAGAGCTGTACGATGGCGCTAGAAATCGCAAAACAGAATAAAGTAACATTGCAAAGAAAAATCATGCAGAAAAGCTGGAAAACCAGTTTACTCCCAACGAATCTGTGTGTAACAAGGATTAAAATGGCTAACGACTTCAAGGGACCACATCAACAAGCAGAGAACAAAAGAGGACTAGGTGACAACTTGAACATCTTCTACTGCAGATATAAAAAGAACACTTTCACACCACGGCGTCAATGATCACGGCACCTCTTGACTTCTGTGTTTATCATTCATGAAGAGGATGTAAGACACATCGTCAATGTACAAAAGATCAACAAAGCAGCGGGCCCAGACCTTGCATCTCCATCCTGCCACAAAGTCTGCAAGGACCAACTCGCTCCAATTTTCACACATACATTGACTTATTGACCTTTGCAATTTATTTGTTAATCTTGAGAAAAGCAGTTCTTTCCCACAGAGATAACAATTGTGTCTACAAGGACTTGATCAAGTCATCCAAATGTTTCCGAGCAAGACTGTTTTTCTCTTTCCTTTTCTTGGGGGTGTGGAGTTCTTTCAGAACTCGTTCCTTGCAGGTGTTCCAGATGTTCCCGCTTGCCCCGGAGCAAGACAAACCACATATTACTTTCTATACACCGGTAGCAAGAACAACGACACGTGTGCAAGAGCCGTACAGTATGCGCACACACAAACAAACGTCAAACCATCTGGAATGTCCAGATTGATTTCAGATTGTTCTCCACTTTTTTTCCGACCCAATTCACCTCTCCCTCTCAGCACTTGTTATGCATGTCTTTCATTGCATCTCCAGTTGCCTCACTCTTCTGTCCACACTGTTTGCTGCCGCCAAATCTTAACTTTGAACAGATGGGATGAGTAGGACTTAGCAGTTATTTGCATCACATCAAATAACACATTGGAGCAACATACTCGGAGCGAGCAAATACTGTTTTGGCTTGGTGAGTTCACCCCAACTAGTTTTTCATGCTTGGTGCAGTGCAGCCTCTCTGTTACCAGATTGTCTAGTGGCTGAAAGCCATATGGTCGGTTCAAATAAGAGCAACGTACTTAGTTCAAGTAGGAAAGAGGCCTATTGGGACTGCAAATGGGGAAGGAAAGGAGTGAAACATCAGGTCGTTCAATTGCCGCCGTAAAGAAACATAATTGAAGAACAAACTCCAGGATGCCGGTTGACAAATTTGTTCGCCTTTTGGAAGAACAACAATCTTCACTATCAACTTATCCTCATTAACATTGCAGGTGTGCTGGACTTATCCCAGCTGACTTCAGGCGAGAGACGGGGTACATCCTTGACTGGAGACCAGACAATCGCAGTGCATCTTTGTCGTCATGATACACCTTTTACGAATCAGAATCGTCTTTTTGCCAAGCATGTAAAAAAGAAGTTTGTGATTCCTCTGAAGCCACAGAAAATATGATGTATGTGTTTCTATGATGGGCCTTTTCGAGGATGGGGATGGCTCAATGCGTCAATGAGCTCAACTTGAGTACTTACGGTTTTCAGGTTTTTTGGAGCTGTGCTTTTTATGTTGTGTCGTTGCTCACCAGGTTTTTAAAGTAATAAACTCATTTTTAAAATGTAAGGAGTAGGAAGTACATATATCCAACCATCCATTTTCTGAGCTGCTTATCCTCACAAGGGTCACAGCAGTGCTTGAGTCAATCCCAGCTGTCATCGTGCAGGAGGCGGGGTACACCCTGAACTGGTTGCCAGCCAATCGCAGGGCATATGGAGACAGACATTCGCATTCACAAACACACCCTTAGAAATTTAGAAAAGAAAGCAATTTAGAGTCTCCAATTAATATATGTTTTTGGGATGTGGGAGGAAAATGAAGCGCCCAGTGAAAACCCACGCAGGCACGGGAAGAACATCCAAACTCTACACAGGCGGGGTCAGGAAGGAATCCCAGTCCTCAGAACTGTGAGGCCAACGTTCTACAGCTGGGCGCCCCTGCTGCCAAGTACATATATTTGTGTTTAAAAATTAAAGACGAAAAGTAAAATGTCTCCATAAAAATAAGTACAAACACCGAAAAAATGTACTGAACTTCCTAGCTCTGAGCATTAGTTTCTGTTCTGTAAGTATAAAAATATATGAAACACTGTCAATAAGTTCATTTCAGAGAAATTCTCAAAACAGATACTGTAGTTACTAGAAGGTTATGATTGTTTTTATCCATAAACAAACAAAAGATGATCCCTGCTGTGAAATGTTGTTGTCCCATCCTTCATTCCATCTTCTTGGTCAGGTTGCGGGGGCAGTAACTTTAGCAAGGAAGCCCAGACTTCGCTTTCTCCGGACAGTTCCTCGAGCTCTTCCGAGGGGGATCCTGAGATGTTTGCCAAGTAAGCCAAGAGACAGGAACTTGGGAACTTTAGGAACTCTGGGCAAATCTCACCCAACCAGTGTCCTTGCCACAAATATTTTCAACCACCTTGGTGACCTCAACCCCAGAGATTGGAAAGCCCGCGTAAGAAACCTTAGATTCTGCTTCCTCATGAGAAAGTGTGTCAGTGAAAAATTTCTCCCCACCGATTCACAGTTTCGCATGTCGAGGTCAGAAGTCCCCCATCTCCACTATACACATCGAGAACTCCAATAACATAACACCACTTGGGTTCTGATGGGGAGACGGGGGTCCTCCCAACCACACCCTTCCAGGTCTCACTGTCATTGCCTGAGTATGGAATTCGCCCAGCAGAACGATGGAGTCACCAATGGTATGCTCTCCAACACCACCTCTAAGGACCCCAAAAGGGGTGGTTAGTCTGAATTGCCATTTGGTGCATAGCCACAAACCAGATTCAGGACCCATCCCTAACCCGGAGAAATGGGAAGTCCACCTTCTCATCCACTGGGGTCAACCCCAATATACAGGCACTGAGTCGGGGGGCAACAAGTATACCCACACCTGCTCGGCCCCTCTCACCGTGAGCAACTCCAGAGTGGAAGAGAGTCCAACATCTCTCAAGAAGACTGGTATCAGAGTCCAAGCCATGCGTGGAGGTGAGCCCAACTATATCTAATCGGAACTTCTCAACCTCACGCACTACCTAGGGCTCCTTCCTTGTCACAAAGGTGACATTTCACATCCCTAGAGCCGGTGGTCAGATCACCAAAGTCCACCGTCCAGCTCACAGTGCACCAGACCCCTATCACCCCTCCTACAGGTGGTGAGCTCACGGGAAGGGGGAACCATGTTACCCTTTCAGGACGTGCCCACCTGGGGCCCAGGAATCCCTGCCACCAGGCAGTCACCTTGGAGCCCCACCTTGAGGCCTAGCTCCAGAAGGGGCCCACGGTGACCTGCATCCGGACAAGGGAAACCTACATCCAATATTTTATTCATCATAGGGGGTTTTAAAGCCGTCTTTTGTCTACTCCCTCACCTAAGATCTGTTTGCCCTGGATGACCCTGCCAGACAAACCCCTCCACCACGATAAGGTGACATCTCAAGGACAGGATTGTTCTCCCACTTAGATCCAAAAAATGTGTTTTATGAGGTTGGATCCACTCCCGTGTTCCCTTATTTATTGTGTGCAAAATATGTCACTTGTGAAGATCAAGAGTGTACATATGTTGACATGTGGTAACATTCATGTTTGCAGGAGTAGAAACAGCAACAGCCACATACGAAAGCACATCGATGCACGCAACATTTGCAGTCCCGATGTGTCAGTCTTCATTAAAGTGCCACACTAAATCATGTTGCCTTTGATTCATTTCTCATGGGCTGTGTATTTTTTCTGTGGCCTATTTAACATCCATCCATCCGTTCTCCAAGCTGCTTATCCACACCAGGGTCGTGGGAGTGCTGGAGCCTATCCCAGCAAACTTCGGGCGAAAGGTGGACGACACTCTGAACTGGTCGCCACTATTTTGTGTCATACAGAGCACAAATGCACAGTACGTACAAAAACCGCAATCATTTCTGGATTTAAATTCACTTTAGGTCATTAATGGGTGGGTAAACAAAGATGACTAAATGAGATGGTGAACTAGAGAAGAGCCCGAGCTGCTCCCTAGCTCATAAATCATACGGCGTCCCCCTCGTCCCAAATCAGATCTATCTTTCTCAATTGAGGTGTGTCGAACTACTGACTGTAGTGATTCAATGACATCTACGAAAGAAGAGTGCTTTTTTTTGTCCAGGGACATCTTTTTTTCTTCTTTCTGTAAATCAGCTCTCTCAGATGCGTCACCCCCCCTCCCTCCTTTTTCATTATGTCACAAACTGTCCATCTCTGCCACAGTGGCTTTGTCTCACTGAAGAGCTCAATCTTCGCTGTCGATGGCTCCATACCTCTACCATACGTCCATCCCTCTCGACACGTTGTGAGGATTACCAGCATCCGTGCATCTCTTTCTCCCCCCACCTTGCACAGGCATCCTCTCCCCTCGGTCCTCCACTCATCGTGTCACCCCCCTGGCTCTCTTTTTGACCACGATTATCTCAGGATTATCGCAACTACGTCTCTTGCTGAATGTTATTACTTCTCAACCTGGCTTCCTTGCTGTAATTATTGTAATGCCATATTTTCTCCCTCTTCCCAAACCCCTCCCCCTGATGTCATTATAAGCTGTCGTGGTGCGTCCCTTCTTATCTTGCTCGAATGTTAGCTTGTTTTCAATGCACCCACTCCCATCCTATATTAAACACACAAAGAAAGGAATAATACCACACCCTCTCTCTATCTTTCTGTCTGTCTGTCGCTTTGTCTGTCTTTCTCGCCGTCGCCATCCCCGTGCTCACCTCTGGTCCGATGTCAAACAAGTGAAAGTAAATAGGGCTTTAGTCAGATTGAAGCCCCGCAGGCTCCTTTGTTGGTGCTAAATCGGCAGACTAATCGAGGGGGTCTGGTCAAATGGATGTAAAACTTTCGCTTTTTGAACTTTTTTTCCCCACCAGTGCAAACTTGCTTACCGCTTCAAAACTGCGAAGTGCAAAATATGTTGCCCGCTGCAATTTGTTTGATGCAAAATTATGTTTCGAGATGAGAGACATACCCAGTCACTGGTCACCATGGCAACCAAGCAAGGAAGAGATGAGACATGTATCATTTCCTACACACTCTTGGGAAGTATTGAGGCAATGTCCAGAATAAACCCCAATGACTGCCAGCAAAAAAAAAAAAAAAAAGGAGCAGCTTGGATCGACAATAGCAGCCATAGGAGAAATCGATGCTGCGTCTGTGTGTGTTAGTTTGAGGGGAAAATAAAAAAAAAAGACATGATCAAAGAAGCAATTAAGTATGAAGCCGGGATGTGTGCGGGAGAGAATTGCATGTGATTGCGTGATACCCGCATTTGCATCTCTGTGTCTGTATGAGCAGCAGAAAACATAAGCTTCGTTTTATTCCCTTCGTTCTTACTTTCTGCAGGAGAGGCGCCCGCTCTATAATCAATCCACCACCAACAACCTGCAATTGGAACGCTTTATATTTTGAATGATGAATGGGGGATGTGTTGGATTCCTCGAAAACAAACAAAGGGCCGACAAAAAAAATGAAAAAGAACTTGGAGAAAAACAATCATTTGAAAGTAAACACAGGGCATCAGTGTCATATCCTTGCTATTTCCCATCATAATTAAAATTAAAAAAAACAGCAGCAAAATATGTATTTTTATTTTTAAAAAGAGTGATGGATGTGTTTTTCACTGCAGATATTATTGTTTCTTGATTGTTTATAGGCTATAACTGCATAAATCCGTTATTTGTACGTGCTTCACCAGTTTCAGCGAAACAGAGCTCACTTGTTTGTCTGGTGCTTTGGGAGCTGCAGTCATGCCAGCGATGGTCGAGCGCTGTGGGCGGTCTTGTGGCGCGATGGCGAATTGGGAGTTGCGGGACCCAGATCAGGTGTGCAGCCTAACCATTTAATAGGTCACGCAGTTACAATAACCGACGTGACTGAGCCAAAATAGAGAAGTACACGGGGTCATTTGTCAACGCCTACGCCGAGGGAGGCCCGAGGAAACATATTTAAACCTCCCAGTGTGGCAGCTCTGTCAGATTTAAAGCTGCAGGCTGTTAGCATGAGAATGGAGGCAAGCGAATAAATGAAAAATATTATTCACTTTTTTGACTTTCATTTTGTTTGATTTGAGATAGAAGTTTGGGGGTGTTGTCCGCGCAACCTATGAGATTATTTTCTTTATGTATGATCATTAGGATTTAACATTAACACCCTGCAACTAGCCTAATCCGGGAGGAGGATATTGCCTCTCACACTAGCAGCTTTGGCAGGTTGAGTTTTATATGTGTATTTATTTATATTTGGATATTTAAAGGTCAAGTGTCATGCCTATAAACATTCTAAAATATATATTTTAATGAAAAATACACCTCGAAAAAATAAATATGAGCGGAGAGCGCGTCATCCATGTGCAAAGTAGCGGAAGTCTCATTCGACATCCAAGTGGTCGCCATATTGCCTGCAACGTCTGTCCATTACGTCACACCGAGACATTCGCCATTGAAAACACGCTGTGCCACCTTCTGTGGGACACGGAAGCTCTTTTCAAAGAAGAGAACATCTCACAATCGAGTGAAGTGATCGGGGCAATATTACCCTATCGTTTCAAGCCATATTTAGATGATATGCGGATCACTTCTAACTAACAACAGATGCCCAGACAGTATGTATGAGCCAGCCCGGCTGAAGCCGTGCCTCGTTCGCGGTGGACGCGGCGCCGCCGAAGCCGCTTCCCGCGGCCGAAGCCGTGCTCAGCGCCGATGGGTACAACGACACGACTTACGTGCGTGGATCTTTTGTTACAATCTGAGAGGATCACGCCCCCTCACCCAATTTTTCTTAGTAGCTGTATACACACCTTCCTGACATTTGGAATCCACAAAGGTCTCGTCCTTTACACCCAGTGCAATCCATTTTTCACGACGAACCGGGTCTTTTTGATAAGTATGAAGAATTAATCCATCCTCCAGAGTGTTCGAACAATATCCAGCAATACAAAGAGCCGGCACTTTAGCTAACACGAAGGAACAAAGAGCTACCTTCCGGAGGTAAAACTAGTAGAAACATACAAGAATGCTTGAGTGGGCGTCTGCTACTAACGTCACTTCCTGCTTCTTCTTGAAAACAAATCTCTCAAGAGGATTTTCATGGCGGGAGTGACAAAAAGGCATATGTCAAAATCATGTGTGGTGAAAAAAACAGATGGGTCCATTCCAACTGCCTTTTTTTTCCATTAATAACATACTAATAATCATGCATTTCATGACAGTAGCATTTTAAAAACAGACTCAGTGAACTTTGTTTGGCGGTTCCGATTCAGAAGTCCGATATGGATGGTGATTCTTGCAGTGTTACAAATTTACAGCCTGTAGTTTCATTTTGGGAGTGCAGTTGTGCAAAAGGTCATTTACATTTAAAAGAGATGTAAATCTAGTTCTTTAAACTCGCTGTAATAATATTGAACACAATTATCCAACAGCAAAACTGTGCCTAATGAAAATGCTTCGTAACTCTGGGAGACCGCTTGCCTCAGTGGTTCGTGATCATCATGATTGCGAGGGGAGTCGATGTCCAACATGCACCTGGAGTCAGGTCGAGCAGAGTGGAAAAGCTCAACGCCGATCTCGACGCCAGGCAGCATGTTTCTTTGCCACGGAAGCCTGACAGCGTACGCAACCTTTGTGGTGACATTCTCCATCACAACTGTGTTTATAATGAGGTTCTGCACTGGCTGCCAAAAGTGTCACTCAAACACGTACAACCACTATAGAGAAAAAACAAAAAGACTGACCAGATGAAATCAAAATTTGCTATCAAAACTAACGCTGCAACCCTCCCCCCCGGCCACGTCGACACCTTGAACCAGGTGTCACCAAACATGGTCTCTGTGGCCACCAGGTTGCCCCAAATGGCCCCGTGAGTAATTAGGGGGCTCGTTCTAAAAATAGCCTACTGGTGATGTTCATTGTAAAATTACTAGAAATGTTGCAGAAGTGAGGCGGCACGGTGGATAAGCTGGTAAAGCGTTGGCCTCACAGTTCTGAGGACCCGGGTTTGATCTCGGTGCCGCCTGTGTCGAGTTGGCATGTTCTCCGGGCACTCCGGTTTCCTCCCACATCACAAAACATTAATTGGACACTCTAAATTGGCCCTAGGTGTGATTTTGAGTGCGAATGGTTGTTTGTCTGTATGTGCCCTGTGATTGGCTGGCAACTAACTCAGGGTGTACCCTGCCACAGCTGGGATAGGCTCCAGCACTCCTCGCGACCCTCGTGAGGATAAGCGGCAAAGAAAATGGATGGATGGATGTTGCAGAAGTGATCATTTGAAAGTGCAAACACATAAAAATAACATTGCAAATTGACATTTTTCTCTTCCCTACTTGCTAAATCAGTGTTGATTATGATTGGAAGAAATAATTAGTCTTCACATAAATGAATGTTATTAATTAATAATAAGTTATGATGATGGCTAATTAGAGCAAATGGTAAAAGAAGTATGTCCCAGTTTCAAAAAGGTTGGTGACCCCTGCTAAATGTAGCATGCACTGTTCACCAGAGGCTAACGCTGTTAGCTAAAGCTGATGTAGTTTTTATGTTTGCATTAATTTTTTTTCATCTGTGGTATTTTAATACACACATATAGTAGTTATGATCATTGCACTCTGATAGTCAGATTCTGTAAGCGGTCCTGAGGTCCACTTTACAACACGGGGGCGAAGGGACCAAGATCTCCCTAGTTTTCCCTTTAACACAGTCTGTTCGAACCAGATCTTATCTGCACTTTTCTGGGTCAGCGTTCTGTATGAAAGGCACAGACGTGGAATGAAGGATCAAGCCGTTCCCGAGTCAGAGCTGCTTTGCCGCCGTGTGAATGAGCCATCTCGCTTCGCTTCTCCCACGCCGTTGCGTTAAAAGCACTGCGCCTTCTGTGGAGGCTTAAGGCAGGCCTTTCTATGGCTCTGATGCAGCTAATTTGCGGGATCTCGGTATAAAACGAGCTTATTCCTGCCCCCGAACTGTGGAATAACCTCCCGCTCAACGTCGCCTTACAAAGAGGGGACTTTTTTTTTTTAATGGTTTCCTCGGCTTTTAAACGAGATGCCGTTTTGAAATTGCGCTTGCGCTTCCGTTTGCGATTGGCTGGCCAGGTCAGGGTGCACCCCGCCTCTTCCCCAAAGACACCTGGGATGGGCTCCGGCACTCCCGACACCCTTGTGAGGATTAGCCGCTCAGAAAGTGGATGGACGAATCGATGGACTTTTGTTTGTCTATATTTTACTTTACTTTATGACTTATGAGTCCCCTTTGATGCACTCGTCTACCAACTAGTGTAGGGTGGACCCCACCTCTCGCCCAATGTCAGCTAGGATAGGTATAAACTCCCCTCTGAAGAATAAGTAAAATATAAAATAAACATACTTTTAAATGGATTGCTTGGGTTTTCTTCACATTCTTTTGGATTATTATGATTTATTTTCCGTTTTATACTTACATTTTAGAAGCGACTCCAAAAAAAATGTTTTTGCAGGGGTGGGACAAATTTATGGCATATCAGTGGGTGAATTGAATTTTATATTTGAATAAATTGATTCACAAACCTGATTTGGGAATAAATTAAAATCTTAAATCAATCGTTAGTCATTAAAAATAGAGGTGATAAATCTAGGACATCCTCCTCCATGTTTCTTGCACAGTACATGGCTTTAATTTTACTTTTTTTTTTTAAATCTTTGTTTTTAATATTTATAAGTTCTTGTTGCGGTGGCACGGTGGATCAGCTGGTAAAGCGTTGGCCTCACAGTTCTGAGGACCCAGGTTCGATCCCCGTGCCTGCATGGGTTTGCTTCCAGGTTCTCCGGTTTCCCCCCCACATACCAAAACAACACGTGACATTAATTGGACACTAAATTGCCCCGAGGTGTGATTGTGAGTGCGGCTGTTTGTTTCCATGTGCCCTGCGATTGGCTGGCAACCAGCTCAGGGTGTACCCCGCCTCCTGCCCGTTGACAGCTGGGATAGCCTCCAGCACTCCCTGCGACCCTCATGAGGATAAGCGGCAAAGAAAATGGATGGATAAAAGTTGTTGTTGCCTTCTTTTCCTCTTTGATTTTAAATGCTGTTCATCTTGTAAAAAACATTGGGTTACATTGCGTATGAAATGCGCTCGAGAAATAAATTTTGCTTCGCTCTGACTGCGGCCACAGTATGTCACATCATCATCATCCGCTCAGGTGTGTAAGAAGAGTTTTTCCGTCAAAGACTTCTGCAGTTTATCTTGTCAAAACCTCTTCGCTCTAGATTTTTCTCGACCAAGCGGCGGTGTTCTGAGTCAATGACGAGGAAACACAAATACATACGCATATCATCAAAGAGGAAAAGATGAGCCAATGAAACTCAGTGATGCCTCGCTGGCCTGGCAATGCATTCAACTAAAAAAAGCAGCAGCATGCTCAATATTTAACTTCCCCTTGGGGTGAGCTAAAAGAGAAAAAGCGGATGAGTTGCATTCTTGAAAAGTCAACCTGTAAATTTGATAGCGAGCAGGGCGTCGGCAAACAAACACACACAGTGACTTTTCCATAAATGTACTGCAGCAAAAAACAACAACAACAACAAAAAAGATGGAGATCTTTGTCGTTTAAAGGTGAGCGAATATGAAACCCACTCAGTCAGCAAAGTGCCCAACATGTGTCAAGTGTAGCTATAGTGAGCACTCGTCCCTACATGCAGTAATTTCTGTTTATGAGTCTGCTTGCACACGCATGTGAGAGTGTTTGTGTTTATTGCGTGATATAAACTGCAACCCTGGTCAGCTCTGGCTCAAAATGAATTTTTTGACACACACACAAGCCAAAAGTCACACAGTTTAATCACTTTCTGCTTGATGTCGCTTTTCTCCCTCCCTAATCTTCTCCTCAATGCAGTTATTTGTCCCTGACAGGTCAATCAATGTCATCCAAATATAATGCATCTTTTATTGCAAATATTTACTTTCGGCTATTTCTCTCAATAAGAACATCAAAAGAAAAAAGAACGGCGATTCTTTTTTTTTTTTTTAATTGTCTTAAGTGTCATACTGCTGTCCCAACGCTTTAAACACGGCTTCTGTCTCATTTCTCGTCGTGTTGCTAAAATGTCTTTGTGATTGTGATTGATTTTAGCAGCTTCGTATTACGGCGCATTACATCACGCTTGGTTACTTGCATCAATGGGGACAAAAATGAGACAGGTGTTAATGTTGCTTTCTTTTCCCCTTTCATTTTTGTCAGGAGAACAGGAGATTTCAAGTGTTCAAAAGAGCGTATATCCCTTGGTCCATTTTGTGGGCGGCTTATCCTCACAAGCGACTATCCCAGCTATCTTTGGGCAGGAGCCAGGGTAAAACCTGAACCGGGGAGAACAGGCAAACTCCACACAGGCGAGTTGAGTTTGGTGGAGTTGACATCATCCATTGCCTCTAGTCAAAGTTGACAAATTAACTCAGTCAATTTGCTACAAAGCACATGACTCATATATTAAGTTTAAGTTCTTAATGAATGATTTTCCAGATATGTCAATGTCTATGCCATGTATAGTCTGGAAAGGATCAATTGCCCTTCCAGTAGATAGATGGTACACGTAGCCACCTGTTGCCATGCATACTGCATTATATCAACATTGTGTTCAGTTAAACATGCCCAGATTTCCCAACCAAGTACCGTACTTTCCGGCTTATAAATGGCGACTTATACGGTGATACGGCTAATTTGTGCTTTTTTTTTTTTTTTCTAACGGCCGCAAGAGGCACTCAAATGGAAAAGGTAGGAGTGGGACCGGTGGAATATATGTGCCGAGGAAGTGACTTTTAATTATATGTTTTGTTTTAACAGGCCCTGTTAGCACTGCGCTAGCCCTGTGGGAGTGTGTTGATGCTGTGGTACTACCGCGTCTCAGTGATTTAGGTATTTTTATATATTTTTTTAAACCGGCCCTGTTAGTGCTGTGCAACCGTGAGGCTACTTTTTTTTTTTTTTTTTTTTTACCAGTATCTTTTTTTTTCCCCCACCAGAACTGTTCGTGCTATTTTAAGGTAAGCTCATATATTAAAACTTTGAAAACTCTTTCTGTGTACCGTCTTTCTTTGTAAATATGTCGTGTTTCAATGTAGGCACATGCGGCTTATAGACAGGTGGGGCTTATGTATGTACGAAATGGTGTTTCCTTTACAAATATACTGGGTGAGGCTCATAATCAGGTGCGCTCTGTAGGCCGGAAATTACGGTAAGTACATTTGTGAAGAAATTGAGACAAGATAATCATTATTTCTGTATTTTTGTTTGGTGTTGATCCGTGGACATTTTCTCGTGTAAAACAAGGGCCTTGGCTCAGTTAAGGTTGGGAGACATGGGTCTAAATTGTGAGAAAACCCACACAAGGTTTTATGAGCGGAAACGCTGCCAGCCAGGAAAGGAAAAAGGGCAGACAGGGCTGGAAATAATCACAACGTAAATTATTTAGCTTTCTTTCTCCAGTGAATTAATTGTTTTCTGTCAATTCTAGCATTCACCTAATTAGTTATACCTACTTTGGCGTCGTGTATTTTCCATCCAGAGTTCCACTGGAGGCGAGGCAGACTTATCAGGACGGCAAAGAACACCACTGCGTCATTATACTGCATGCGGAGGTCTACTTCCTATTTTACTCAGCCTTTTGTGGAACTTATTGCTCTCTGTGGATTTTGGGAGATGGAAAAACAAGAGATGGGCGAGACAGACTGAGATGCTCTGCTGCACGATTTGCCTAAGAATTGTGTGTCTGCCTCTATGCGTGTCCCTCAGAGAAAACACTAACACTTGCTTTGTGTGAGAGAGCCGGAGGATACACACACACACGCACGCACACATTCACACACACACACACACACACACACACACACTTTAGGGTAGATTTACACTGCAGGTAAAACAATCTGATTTTGTGCCTTGTAGAAGAACATTATGTAATAACAGCACATAAAGTCATTAAGTTGGATCATGCAATAAAAGTCCTAAACCTATCACTGAACAAGTTTTGGCCAATAACGTAATAACTTACTCGATTATTGACTGTTTTTTTACATTATTTGTCTGGTAAAAACAAATCAAAGTACTGACCAATCCAATATCTGTGGCCAAAATATAATAAAATAGCTCTCTCTCACGATCTCTGTATGTATGTATACATGTGTATACTGTGTGTGTATATTATATACATCCATCCATTAATTTTCTTTGCAGCTTATCCTCATGAGGGTCGCGGGGAGTGCTGGAGCCTATCCCAGCTATCAACGGCCCAGGAGGCGGGGTACACCCTGAACTGGTCGCCAGGCAATCGCAGGGCACATAGAGACAAACAGTCGCACTCACAATCACACGTAGGGGCAATCTAGAGTGTCCAATTAAATGCTGCGTGTTTTTGGGATGTGGGAGGAAACCCACGGGGAGAACATGCAAACTCCACACAGGGGGGGCCGGGATTGAACCCGGGTCCTTTACCAAATGATCCACCGTGCCGCTGATAGATCGATAGATCGATAGACAGATAGACAGATAGACAGATAGACAGATAGACAGATAGACAGATAGATAGATAGATAGATAGATAGATAGATAGATAGATAGATAGATAGATATAGATAGATAGATAGATAGATAGATAGATAGATGCATACTGTACGCAGTGGCATTTGGTAAAAATGTCACGCCAATCGCACTTTTGGAAATATATTTAGTGGGAAAAATGCTGACGTGTTAAATAGTTTTATTAGCCACTGTAGTTCTATGCGGTATTATCTTGACTTTGAGATGTCAAAAGGGTTCTGCGCCTTCCGGTGTGTCTTCGTGTTCCTTCTGTGGGAGATGGTCTGATAGGCTCTTTGAGCATTTAAGGTTGCCGATATCGCGCACAGTAGAGTAGGCTGATACTATTGCTGTTCATCCACATTAAGACGAGCTAATTTATTGATTTAACTGGATAAAATTAACATTTGTAAAACGTCCAGGTCTGGGTGAGGTCTTTTTCTAAGAATAACCAAAATGGATTTTTACCCTTATGTGGGGGAGGGAAAAGAGAACTCTTAATATGCACAAAGGGGGAGATGAGGGAATAACGATCAAAAGCGCGATATTTCAAGAAATTACAAGTGACTCTTAATCCAGAGAGGGGAAACGGAAAGACAACAAAGAGACAAGGATGATTTAAAACAATGCGTGGTGAGTCAGAGAGAGTGAAAAAGAGGGAGGCGCTCTTTGCGTCTTATATATTGTCCCTTGGGGCTCTGATCCTCTATATGCTGCGGTATAATTTGCTATTCATCTGTAGGGATGTTGGTGTTTCACATGAGTTTGCAGGTTGTGCTTGGGAAGGTGACACACACACACACACAGATGTGTACACAAATACACTCACATGTACGTTAATTTGCAGGGATATGGGGAAAAAATGGGAGGCGGGGATAAACAGTAAGACGGAAAACAAACAACAGGAATGAGGGCATCCGTTGTCATTGTCGCACATGAGATGCAGCCAAAAGCAGAAGGTCAGCCGCAAGGGCGACAAAAGCCAAGCATTATGTATTTTATACCAATAGCTTTTTGTCTCACTTTGGTCAGACAAATGCCATTCAAATTGATAAAATAAATCAAACAAGGACTTCGACATTTACAATTGAACTAAAAAAAAAAAAAAAAAAAACAGAATGATGATCCAGGATAAATCCAACAATGAAGTTATGTGGAGGCGAGACTCGGGCGCAGAAGTAAGTATCTGCGAGCAACAGTATGGTTTCATGCCTAGAAAGAGTACCACAGATGCATTATTTACCTTGAGGATGCTCGTGGAAAAGTACAGAGAAAGACAGAAGGAGCTACATTGTGTCTTTGTGGATCTAGAGAAAGCTTAGGATAGAATACCAAAAGAGGAACTGTAGCAGTCAATGCAGAGTTCTGGTGTGGTGGAGAAATATGTTAAAATAGTACAGGACATGTATGAGGGCAGCAGAACAGCGGTGAGGTGTGCCGTTGGTGTGTCAGAAGAATTTCAGGTGAAGGTGGGACTGCATCAGGGATCCGCGCTGAGCCCCTTCCTGTTTGCGGGAGTAATCGATAGGCTGACAGATGAGGTTAGACTGGAATCCCCTTGGACTATGATGTTCACAGATGGTAGGGTTAGGGTTAGATCTGTGATCTGCAGTGAAAGCAGAGAGCAGGCGGAAGAACAATTAGAAAGACAAGGCCCGAGAGAGCAGACGTTGATGGTTTGGACATGTTCAGAGGCGAGAGAGAGTATATTGGCAGAAGGGTGTAGAGGATGGAGCTGCGAGGCAAAAGAGCAAGAGGAAGACCAAAGAAAAGGTTGATGGATGTTGTGAGGGATGACGTGAGGCCAGTTGGTGTTAGAGAGGTTAGGGTTAGCTTAGATGGAAAAAGATGACACGCAGTGGCGACCCCTAACTGGAGAAGCCGTAAGGAAAAGAAGAAGAATGATGATGATCCAGGAATATTCTAAGTTAAGCTAAAGTTGAAGGTACTAAGAATCTGGCACATTGGGATAATAAAAAAGGCAAAGCTTGACAATTTCCACTTTCTTGCGGGGTGGCGTGACAGTTAAAAAGTGTAAAATGAACATCGTGAGTTTGCATTATAGCAGCTCAGTGGAAACTCCTTGCGTGTGACGTTGTTTCCATTGTGCTTACTGTATCGTTAAAAACTGCATCACAAGCAAGCTGCGTTGTGTGGGCATTAGCAGGAAAGCCCGACGGGGTCATCAAAACTATATTTATAAGAGGAAGAGTGTATATCTCATGATTATATCACTGTGGGTGTGGCAACCTAAAGGAGATCTCTAGTTGCGACAAAAACAGAGCTATAACTGCACTTCTTTTTTTTTTTTCCTTCCCATCAATCTGGGTCCAGGGTCTTCTTCACCTGGGATGTGCTCCAGTGGTACAGAAAATGGATGGATGAGTGTGGACCCCCACCTCCACCCCCCTCAGGATGGGAAATCCTGCATGCTCCACTACATGACTTGAAGTTGGCAGAGTAAACCTGCTGGGCTGTTCATGTAACAAATGATTATCATTGTGTTCCCTTGCAATATGGATGCGCAATATTTTAAAGGTAGCATCCCAAAAACCGCAACACTCGAGTGCTTTTGATCTGGATTTACTTTACGTTGACATTGTTATGATAAATGGGATTCATTGTATTTTTCTCCCATTTGAAAGCGGAAAGATACAAGCAGGCGAGTCGCATTATTGATCCTAATAATATGAACCCAGTGGTTCAAGATCACGTTCACTCGTGATGGATATACAAATAGTACATTACATATTTGTTACCAGTTCTATGTTGCATTACACGTGACAATACGCGGAAGTTTATGGCATGCCACCTTGCCATTAGCGCATGAGACCATCTCACTCACATTGTGCCGCAGTCGTCCATTTGCTTGGTCCAAGTGTATAATTTACCACCTGCATGTCGTCAGTGGTGTTGTTATTTGGAGTGGCATCATGACACATGAGTGAGGGAACAGCATGCTGGATATGGAAGTCAACATGACCCCGCGTGGTCAGAGCCGTTTCTGTGTTCAGTATTGAAATCCTGCCTCTGTTTTACTCGGACCGCAAAATTTTCTGGAAAATGTTTTTGTTTGGTATTTGAGTGTGCTGACAAAAGTGCACTCATCAAGTTGAGATGAGAACTGTATACAGTATCTCACACAGATTATTCTAATGTGAATGTGCCTTCAGGTCTTGTGCATATTCTGTGGATGTATTTTTGCCAAGCGTGTTTTGATAATTCTATGCTTTCAACTTCAAGGAAGCCTTTTTTTCTGTGCACAAAGTTTCACCCAACAGGGTGGCCTGTTGGCGAGGCACCTCGGGGGTCCCAACGGCCACTCTCGGTGTGGGATCTGTCCTGTCCACTAGGTGGCTCTCGGGTGGGCCCCTGGCCCTGATCCCACCCTCGGGTATTCCAGTCTAACCTCATCTGTCAGCTTATCCATTACTACAGCAAACAGGAAGGGGCTTAGCGTGGACCCCGGGTGCAGTCCCACCTCCACCTTAAATTTTTCTGACACAAATATGGCACATCTCACCGCTGTTCTGCTGCCCTCATACATGTCCTGTACTATATACTTCTATCATTTACTTTGGAAATCCCAACACATTTCCGTTGTATAGCCGGATTGACGACCCTTGTCCTGCATGCTTCTTTTCCTGTCCCTGTCCTGTCCTATCAGGTTCTGTCTTTCCCTCACAGGGTGTAGCGCTACAGCCTTAGGCAATATCTATATTTAATGTTGCTTTGTTGTAGCTATGTAGTGATTTCTTCCCCCTCTAAAAACCTTGTTTGGTTCGACTGATCGACGCTCGATAAACATCAATTACAATATTTCTCTAATGTGACACAATAAAACTGTTCTGGCAGAAAAGGGACACAAATCCTCCATTCTGTTTGACCTGGCAGCCGAACAGGACAAAAATAAAAGAATCTACTAATGACTTTGGTGGAGAAAGAAGTGAGAGATCTGACCGTTAAACTTCTCGAGCATTTTAGAGGTGAATTTGAAGAGATACTGTGAGCCAGGCCTCCTTTAGATCAATCGCCTCTGACCTCATAAATGTTCTTCATGGGCTGACAAAAAAATACAAATGAGAAATTCTGAGACAATTTTTCCTTCAGAAGTTGCTGCCGGACAATTTCACGACTCCATAATGTCTTATATTTGTGGTTTGTGTAGGTGTTATAGCGAGATGCCTGAATACTTGCTATTTTTTCCCTATCCAAATATGATATTCCATCTACCTGCAACACAAAATTCAAAGGTCCAACCAACGCCACCACCTTTCATCCCTTAATCACAAATAAACACTTCCAGATACACATCTCGCTTCTCTGTACATAATGCATTTGACAAGTTGAGTTGATCTGATTGTTCATGATAGGTGCCAATAATAACTTTCTCCTTATACTGCCTCTCTTTGATTTACACTGCCGGTGTGCTGCTAAAGTGATTACAGGCTGTCATCATGAAATTTGCCAAAACCTGTCAGTCATTGCCAAGCGCGGTGGAGGAGTGGGCAGTGAAACAGACTTATGAAAGTGGGGCCTCTAAGGAAGTCGAAAAGGGGTGGGGGATAAACTGAGGAGAAGAGGGAGGGAGAAGCGGAATGAAAGGAATGTAAAAAGCTGAGAGAAGAAAAGTGTTGTTTCAAAGAGAGAAACTGGGGAGAAACACGAGGGAGAAACCAGTCCCCCCCGCCCACACTAGACCAGTAGAAATGAACACTTCTGCTGTTAACAGGGAGGGCGTTTCGTGTTCTAGCAGAACTATAGAAACAGTATGGTTGCGCGACCCCTTTCTTCTGTCCCTAAGGCCCGGCACGCAACGGGCACCGTTTTTTATGAGTGGCCAATGAATGGTTTGGTTTTTGCTAAGAGCCTCTCCAATAGCGATACTTTTTTTTTTTTATATCTCACCTGTTACCTCACTTTTTCATATCAAAATAAATCTTGAGTGATTGTTCGGTTCAGTGGTGTTCCGCAGCTTTAGTCAGTGTGCAACTTTAATACAAGTAGAGAAAAACGCAACATTTAAATACTTAAAGGAAAGTCAAACAGAAAAGAAAGTGGCTTTTCATTGATATACTGTTTGGACCTTCTTCGCCTTCCACAAAGACAGACGGGTCTGGTGACCACTGTCAACAGACACTGGTTCAGTTGAGTGGAAATTTTAAAATAGTAAATTCGAATAGGTGTCACAAACCAACGGGTGGACGGGTGGACCCAAATGCAGGACTCCAAGACGAGGACATGATGTTGAGTGGGTTTTGTTATAAATGAAAATTGTGCACGACAACACAGTCCAAAAAGGCAGGACCCAAAACACATGAAACAATGCCAATAACTATGAGACAACTAAAGAGCATAACCAAAAGCGTGACTGGAGTATAATGGCGCAGTGGCGGAGCAACCTCGGATGCGGCAAACTCAACGAACTGGCAAAAACCAGTGACAAAACTCCAACTTAAATACATTGTTTAATCACAGTGCCACATGTGACATAGCTGTGGCCGGCGACAGGTGGCAGAGATGAAACCGCTCGGAGCGGTGGGCGGGCCACGCCCCTCTTGGCCGTGGCCCAGCCTTGCTCTTGACAATAGGATCTAGGAATCCTGTAAAATTTTTATTCACCTCCGTTGCCTAGGGTGCTATACACATCATGTTGGATCAATACACTCTGGGGTCACAGCTAACAGAAATTGCTACAGCAGAACTTGGTGTCAGAAGTTGAATCCCTTGACTGTTTTGGGAAGAGAGAATAAAGACCGATTCTTCAGCATCTGCCGCTTAATAAAAAAAATGCAATTAACACACTCTCAGGACAAATAGAAAAATCTCTAAGATCTCCAAGTGAACAGACTTCATGACCTCAGTGGTGAGATGTGACTAAATTTGTATTCATATCATATTTTCAAGTTCACGAATCGACTAAGAACCAGTTCATCTCTCAGTCAATGTCAGCTGGGATAGGGTTCTCCTCCCCATGACCCTGATAAGTGGAATGAAACGTGGATTTTTTGTTTCCTTTGCAAAAGAAAATTTATCAATGTCACCTTTTCTGAACAATAAAAACTGTGAAGATCACCCTAGATGATGAAGCAGGAAGGCTGGTCTTATGGAAATCTTTCGAACAAATTTCCTCCAGGGTTAGGAAAGCATTTTTTCACTGCGCTGACCAAAGTTCCAATGGGCAACCACATGATGAACGCATATAAAACGGCCACTGCGCAATGACTCCTGATGCTGCACAACGTTTGTGATGAATCTGGCAGAAAACGTGAATCGAGAATTATTTGCTATCATGGCAAAATGTTTGAACATTTTCACAGTTAATGATACATGGGATAATGGCTATATTCATATGCACAAGTTTGGCGCCGATGACGGTTTATTTCGGAGGTAATGTTCTGTACTCCGCAGAGCGCCATTCTACTGTTCACCCGTGCTGTTTTATTCTTGGTTTCTCGTCAATTCTGTGACGTGAAAAGCTTTGTAAAGCTTTTGCGCGTATTCATCTATTTACATGACTGTATGTGAATCTCCACTGCAAAACTGGACTTTTGGGAGACCGTTACCGATAACCCAAGACATCCATCTTCTTGTGTCAGTGTGTACAGTGTGCAGTATGAGTAAGTGCCCATAGCCATTCCATAAATTACATCATATTCGTGCATGATTAGGCAACAGATATTAAACACATACCCGCATGTGCGGGATCATTTACCTAATCGGATGCTGACTTTCGCCTTTAGCGCTTCCCATGACAACGGAATCCCATCAACACTTGCCTGTACCCTTTTGCTGTGGTAGTTATTGCTGATTAACATTTTGTCAAAAGGACAAAAAAAAAAAAAGGCTAAAAGAGCTGAAAGTCTCATATGTCTTTGGGAAAATAGCTGGTTAACTATTCAATACAGTAGGAATGGAGATGCAGACAATATAGCCATACAAAGCCGTGTTTATGGATGGGTTTCCGATGACATCACCACATTACGAGTAGTCCCTTGTCCGCCATTTTGTGTGTCTGAAGCGTGGGAAGCGTCTATATCAACAAAGCAAGCAAGCCCCTTTTTTGTCCGATAATATGGGCCTCCCATGCGTAGTTTCGCGCGTTGAATCTGGGCAAACAAAGAGGTATCATTTTGATATTCCAAAGGTCGTTGTCAACCAGGGAAATAAAACTAAGCGACTGTCGACAGAAAGACGGATCCTATGGTTGTCGAGGATCAACCGAGGAGGATTTCTTCCTGATTCAACAAAGGGACACTATAAAGTTTGCTCAGATAATTTTCCAACATTTTCAGTTAAATACTTGAGGCAACAAGGAATGAATAAACTAAGTATTCTGTACGAAGGTATGACAGAGAATTCTTTAAGAGAAAAAAAATCGACTTACACAGGGACGTAGTAGTGGATCGGTAGACCTCTGCGAATGTCTTACTCGAGCCGCCATTACACATTACCAATCACCCGTTGCCGTACATCTTGAACCCACCCACTTACAAAGTCATTGTAAGCTTGTAGAGACTTGTAAGCCTTTAGTTCATTAAGGGTATTTGCGCTCACAGAATTCACGTGATAATTAACGATATCGGATATGTAATGTCAGTGTAGACTTCCCCATCGTCACTCCAGTCGCTTGCTTGAAATTCATATGGACACATTCATACGGACTAAGACACACAGTATGGCATCCGTCGCAAGGCATGATGGGTAATTGGAAACCTATCCATTGCAACTACTTAGCATAAATGACTCAAAATGAAAGCTCTTTGTCATTTGTCAAATTTGCAACCCTTAATTATGTGACTAGGAATTGACCATTTTCACATTCGACAAGATATTTTGCAAAATATGTAAAACTGGGCTTGAAGAATGGATAAATGTGCATTGCAGATTCAGTAATGCATGGGAAACAAGAGTGAAGTAAAGCCCAAAGCAGCCGGCTGCAGCCTTGCAATGAGTCTGGTCTCGGAGGGGTGCGACTCCCAAGCATGACATCCTGTCACCATCGCCTGAGCATTATGCATGAGCCCCTCTCTCCATATTTCATTTGAACACACAAACACACACACACTCAAGGAGGAACTGCTGTTTGTATGGTGGATGTTATTTCTATAAATGTGTTCAAAAGGGCGGAAAAACCATTTTCTGACCTCCTAAAGTGGAATCGAGCCAAGCGTATCCCAAAGCATGAACGTGAATTAGAAACTCAATGACGAGAAGCAATGAAAACATGTGTCGCACTCGCTGTGCATTTAACTTGGGATCATTCAGTCACAAAAAAGGGGGAAAAAACAAAACAAAAGAGAAACAAAGCATATACAGAGTGTAATTTCAGATGATAGTTAGCAAACAATCATGCATTTAACAAGTTGAATGCTTGTACTTGTCTCCAGGATCGATTTGGACTCATTGTACATTTTGTATAACTGCAAATAAACATGAAATAGACACAATCACAATAGAATACATCGCTAACACTGCACTATAGCTAGTTAGTCTAAATTAAGAACTAGCTAATCAAAAGATATTTATCAAATTAAATGTATTTGTTACACGGAGAAGACGATATAGCTAAAGCACATTTACCATCTTGAAAGTAAAAACTATTTATATTATGTGAATGGAGCCTATTTGCTCCAACTTCACTTCTTCGGCCATTTTGAGTTCATTCACCATAATAATAATAAACAGGGGTGCACATAATTTTGGTATTAATTTCAAAGGAGAGCCAGAGGTTGTTGATTGGTGCTCATTTTTCTCTCAACTCACTGAAACTGATGGTAACTGCAATATAAGCATATAAATATGGTGGTATCAAAAGACAGTGAAACTAAATTAAACAAAAAAAAAAATCAACAATGATGATTGACGTGTGGCAGATGCAGGAGCAAACATTCAGGACGGACCGCGTGGGAGGAGTCTGTTCATATTACCACTAAACATAACCAACTTTGGAAACCTTGTGGAAAAAAAATAATATTAAATTGTAACTGTAACCAGGTAGAAGTGAGATTTTTTTTTCACTTTCCTCTGTAACTGTCTTTAGTTTTCTGTTCTATGGTCATTACAGTTTTTGCAGTTTTCTATTACGAGCACCCATCTTCTTCTTCTTCTTCTTCTTTCGGCTTGTCCCGCGAGGGGTCGCCACAGTGTGTCATCTTTTTTTCATCTAAGCCTATCTCATACATCCTCCTCTCAAACACCAACTGTCCTCATGTCCTCCCTCACAACATCCAACAACCTTCTCTTTGGTCTTCCTCTTGCTCTTTTGCCTGGCAGCTCCATCCTCTACACCCTTCTACCAATGTACTCGCTCTCTCGCCTCTGGACATATCCAAACCATCGACGTCTGCTCTCTCCAACCTTGTCTCCAAAACATTCAACTTTGACTGTCCTTCTAATGAGCTCATTTCTAATCCTTTCCAACCTGGTCACACCGAGCAAGAACTTCAGCATAGTCATTTCTGCTACCTCCAATTCTGCTTCCAGTTGTTTCTTCAGTGCCACCGTCTCTAATCTGTACATCATGGCTGGCCTCATTACTGTTTTACAAAGTTTGCCCTTCATCCTAGCGGAGACTCTTGTGTCACATAACAGACCAGACACCTTTTGCCAACTGTTCCATCCCGCTTGGACCCGTTTCTTCACTTCCTTACCACACTCACCATTGCCCTGGATTGTTGACCCCAAGTATTTGAAGTCATCCAACCTTGCTATCTCTTCTCCCTGGAGCTTCACTCTTCCTCCTCCGCCCCTCTCATTCACGCACATATATTCTGTTTTGCTTCGGCTAATCTTCATTCCTCTCCTTTCCACTGCGTGCCTCCATCTTTCTAATTGTTCCTCCGCCAGCTCCCTCCAGATCACAATATCATCTGCGAAGATCATGGATCAAGGGGAAACCAGTCTAACCTCATCTGTCAGCCTATACATTACTACCGCAAACAGGAAGGGGCTCAGCGCGGATCCCTGATGCAGTCCCACTTCCACCTTAAATTCTTCTGACACATCTACAGCACATCTCACCGCTGTTCTGCTGCCCTCATACATGTTGTGTACTAACAGCCATCTGCCATGATTAAAAGATCCATTTAAACCAACATGCAATGTGTATTTTACTTAGAGTTCTTTTAAATAATTGAAATATTGGTCATTGTTTTATTATTGAGCAGCTCTCACATAAGTCATTAATGTCATTTTGATCTATTTATAATATTCCCATAAATTATTACATTGTTGTTGTACGTCATCGAACTAATTTCTTGAGTTTGAGGAGAGGAACCAGCTGCGTTGTTAGCTCCCAATGTCACAAATAAAAAACGTATGTCACTGTCCTCTTTTGAGTGATTTTATACCAATACCCAGAGAAAACAAAAAATCCCGAATAAGACCCCGTCTTTGTCCAGGCTGTTTTCTCTGTGGCATAAGCTCCAATTAAACGACAACACGCGATTTGGTCCTCAAAATGTAATTCCACTCCAATTCAATTCGTGAGAAATAACCTCCTGCTTGTCTGGGCCGGATGTTAATTTGAGATCTTCAGATGGTCTCTCTCCTTAAACTGCACTGACCTTCTTTTGTCTGCAATATTCAACATTTGAAGGGCAGCGCGATGGGAGATAAAATGTGATTACCTATTACTCGCAGATGCATTGTATTGTTCATTAACACTTGTGCAAAGGCGACGGGTCAGTGTTTACAAATTGCACGTGTAATGAAGGAGAATATTTTAGAAGTGTGTTGGAGGTGTGATGCAGAAGCAGGGAGAGGAGCAGAATTGGAAAGAGGTTTACGGAGCCATAAAAATGATTAGATTCATAGGGGTATAAAGCCATTGTATATTTTAACGATTATTGATAGTGATGGAGAGTGAGATGAGCAGGAGAGCGGGGTGGGGGGGGTGGGAAGGGAGAGAGGTGGGCGGGATGAATGGAAGAAAGACTGGTACTTAAAGAAATGAAAAAGTGACCATTGTCGAGGTATGAAATGCTTCAATCCGCGTCACCGTGTGACAAGACAGAGGGGAAAGGATGGCGGAAGAAAAGAGCGAGCCAAGGGCAAAGCACTCATCAGTTAGCACAAGCATCCAATGCTGTACATAAATATATGAAAATGTGGAAAATTGACACAAATCTGAGCCCAAACAGGAAAAATACAGGTTTAGATCTGTGGCGCAATTTGCAACTGCACCCACCACAAGCAATTGTATATAGGTAAGGCAATATCCCTCCTCATTATTAGCAATTCAATTATGAGTGCACATTGCCCCCGTCTTATATTCTACCTTCAGTCATTTTGTGATCACGCCACCAATTGTAATTTAACAAAAGAAAACAAATTACATTTAGTGTTTGAATATAAAGTTTTACGGCATAATTGATCTCTTTTTAGAAACTTACCTCACACAAGTTGACTCAGTTGTTGCAGGAGTCAAATTCCTCCCTCATCTCCAACCGAGAGTATTGCAAAGTAACAAGTCTCCAAAAAGTTCCACTACCTTATGATATATGTATTTGTTGCATGGCACAGTAAAATATGGGGTCTCGCCAGGAATTTATAAAGCTCCATCCACCCATTTTCTGAGCCGCTTTTCCTCAAAGGGGCCGCGGGATGTATAAAGATTAAATGTTCAAATCAAATTAAGAGAGGAAGGAAAGGAGGCATCTCTTTGAGGGAGAATTTTTCTTTTTTTTGTCTCTGATGATAATAATTACTGTATGTGGGCTGTTGTGTTTTTTGGAGGCCGCTATTAGAGGAAATTTGAGGATTTAAGGTTCAAAATAAGCCATGAACCCCCGCCCCCATATTACCGGGAGTGGAGGGAACTTTTGGCGGGGATTCAAGATTCAAGGTTTATTTATTCTCTTTCAAACGGCCACGGACTCAAAAACTGTGGGTGGGGGGCGCCCTCTCGGGTGTTTTGACAGGCGGGCCTACCATGAACATTTTTCATTGTTAAATTACACACACCAGATGACGCTAATTTTACTACTGAACACACAACTCCATACCAGCCACTAAAATGACCGCTGCATTGATTATTCCAAGCGATGTCAAGAAATTCATATCCAAAAGCAGGGTGTTTCAAAAAGAAAAAATAATAAAAAAAAAAAGTTTGGGAACCACTGGGCAAACCAGAGGTAACAAATATCTACACTGTCATGCAATAAATCCCACATTACTCACCAGACCCACCTTTTAAAGCCACACACATCTAAAGTTACAAATACTACAGTGTAGAATTTGAGTATGGCGACCCCTGGTGTATGAAAATGTCAACCTAAACTGTATATTTTACTATATTATATATTATATACATATACACACATGGCACGATGGGCTCAGCTGGTAAAGCATTGGCCTCACAGTTCTGAGGACCCGGGTTCGATCCCGGCCATGCCTGTGTGGAATTTGCATGTTCTCCCCATGCCTGCGTGGGTTTTGTCCGGGCACTCCGGTTTACTCCCACAACCCAAAAACATGCTACATTAATTGGACACTCTAAATTGCCCCTAGGTGTGATTCTAAGTGTGGCTGTCTGTCTCCATGTGCCCTGCAATTGACTGGCAACCAGTTCAGGGTGTACCCCGCCTCCTGCCCGTTGACAGCTGGGATAGGCTCCAGCACTCCCCGAGACACTCGTGAGGATAAGCAGCAAAGAACATTTATATATATATATATAATATATAATATATTGGTTGAATGGTCATCACAAGATCACAAGACATTTTTCAAAATATTCAATAGCACCACGCCTAAAAACATTTGTTGTAATACATTCAATTAATAAGCTTGACATACTAATCGCATCTTTTCGGTCCTCAACACCAACTAACTCACAATAATATTGAATTTTAAAGCCAGAAAGTAACTTCTACTCACATGTATACACACAATCATGGGCAGGGTGGCAATTTTTTGCCTTATTGAGATAAAAGTCTCCTAACAGGCTACAATCAAGGAAATAACACTTCTTTTTCAATTATGGTTAAGTTATTTGATAACTTTGCTAATTTATAATCTCATCCCAAAAACGTGACGCTGCCCGCGAGAGGGTACTTGGGGTTTCTTAGTGTTTCGTCCCAAAAAACAGAATCAGAATCAGAATAAAACACTTAAATATTTTGATATCGAGAAGAATATAATGCGTGAAAATCATGATGTCCCAAAAATAGGACGCTGCCCACGAATGGATTAACCCATGTCTCATCATAAAAAAAAAAAAAAAAAAAGATTACTGGTAAGTTTCTTAACCCCCCACTTTTTCTCTACAGTTCAGCTTACACACTGAACTTCCGCAAGTTGGAGATTCTGCTGCCTGATACACGTGCGAGCGGATGTGTCCGTATCGATAATCTCTTCCCCGGGATCCCGCTCTTGTCGGTCGATTGACTTTAAGTTTGCGGGCCGCCTCATCTCCGGTCACGGAGCCAAGGAGCCGGGGCAGCCGGCGAGAGGCTCCGTCGGCCACCCAGCGAGTCAGTCAGCCATCAATAAGCCTGTCAGCGAGTTATGTGGTCGGTTAGCCAAGCGACCCGGGAGCCAATCAGTCAGTCAACCTCCCTCACAGGGGGGCGACCAATTAGCAAAAAAATCTTTGAGCTGGTCACTGGGCATGCGATGGTTTGATACGATCCTTTCAGGAGAACGGCGTTCCGCGTTTGATGATTAAAACCTCAAGCTCCTCATAATACTCTGTTTGAGGTACAAATAGATCATTAGTGCACCACAATGGTTTGCTCTCATTATTAAGGCTGTAAAACATAACTAGAACGGCACTCAGTCAAGCGCGGGCACAGATGGTCAAGCCCGAGCAACCCTAATTTGGATCAGCATCAAATTGCGCAGATAGCCACCCCTTTACATGTCGGACTGTTGTCAAAGACGGATGCATTATTCGCTGAGGCATTAAAGAAAATGTTGGAAAATGGCTCACAGTATGCACAGGAGCCAGAATTTGTGACCTTCAAAATAAATGGAATTGTAAATACAGGATAACCTCGGTCGCTGCGAATCACGGTGTGAAGGAGGAGGGGGGGGGGGGGGGGCAACTAAGATCGGTGTTTGTTTCATTTGCTTGGACAGCTTGTTGACAGCGTTGCCTTAATTTTGGCGCCGTCAATTATTCATTCGTCGGAATGCAGTTTGGGCCACAATGACTATTGAATTATAGACATCGAACAGAACGGCTCCACCGGCACAAAGGCTGGTTGAAAGTGTGTGGGCATAGGAGTTGGTTTGTCTCAGTTTAGGCTCACAGCTGAAGGAGGCGTCGGGGTGTGCGCTACATCTGCCTGCGATGGGGGTGTGGGGGGGGTGTGGGGGGGGCGATGAGGAAGCGCTAAATCATGGATGGCCTCAGATGCTGTCACTGGCCTTGAAGAGCACATTTACTATGCAGGCTGTCAAAAGTGTAATGCATTAAAAACCCAAAATGACTCTTGCAACTTTAGCTGCAAGTACTGTGAAGTGGAAGCATGTTTCATTTAGGAGTATTTGGCCTGAAGAAATTGATTAAAGATCAAATGAACAATTTTTGTTTTAAAGCAATGTTTAGATTCACGTGTCCAGGATTGTTACTGCGCTGGCTAAATCATGTGATCAATTTGCAGTAAATGTACCGTCATGTTTTTCACAATATAAGCAATGAAATATTTGTCTTTGCTTTTGGGGAGGGAGCTTGCACGCTCAGTGATATTCCACAACGACCAAAGTTGAGATTCAATTCATATCTTGATTTATGACCTACAATTTGATACACTGTTAGTGTTTGAGAAATATATCAGTACAATAAATATTTTTAATGGAGAAATGAATACTGTAAACATTATTGTAGCTGTAATACAAATGTGTATTATCCATCCATTTTCTTTGTCGCTTATCCTCACGAGGGTCGCGGGGAGTGCTGTAGCCTGTCCCAGCTGTTAACGGGCAGGAGGCGGGGTACACCCTGAACTGGTTGCAAGCCAATCGCAGGGTACATAGAGACAGACCACAATAACACCTCCGGGCAATTTACAGTGTCCAATTAATGTTGCATGTTTTTGGGTTGTGGGAGGAAACCCGAGTGGCCGCACGAAACCTACGCAGGCACGGGGAGAACATCCAAACTCCACACAGGGGGGACTGGGATCAAACCTGGGTCCTCAGAACTGTGAGGCCAACGCTTTACCAGCTGATCCACCATGCCGCCATATTGGTAATATGATGTATATGATTTATTAAGGGCATCAGGTTGGATTACTGCTTAGGACATCCACCTCGCAGTACAGAGGTCAGTCTCGTATCTAGGGTTATGTTTTTTTTAATTCTATATTAACCCCTGGCTTTTGAACTGATTCAATTCCTTACTGTGACATACACTGTAGTTCTGTGAAAATCTGAACTGAATGAAATATGCTCAGATGCATTGCCTCTCTTTACTTCATCAGTAGCATCGTGATAACTTTTGCACCAGCGGTCTCTAATTTGCCCGTTTGGTGATTGCGTTCAGGCAAACGCTCGCTGTGCCCATTGTAGGGAGAACAACAAGCCTTCAAATTAGCTGCAATTCAAAGCCCGTTTCAAAGTGACAATGTACTGAACGAAGCGAACGTGCTGGCAGATTGCTTTTGTGTTGAAACTATAAGCATGTAAAAATTACACATTATTAAAAAAAAAAGAGATAGAAATACACGAAGAAGCAACATATTTTCTTGAATACTTGTACAAGTTTTAAAGCCCTATAAACTTCCCCAGATGGTTATAAATCTTACCCACATGCCTATTAACCTCTCCCATACTCTTGTAAAAACTTGTTATACTCTTAAAAACCTTAAACACTTACATTTATGCACAGTAGTAATAAATAAGTAGTAAACGTACAGTAGTAGCAGCACAGTAATTACACTAAATACACTTTGTAACATCGATCCATTCATCCTTTTTCTTTTCCGCTTATCTTGACAAGGGTCGCGGAGAGTGCTGGAGCCTATCCCAGCTGTCAACAGGCAAGAAGCAGGGTACACTCTAAACTTGTTCCCAGGCAGTCACAGGGCACACGGCGACAAGCAGCCGCACATACAATCACACCTAGGGGCAATTTAGAGTGTCCAAATAATGTTGCATGTTTTGGGGATGTGGGAGGAAACCAGAGTCCCCGGAGAAAACCCACACAAGCATGGGGAGAACATACAAACTCCCCACAGGCAGGTTTGAGATTGAACTCAGGACCTCAGAACTGTGAGGCCAACGCTTTCCAGCTGTGCCACCATGCCTCCTTGTAACATGTTTTCATAAATTGTTCTTAGTTTCATTTTGATTGTAAAATTGTAATGTTTTCAGCTAGGAAATGCTTATTTTGCCACAAAGGAAATAACAGCATAGACTGAAAATGTATTTAATCACGAGCGATGTGGATTTGTAAGAAGATTCCGCAATGCACTGAATCCACAATAGCTGAACCAGGATATAACGAGGGAACACAGTATAGGATGGTGTACCGTAATTCCATGTGGAAAAAAACTGTGTCTACTCTTCTTTGATACTTTGTTTACTGTCCCTGGCGCATGCGCTGCGTCTGTCTTTTTTGCCCCGTGGTTACTGACAGACCGCATTCACTTGCGCTTTGCTCATGTGAGCTCCACGCCGGCTGCCCTCCGGCTCCAATAAAGCTTTTAAAAACTGGAGTGGAGAAAAAAAAATCATTTATAGTGAAGTTGACATCAAAAGTTGAAAAGTTTATTTATAACCCAAATTAGAACACCCTCACACAGAGCCAGCTGCTTAAAGCCGGGCTATCAATTTGCTATAACGCGCAAGCAGAGGGAATTTCAGTGACTCCACTTAATTTGGAATGATGGATGGTCTGAAAAGATCTTTTCATTTGTTCGGGCACGGAGCTTCATATTTCGAAACAGTCAAAGTATAAGTATAGTCCACCTTCAAAGATATTTTTAAGATTTATTTTATGCTTGGTCCTAAAACATTCCAGCACAAAGGAAGCATTGATCTATTTTGTATTACTTCTCCAACCTTTGTGATTCTTTCTTTTTTTTGTCTTGTAATTTTAGCTATTTGCAATTATAGATATTGAGCAGCAAGGGAAGCGCTGGAGTGTGAGTTGCGATAGTGACTCCCGGGGCTGCTGCTGCTGTAATATTGGACCCTGATTGCCAGTGAACTTCTTTAATCAGGAATACAAATTAAAAACACTTTATTTGTGTGACACCTTACATATAGAGCTATTTGTCTTGCTGATAAAAAAAAAAAAAAAAAAAGTCTGCACGGATGTGGATGCAGTAAAATAAAACTGGAAATAAAAAAAGTGTTGACATGGCATATAGAAAAAGTTAATCTCGATAAGCCTACAGTGGAGAGCCACTAGGGAGCCTCAAGATGTGCATACAAAATGGAGAAGTTTTGTACATTTGGAGTGAGGAGCCATTAAGAGCGGTTAATCTACTGTTGGAGAGCAGTGCACTGCGGGTATCTAATCTTCCTCTAAAAAACACACACACACACACACTTAAAATGTACATGAAATACACACCTAAGTGGGCGCAGAGTATTGTATCCGAGGGGGCAATCCAATGACTGTACAGTATTTCCACCGATTTCTATTTGTAGCTGTTTGAAACTGTGGGTCTACGGCAAAGGAGGAGGGAGCCAGGGTCACTGCTCGCTTCTGTGTGGGTGCGGGAAAAGCAAGTTTGAAGAACGAACGCAGAGAGCTCGTGCATGGGTGCTCGTGGATGATTTGTGTGAGGACAAGAAAATTGGAGAGAAGTTACAAAAGCAACGGCAACGTAGATCATGTGACTCGCAAAAATAGCAGCGCCCCTGAAAATTCGTCATTGGCGATAAAAATCTTCTCCAAACACTATTAAATGAGAGACAATTTAACATCACAATGTCATACATATTACATGACCTATTGGATACACTGTTAATGCAAGCGCTGGATTTCCCCTTTAAAGGGAGTTTGCAATCCCCCCTACCCAAAAGAATGAAAAACATTTTTGTCATATTTGTTAAACTCTCAGCATAAACCAGACAGTAGTCCATTAGTCAAATGATTTGTGGAGAAAAATGTTCACTCTCTGGGCCTATTTCGTGATGTCCATGAGTGCAGTCATCCAACAGTCACTCCATACTACAATGTGAGACAAGTGCGCTAAAAAAAAGGGGGAAAAAAAGAATAAACAAGATTCTTGTGTCTAGAAAAAAACTGGTATATAAAATGAGGCAAATATATATATGTTGGGTGGCACAGTAGCGCAGTTGTAAAGCACTGACCTCACAGTTCTGAGGTTCAAATCCTGGCCCTACCTATGTAGAGTTTGCATGTCCTCCCCGTGCCCGGGTGGATTTTCTCCAGGCACTCCGGTTTCCTCCCACATCCCAAAACTATGTAACATTAATTGGACACTCTAAATTGCCCTTAAGTGTGATTGTGAGTGCGACTGTTGTCTGTCTTCATGTGCCCTGCGATTGGCTGGCAATCAGTTCAGACTGTACCCCCACGGCTCACGGCCCAGGTGTGTTTGCTCAGACACGTAAAAAATTAGAGGTAACATTGCCCGCGACCCTTGTGTTATAAGCAGTGAAGAGAATGGATGGTTGAATACATATATATACATTATTTTTTTGCGGGTGGGGGGCGAGTTTATTGTGTGTAGTCTGAAAACATCTTTTGAAAAAGAGCTATCATTTGCTTGTTGACGTTACATAAACCACACTTTACTTTGGGAACACTTTGAAATTCATCAGCTCACAATGAAAGAATAAAGCAGAGGGAAGGAATGAGAGGTAATTGAGAGTGTGGGAGTATGTTGCCCTGCATATTAAAATAACGAAAAAAAAAAAAAAGATTTTGGGAGGTTTTTAGTTTGGGTGGGGGAAAAAAAAAAACAAGTCATTCTTTGTAAAATAGGACAAACCTTCACTGAGAACATTGCACAAACTTTTTTTAAGCTACTTTAATATTCACATTCAAAAGTTCAACACAAATGCTAAAAGTTGGCACCATCGTGTTTTTCAGAATCTTAATTATTTCATATATTGTATTTGTACACAGAACCTTGCAAGATAGACTGTCAGGAAATTGGAAAAGTCATACGAGCATGTCTTCTCTTCCTATAGTTGACTTGTTTTTTAAATTTTTCATAAGGCAAGGCTACTGATTAATTTTGACATTTCTTTTATTAATTGATTGGCTAATTATCTCCACTTCTCAAAGCAGTTTCCATTGGCACGTTTTTGTACAACAATGCCCAAAGACAGCAAGGAGGGGTTCCAGCTGAAATCTGAATACAATGCAGAAAATGAATTGATAGAGATGGACACAACTGGCCCACGAGATTAGCGGAAACGACTTGTTGGATGTTTTCATGAAGTGGTTTGCCGGCTGTGTGAGAGGCATCAGCAGCCTAATTGATGCAGTAAATGACCACCTTCTATTTTCACATTTTTGCCAGTTTCGAGGTGAGAAGCCGCTTGATCGTTTTTTTGTTTTGTTTTGTTTTATTTGTTTTTTTAACTTAATTATGAGTGAGCTTTAGAAACACTGCTGGCTTCACTGACTGGGGGGGGCAAAGTACTTCTATTTAAAAGAAAAAAAAATCAAAATTACAAATCTAAAAATGACAAGCTCCTTTACTTGGAGCATGGACCAAATCCCGACACTTACTCCTGATGTCACTCATTAGGCCACTGCCCTTAAAGGCACACATGAACAAACAAACGTATTTGAGAGACACTTTCATCTTATTTAGACTTTAGTCTAATTCATTACTTTTCTTAAATTATGGTTTTAAATCAGTAACGCTTAATCTAAGGGACACAGAAAAAACGTACTTCAGATTAAATGGACAGAAAATATTGTCAGGTTGGAACTCAAAATGGTCCTTGTCATGGGCCAATGCAGTTACAGTACAACCTTGTTCCTTGACCACAATCCGTTCCAGACAGCTGTTCGAGAAGCGATTTGTTCGAAATCCAAATCGATATTTCCCATTACAATTACTGGAAAAAGAAATAATGTGTTCCAAGCCTTAAAAAAATGAGCTTTTTAAAGCTTTTTTTTTTTTGCATTTCCTGACAATAAATTGCATAGAAGAAATACATGGATACTTTAAATATTTTAGATAATTAAATAATTTGAGGCGGCAGGGTGGATCAGCTGGTAAAGCGTTGGCCTCGCAGTTTTGAGGACCCAGGTTCGATCATGTTCGAGCATGTGAGGAATAGGGTGTGAAAGAAAAACGTACCAAAAAATAAGGCAGGTGTTGTGCACAGGCGTAAGGATATGAAAGCGTGTCAAAATTGTTTACAAGTGCTATGTGCAATGACACTTTCACAGGAGTATTAGACCATCTTGGAAATGTTTAAAGGTAAGCTTGGATTAACTTTAAAATGTTTCAAACATTACTTTTTTAAAATGTTTTTACAATAATTTTGAAGTACTCTAGTCGTTTTTAAGCTACAAAAAAGATTGCTTCAAATTAACAGCCAAACGGCTTTCACAGAAAATGTCTCACCCCTTCTAGCCTGGCTTTTTTTAGGTTCCACTGGATATATATTTTACAATATGGTGCCATATTTTACAATCAACAAACAAAAAACGCACTGTTTTTGTGCGGATGAAGTATGTAAATTGCATTTTAATTCATTTGAATGAGGGAAATGTATTCAATGTAAACTGAGTTACGATCTTGGTCAAATGGTCAAAACAAATTATTATACAGTAGGAGACAGCTGTACAGTACATAGAATCATGTTTCGAGCTCCTGATATCTTTGTGAGCGATTGGCATTTGACTATATATCTCCCATAACTGAAAATCTGAACGTAAGGCACTGTACTTCCCATGCCAACGTTCCGCATATTCCGCAAAATAATGCTGCCTATAAAAGTTGTGCAGCGGTATCGCCGTAAACTTCAACTTCCTAAGACTGATGACTGTGTTGTTCCTCTTTAGACCATACATGAGAGTGATTCAACAGCGGACACTGTTGAATATGTCGGGGTACGGGACCCCCACCCCCAACTAGAGAGTCGACATTGGGCCCGTTTCAGTATTTACATTGTTCAGAGCTGTTAGTCTAGAGAAAAAAGATCAGGTAACATAGTTGTGTGTTGTTTGAAATGTTCAATGTTTGAAACAGTAATTGTTGAATACAAAGTCCCTACCCACACACACAAAGGCACACAGGACACACACACACACACAACCCATCTGTCCGCCAGCACTGAAGTCAAGGATGCTCGTTGACAAGTGGATTGATGCCGTTGTCGTCGCCGTCTATCTCTCACTCTCTCCGAGCCATCAGGAGAAATGACTTGGGGTCCAGATGCCCGCGAAGTTTTACCAAAGTCCATCCGTCAATCAAAGGCCAGCAGGCACGATCACACCTGGCCACACGAAGCCGACATCGCCATTTAAAAGAAAGAAAAAGGCGGATGTGTTTTGAGTGTATTTGCGATTGTTCAACTTCGTCCAGTAGTTGATTGGAAATGCATGCAGGCTTCTTAGCTGCTCTCTGTCGCAAATATGAATATGATCGCCAGATTAGGTCCATTAGCAACATATGGCAAGAAACATAATCAAATGTTTGTGGAGGACACGAGCGATGATAAACGGTAAAATAAAAATAAAAGACTAAAATCTTTGTGATGTGTTCTAAAGTAAGAGTTTCTACAGGCATTATTTTTATTGTAGTTTCTGAGTCACTATTCCATTTTTTTTTTAATTCACAACATTGCTTGGATCGTGTAGATGACATCTTTCAATGAATCCCAGGATATGTCGTCCACACCAAAAACAGGCTAATTACAGGGAGCAGTAGAAGTAGCAGTAGTAGAAATAGTCGTACTTTCAACAAGGATTTTATTAGAAGACGACCTAAGTGGCAAATTAGGATTCGCAAGAGCGACTACACAATGAAGGAAGTGTTCATTATTGTCATTCATATATTTTCAAAGCTCCATCAATCAGCAGGATTTCAAAGCAGCATGAGGCTTTGAACCACATAATGATGATGTTCAAAAATTTAACAAAAAAAAAAAAAATGGAGAAATGATCATTGTCAGAATGGACACAAAACTCTCTCTGTGGATTACATAATTAGCATATTTGAAGATAAGTTCCAAACACAAAAGCACCATTTCCATAAAAAAAAAAGGTGCACTCGTCTTCCTCCTTGTAAAAAGATACGTGTGCATTTTTGCATAAAGATGACGTAAATTGAAATTTAGGAGCGCATTGCTAGACAGATAGCAATATGGTTCTACCTTTATTTCAACATGTTATGTCATCTGATATCCTAACAAATACTGGGCCAAACTGGATCCATCTAAGAATTTCGATAAGCCAGCGATGACCAGAAGAAATATTATGAAAATGCTGATCCTCTGTTAGGGATGATGGCCTCCAGAAAAGGCTTAAAAATGGCCAATTGTTTGTTGAAGCAGAGAGCGCAGGTGGAAAATTAAACTAATTTTAAACGGTGGCGTGCAGACACACATGCACACACACACACACACACACACACACACACACACAGTTACTACAATAGAAAGTTGACATTAGCAGTTAACCATGTAATGACTTAATTACAGTTATTTCCTTTCTTTGTAATTAATAAGCATAACTGTTCTACTAATGTTTGGGGTGTTGCTCATTCATCCTCAGAGTGTGTGTGTATACTGATGCTTGAGAGAAAATACACTGTCTCAGCAATGGAATATTGCCAATCGCTCTGTGTTCAATTATCCAATCTCTTTTCATAATTCACCGGGAGTAGAGTATGGACGGACGGACGGACGGACGGACGGACGGACAGATGGATAGATGGATAGATGGATAGATAGATAGAGATAGATAGATAGATAGATAGATAGATAGATAGATAGATAGATAGATAGATAGATAGATAGATAGATAGATAGATAGATAGATAGATAGATAGATAGATAGATAGATAGCCCACCACTCCTCCTGTCACTCCACTATGAGTGTGTGTCCTACCGGTGGTCCGTCCTATTAGTTCTTTTCGCAGCAATTGATTGGAATCCCAAATACATTACTGTCACTTGTCTACGCTGTGAGGAACAGACAGACAGAAACACACACACACACACACACACACACACGCATACACACGCACACACACATGCACACCCACACACGTACACACACGCCATTTACCGCTGCTTACCTTTTCTTAGTCTTTCGCCCTATTGTTAATTTCACTGATTTTTCTCTTCCTCCCTATTGAATTCTTCTTCTTTGTCTCCCGTCCCGCGTCACTCTCGCTTCATCAGTCTCTCGCAACAATTTTCCGTCCCCTAACTACTTGCCGCCATTTAAATACTACATTCCGGCTCATAAAGTATCTATAATCTAGACTATAAAAGGGGACAAAAGGCTATACTGCCATATTAACCGTAGCACGTGGTGTATACTTTAATGCTTAGTGCTCCACGTTGCTCAAATGTAGACTTGATTTTTGCAGCGACAATATATTTTTTTCTATTGAGAAATCAAAAACTGTCGTAGGAATGTTAGTGTCTGCCCTGTCTTTGCCTCAATTAATCACAGTATGTCTTGCAACTGACCAAAAAATGCCCCAAAAAATATTAAAAAAAAAATTCCCATGAGGAATAAAAACAACTGATAGTGCACAAAAGGACTCGACGGGAGGAACACTCCCAGTCAGCATGGCATCTGTAAAGCTAAACTTTAAGGTGCGGACATGTGCAGCAGAGCAATCCTACACAAAATCTAACAAACATTGTGAAACTGACACAAAAAGTAGTATTTGTATTGTGTCTCCATTAACTTCCATCATTATAGTCATACTTCTTACTAGCTCCACAATATCTATATCCATTAATTCAATTTTCTTAGCCGCTTATCCTCACAAGGGTCGCAGGAGTGCTGGAGCCTATCCCAGCTCTCAACGGGCAGGAGGCGGGGTACACCCTGAACTGGTTACCAGCCAATTGCAGCGCACGTCGAGACAAACAGCTACACTCACAATCACACCTAGGGGCAATTTAGAGTGTCCAATAAATGTTGCGAGTTTTGGGGATGTGAGAGAAAACCAGAGTGCCTGGAGGAAAACCCACGCAGGCATGGGGAGAACATGCAAACTCCACATAGGCGGGCCTGGGATTGAACCCAGGACCTCAGAACTGTGAGGCCAACACTTTACCAGCTACGTCACCGTGCAATTCAATTCATATCAAGGTACTGGCACTCTGCAGTTCAGTAAATAAATCCCCTCTTGCAACTACATGACAAAATGTGAAAAAGATCCATTTAAAAAACAACACTAAAAAGATTCCAGCTGTTTTCTGTGTTTGCGTGAAAATATTTTTGTCACAGGAGTCAACAAGGTTCTGAGACTGATGAACTATTACTAACATAAGATGAGCAAAGTGGATTCGTCACATTTTCATGATCAACCGGAGCACCTGAATTACTTCTTGCACCTGTGCTCCACCGGATGGGCGTACCGTCAAAAGTTAAAGGTCAGTTTTCTAAAACACAAAGGACTGTCCTTGATTTTTTTTTTTTTTTTTTGGACGCAAGTCTTGTGTCCTTGCGAGCGCCATTGCTGAATCTTTAAACATCAGCATGTCAAGTTTGTAAAGTCAAACCCAGGTAATTGCAGCATTCTACACATGTATTTATTCCTCCTCCTTTGAGCTACCTCTTTGGATATTGGTTCCTATGGAGACCTGTCTCTCATGCATTTTATTCTGTTACCATGGTTACTGACCTACAGGTAGAATTATGCTCTCTGATCTTTGTGTCAGACCAACTAAAACAAAACGGACATCCATAATTAGACATGAAGAAACAAATTGAGGGAAACCCACTCAATGGCACACATATTGTAGTACCTCTATTTACGAAATGAATCATTCCGGAAGTCCTTTCGTAACGTGAATTTTTCACAAATAGAAGCGCTTTTTACACGTAAATAGCCTAATCTGTTCCAAGCACTCCCGACTCCCACAAAAAATAAGTATACAAAGTACATAAAGAATAATAAAAATCATTCTGGGCGACTATGCGAAGAGAAGGGTGAGTGGGAAGCAAAAGGCATCGTGGGGGATGGAGGAGGAGGCAAATGTTTGAAAACATACGTACCCACACAACTTAATTGCACAAAGGATTCTTGGGGCCCATGGTGAAGAGAGATGAACAAAGTTGCAAAATCAAACAAAAAACTCACCAAAAAGTTGTATTTTACCAAGGTGCGCTAGCATGTGATTCGGTGACACCAGAGTGTCCAAGGAAACGAAAAGCATCATGGGTAATGACTGACATCCCTCTTAGCCAATGGGATGCCAGGAAGATGCTACGGTGATAGCCAATGGGAAAGCAGCTCTATCATGTCACACAAACCAAGATACAGAATGTTTACGTTCAGTGGAATTTGAGGACTGTCAATCCAGCGCCCATTTTTTCCTTCCGTATCCTGAATTTTCCTTCATAACTACAGATATTTTTCCGAGGAGGCGTTTCATAACCTGAATTTTTTGTTACTAGAGACGTTCATATGTAGAGGTCCCGCTGTACTATTACTACTGTACTTGGTATTTGGTAAATCTTTTTGGATAGTTCTCCCACTGCCTGTGTCGCTTTTGTCCGGGCACTGTGGTTCCCTCCCACATCCCCAAAGCATGCACCATTAATGGGACACTGTAAATTGCCCCTTCGTGTGATTGTGAGTGCGGCTGTTTGTCTCAATGTGCCCTGCGAGTGGCTGGCAACCAGTTGAGGGTGTACCCCAGCTCCTGCACCCGGACAGCCGGGATAGGTTCCAGTACTCCTGGGGCCCTCGTGAGGATAAGGGGCTCAGAAAATGGATCTTTTTGGATAAACAGATGCCTCAGAGGCACCAAAGAATCATTTTGTGAGTAGCTACCTTTCATTGCTTTTCTTTTCTTTAAAAAAACATTTTCTGAGGCAAATAGCAGAGAGCCTGGCAAAGAAGTATCGAGCCAACTGTTAAGTTTCTGACTCAATGCCTGGTTAAAGGGCACTTTTAACAGTGTGTCTTCCACAAAAGCCATTTTCTAAATTGAGGTTGAGGCTGAACTTGCAACCTTTAAGGGTTTGTGTCAGTAAATGAACGAATGAATGCTACTGAAAGAGTGACTTGAATGCAACTGAATGAATAACTCCGCAGTCCTGACAACCAGGCTGTCGGTACAAAATAGTTAAAAATGCTTTGTGTATTCAATTACCGTCAAATAAATCAATTCAAAAAAATTGAATAGAAATGCTGTGCATGACTTTTTACAAACAACTTTTCTGACAAATCAACAAATGTTTGACATTGACACAAGGAGCCACACACACACACACACACACACACACACACACACACACACACACACACACTTCTGTTGTACTTACTGTTTTACATTTGTCAGTTGTATATTTATGGCCTCAAAGTGTTTGTCATAAATAGAAACCTCCCTGTAGTTCGGTGTGAAATAGTCAAGCGTATTTCAGTGACTAAGCCGACAGCAAAGGTAGATAGAGTATTTTCATGTGGCTGGAATAAAAGATAGCTCCTTTTCTTTTCCTTATACAGTGTCTTGTTTTTAGGACATACACAATTTTAACTTCTATTTACACTGGCATGTCCACAATCTTAGTTAATGAAGGTTTTATAGTTTGCCTCTGGAATTCAAATTTGGTATTTATTTATTAATCTATTTATATATAAAAAGATTGGGGTGTCCACAAATTAGATTTAGTTGCCCTTCATGAGAGTTACTCCTGTTTTTTGATGGCCATGTTGCAGTTATTGTTTCCCTCAGAACTACATAAATGCATGATCGCCTCATCATATCATCCCATATGGAGTATGATCACTGTTTTCATATGTCCTATTTTTTGGGGGGTTTGTGACATTTTTGTCACCAAAATTTAGCTCCAGTTTTGGTCCATTCACTTTCCATCGTCACTTCTCACTTTATTTTAAAAAATCCTTGCAATTTGTCGTTGTTATTAAAAGTGAAGAGAATTTGAAATTTTGGTTCAAAATAACATGAACAGGATCCACATGATTTGCTTAACCAGGCCATGCGATACGGAACGGCGGGCAGGATCTGGCCCCCCTGCCTTGAGTTTGACACCTGTGAATTAGCGGTTCTGCTGCACTTGAATGAGGTCAATCCTAAAGAAAACTATGCGATATAATGACATTTTAAAATGAAATGTCACGTTTTCAGCCTGGATCGATGGCCACCATTGTTACCCACAGACCTCCTTTGTCGTTTAGCAACGTATTTTAATATTCAGTTCGAAGTCAAAGTGAGTAACAATATTTCATTATAAGTTATCTTAGAGAGCGACATTTTACCGTAATATACAATCGTTGCCTTTAAAACTCACAAGTCACCAATTAGTTAACAAGGCGTCGAGGGCCGTATCGGCGGGGTTAATAACTGATATGCTAATTATCGCCATGGAAACACAATCACAGCAGGAAGTGAGAAAGCGGTGACTAATGGCCCATTCGATTTCACCCTTTTTCGCTGTTTTTCCCTCCGTCCCTGCCATCGTTTCTCTCTCTCTCTCTCCCTACTGAAATCGCACTCTTCTCTCCACTTCGCTGTTCTTCCAGCTGTCACACACTTCTGCCTCTTCTCACTTAGTCTGTGTCCTTCCAGCTCGCGTCGCTTTCTCTGAGCTATTAAAATAAATGCTTGCATTGCCGAAAAGCCAAAGGATTACACAATGAGCCAAAAGGTGATTCTCATATACTGTAAGCAAATACATGTAATAAGAATGAATTAATTCAATCTCCTAGCAACCGCTAATGGCTCGGGTGCCCTCTCAGTGGCTTCTTTAACAGTATGACGCATGTGTTCAGACGTGTTAGCAGGTCTTCGGCACCCAAAAGTGACAAGCGAGTGTCTTTAAAGTATAAATAATATCCCACGTGCACCTGCCTCCTTATCATTTGTCCTCCCCAACTTTTTTCCTCTCTCTCTCTCTCCTCTCTCTCTCTCTCTCTCTCTCTCTCTCTCTCTCTCTCTCTCTCTCTCTCTCTCCAGTGATGTGACTCATTGTTTTTTTGACAACTGTCAACACAAAAGAATAGGAGACAAGAACTAGATTACGAGGGTGCCGAACACAAAGACAAGAGAAACATCCTTTTTATATTCAGTGGAAAGGAAAACAACTTTGATGGTGAAGGCTCACAATGCTGCGCTGAGCTTTCAGGATCACTGTCAACTACTATGTTATTACCTCACTTTACAAAAGGCACATGATCCAAATTGGGAAAATCACACCAAGCTAGGCCTGCAAGATGTAAGGGGGGGTGACATTATGATTTTTTTTTTTTTTTTACTTGCAGTAAATATTGCAATTTGGTATAATACAGGTTCACTGTTGTGAAAGTTTGTTCTCCACGCAAACTACTTCAAAGTTCATTTCGCCACAAAAATGAACACCATTTCATTTCATAGTTCATAAATCATAATTTTGAAGTTCACTGGGCCAAAAACTAACTAGTTCATAGTTCTTTTTTCCCCCAAAAATGGAGCTGATGGGCTATTACCCTCAAAACACTGACATTTCTCATTTCCCCATTGCTGCCACTCATTCAGTCCACACGAGTAGCCCGCTGCAGGTTTCACCTGAAAATCTAAAAAAAATGTGGAAAAAATTGGCTTTTTAAAAAAAATGAATTAAAACCAAAACAGGACTTTGGATCTTAATGTGCAAACTGCACAAAACAGGATATTACAGGAATGATGATGAAAGGACAATGATCATTTTACATTCCTCACAGCCCTCACTATATTAATACAATAATTTACCTACTCGTTACAAAAAAACAAAATAAATTGCATATTATCAAAGTGCCGGCCTCAGTGACTCAGCTGGAAAGCGTTGGCCTCACAGTTCTGAGGTCCCAGGTTCAATCCCGTCCCTGCCTGTGTGGAGTTTCCATGTTCTCCCCGTGCCTGCGTGGCTTTTCTCCGGGTACTCTGGTTTCCTCCCACATCCCCAAAAACATGCAACTTTAATTTGACACTCGAAATTGCCCCTAGGTGGGATTGCGAGTGGGGCTTTTTGTCTCGATGTGCTCTGCGATTGGCTGCCAACCCCACCCCAAATGTACCCCACTTCCTGCCCGTTGACAACTGGGATGTGCTCCGGCACTCCCGCGACCCTCATGAGGACAAGCGGCTAAGCAAATGGATGGATGGATTATCAAAGTGTGATGTTAGTGTTTTATTAAAGCATTCTGACAAATAATTTTCCTCGTAATCCTTTTTTTCACATCATGTACAATATTCCAAAAGAACAAATTCACTCCCATTTACACAGTGTCTCTGAACGCACCTTGTCCACTCAATGCAGCTGTCACGTGGTTGCTTAGTTTCATTCAGAACATCCATCCATCCATTTTCTGTACGCCTTATCTTCACTGGGTCGCGAGCATGCTGGGGCACATCCCAGATATCTCCAGGTGAGAGACAAGGTACACCCTGAACTGGTCGCCGGCCAATCGCAGGGCACATAGAAACAAACAACCATTCACACTCATATTCACACCTATGGGGAATTTTTTGTTTCCATGAAATCAACCATGCACGTTTTTTAGGGGTACGGGAGGGAACCAGAGTACCCGGAGAAAACCCACCCAGGCGTGGGGAGAACATGTAAACTCCACACAGGGGGAAAAAAATAACAAAATAAGTGGCAGTAAACAGATTCTATCCTGTTTAGTGTTGGTTTGGACAGACTCTTCCTCCCTAATATACACATTGGATTTATCATGAATGTATCAGGGGTGGAAAATGTTGTTCACAAATATTGTGTTAGCAGGAGTATATTCTCGGAAATAATGTGCATCCCAAATATAATTATATGTGTACTGTATTGTTGAAAGATGACAAATTAAAACTCCTACAAGACCACACTCATGCAAGCCATTTCATTGTGATTCTCCAGAGCCAAACGACATGAGATGTGTTCATTACATCATTAACTCAAAATATGTGGCACACGACAAGTGTGTCATCTGTGAAGCCATCACTGATTAACAGTGAAGAAACTCGGTGGAAAATCGCAAGAGGGAGAACTGACAAAAATCACGCGCTGGGATGGCATTTGAAACCAGCAACATCAAACTTCTAGGCTCACATATGACGCGTTGACATACAATTACCCCTGAAAGTTTGAAGGAGATGGAAAAGCAACACAAACTTACTGAAGTGACATTCACGGTGAGCTAATCACCAGTTAGGATTGGGCCTTAAGAACCTCGTAACTAAACAAGGAGTGTGATTTGTCAGAGTATTTTTTTTGTAGTGTAAGCAGGGAGCAGGCGGAGGAACAATTAGAAAGATGGAGGCATGCACTGGAAAGGAGAGGAATGAAGATTAGCTGAAGTAAAACTGAATATATGTACATGAATGAGAGGGGCGGAGGAGGAAGAGTGAAGCTCCAGGGAGAAGAGCTAGCTAGAGTGGTTGACTTCAAATACTTGGGGTCAGCAAAACAGAGCAATTGAGAGTGTGGTGAGGAAGTGAAGAAACGGGTCCAAGTGGGGTAGAACAGTTAGCGGAAGGTGTCTGGTGTTCTATGTGACAGATGTTTTGGAGACAAGGCTCGAGAGAGCAGACTTTGATGGTTTGGTCATGTCCAGAGGCGAGAGAGTGAGTAGACTGGTAGAAGGGTGTTGAGGATGGAGCTGCCAGGCAAAAGAGCGAGAGGAAGACCAAAGAGAAGTTTGATGGATGTTGTGAAAGAGGACATGAAAACTGTGGCTTTTAGAGAGGAAGATGCACGAGATAGGCTTGGATGGAAAAAGATGACATGCTGTGGCGTCCCCTGACGGGAGAAGCCGAATGGAAAAGAAGAAGCTTTGTACTGTATCCCAAGAAGATGGTCTTGTCTGACTTCTTCTTCCTCTGATAGAATTAAACCCTCAATCATAAACATAAGCAACAGTGTAATTAGTCAGTATGACGTTAGCTACCTCATTTGTATATCGACAGTATTTTTGTATTTGTAAAATCCCGCACGTTTCCCCACTTCTGATACAGAACAATCACTCGCGCAATTTTAAAGATCGACTGAAACCAGCGAAGCGCATCGTAAAGTCACATCATACTGACTTGGATTGAAGATAAATTGGCCATGAAGAAGTGGATATCATTTAAAAATCATTAATGTGCTCGGCACGTTAGTAGGGGAAAAGATTCAAAGAGAACGCTGATCGTCTCGCATTAACAAGAAGCTGGGTGATCATCAAATGCTCCGACAACATGACTGCCGCTTACATGTGATTATGGGACGTCTGCGTTGCTTTTTACTGTCCTGGTGTTCAACATGTATGCAGGCCATGTTTGCAGCAAAGTGCCTGCCTAGGCCGGAGCTTTACACGCTTAATGTTTACGTTCTTTAGATCTCTCGGAGAGAAAATGAGTCATCCCCCTTAATCCATATGCATTTGCAAATGATCGTCTTGGACTCAACCTCTCAGACACTAAGCAGAAGTTAAAAGTGCTGTTGATTGTTCTGCCCTTCAGCTGCAAGCAGATGGTCCTGTTCAGCTCCGTTATACAGCAGATGTTGAGAGCTGTACGATTCTAGGTGCCAACGCGACCCGGCTTTTGATCCACACGTGGCCTACACGGTCTGTGGCACTGCCAGGAGTGTCAAGTTCGGCACAAAGTCTGCCATTTCATTCACGTCAACACTAAGTTGAGGGGATGAATATCTGAATGTTTCTCAATGACTTATTTCCACAACAAGAATAGTTCAGTAAAAAAAATAAATAATAATAACCTTGAGCATAATTGCTACCATTGAAAGAGAAATAAATCATTCAAAGGCTCAATGGCTGCACAGAAAAGGTTTTAACTGTTTAACTGTAATAAAATAAGTAAATAAATGAAATGTATTGTTTGTATTCTATTCTTTTATGGGTACAATACAGTCCTCAGTTTTAGGAGATGTGCCTTTGTACTTATAAATTGTATTCCACCTTAATTATAACATGAGCTTTTGTTTAAATGTGAGGATGAAAAAATAGACCTTGTTCCTCTTGCTCGCTGACATTATCACTTTGCGATGACGAAAAGCAAGATGTCTGTGGTGGAACACGCCAGTTAGATGATAACCGCCTTTTCATGGATGTATAGAGCTCGTGCACGTGACGTCACCATTTTCACGGCACCATATTGTCGGTCAGACAGTGCTGCTCGACATTGTGGGAGACAGTGAACCGGAAGAGAATATTTACAATACCTGAGATCTGTTGTGCTGTCGGTTGTCACAAAAGACGAGACAGGTATTCAAAGAGATCATTCTATGGAAAACCAGCTGAAAAGACCAAAAAATATCAATGGATTCCGGCAATTAAACACGATAGAGGCTGCCCGACCAAAATACACACACGCCTCCTTAGCGATCGTTTTATTTCAGGTAGGAATGTACCAAGAAGTATTTACAAAGCCCAGTTGGCTCATTCGAGGACAATGCAGAGGTTTACGGAAGTTAAGTGTGGCCGCAATCGCTTCCGTGTACGCTCCGTGGAGACGACTCAGTCCTCACACAAGCTGTATTTCAACTTTCTCGCATGCAAATATTCATTAAATTGTATCTCCGATTAAAAACTTTGAAATAATTAAAGCATAATGCATCTATTAATAGCATTCACAAGAAATTTATTTTCATCTAACTCGATGTTATTTGAAGTATTAGATGTGACACTTTTTTTTTTTGGTTCGATATTCACCAGGGTTATTATGGAGCAAACATTAGCATTAAAGTGTGCATTAGTGGTTGTTTTTGTGTATTAGTGGCTGATTTTAAATATAAGTAATGTGTTTTTATGTATATGTTTTCACGTCCCAAACTCTATGAACTCATGCATATTTGTCCTATATAGCAGTCAATGGGGGGTAAATTAATTTTTTTTTTTTTTTTTTTCTGAAACAAATCATTGGGTGATTTCGGTGCAGGCAGTGCGGCTTCAGTTCCCACTCAGTGACTGTGGGAATGTGAGCATAATTACAACTAATAACTTCCAATTTTGTAATGATTACACCCCAGAGATATTGCAGCAGCCCAAGCGCCCTATGGAAAGCGCTTGTCCATCAATGTGTGTTAAGGCATTGAAGGTTCTTTTGTGCTGAAAAACTGCAGCATGTTCATTACCTTTCCCATCCATTGCCACTAATTTTACTCGAACAATGACGCCTTTGATTCTTTTTCCTCTTTCTGTTTGTGCGGAAAAGGAAAGACCACTTAGAAAACTCTCTCTTGATAATACACGGCTTCTTACTTCTGCTGTCTTGAAATAATAGAGCTGAATGCTGCACAGAAAGCTTGTTAGTTGAAGAAGGCGGTTCATTCAGACAAGCCAAATAAGCATGTTAAAAATGTCCACACAAAGAGTCATGTCAAAACAAAGTTGTGATGTCGAGAGTTCTAACGCACCAAGAATGATGTCAAGGGTTCTAATGCATGAAAGCGGAAAGTCAAGAGTACGCACACAACCACACTCTCTCTTTCTCTCTCTCTCTCTCCTACATCATGATAATAAAAGCAAAGGAATACCTTGGAGTTTTCAGCCCCTCTATAGCTCTCTTCCCCCCTTTGGCCTGCCATTATATCACACACTCACCAGAACACACACACCAGTCCACTCACCATGACACATACAGAAGACACACACACACACACACATCAGTACATCAACTTGTGACTGAATTACAGTTTGACTGATAGTGCTCCTAAGGGCAAACCAATGATAACTCAACCTGGACTGTGTGTGTGTGCGAGGCAGGGATGGTGCACATCCAGTGCCACAAGGTTGCAGGATTTACTTACATACTACTGCATCAATGGGTGTGGGTTTGTGTGTGTGCACGCACATGTGTGCATTGGTATGGGCATGTTCCAAAAATATTTCTTTGGATTTATAAAATGTAGGCTACTATACAGGTATTCTATTCGGTTAATTAACACTAACTATCTGCATTCTCCTGCACTGCGAGGATAAAAAAATGTCAAATTTCTCTTGTCTTTTTCTCCCTCTGATTTTGTGGTCTCACAAAACAGACAAAACATGATGGTCTTTTCTTGTGGCAAGCATTTAAAAGAGGGGAGTCAGAGTTGCTGCAGAAGTGTGCACAAGCAGTTTTAATCGTGTGTCCACTCAAATTGGTTCCTTTCATTCCCTTTAAATGTAAAGCAAAGAGTCTCACGTGGAGACATCTCCGTGCATCAATTGATGTGTGACTGGAGCAGTGTCACTGCTCTTGGCCAATGTTGTGAGCGGGTACCCGTATTTAAGAGAGAGTGAGCGGGTGATCATTGCTGCAACCTAATTATGTCTCCGGACTTCATGTATAAATCCCCCCCCGGTACACACTGAACTGGTTGACAGCAAATCGCAGGGCGCATGGAAAACCTACCATGCGTGTTTTTTGTGAAGAGGGAGGAAACCAAACTACTTGGAGAAAACCCACGGAGGCACAGGGAGAACATGCAAACTTCACACAGGCAAGGGCGAATTTGGATCTCTCTCCTCAGAACTGTGAGACAGACGTTCTAACCAGTCATCCACCGTGGAACCTGTGATTACATTATTTAATGTTTGCTTTATTCAACCAGCCATCCATTTTCTCAGCAGCTTATCCTCACAAGGGTAGCGGGCCACCCTGGAGCCTATCCCAGCTGTCAACGGCCGGGAGGCGGGGTACACCCTGAACTGGGTGGGAGGGCACATCGAGACAAACAGCCGCACTCACAATTACACCTAGGGGCAATTTAGAGTGTTCAATTAATGTTGCATGTTTTTGGGATGTAGGAGGAAACCGGAGTGCCTGAAGAAAAACAACACAGGCACGGGGAGAGCATGCAAACTCCACACAGGGAGGGCTGGGATTGAACCCAGGTCCTCAGAACTGTGAGGCCAACGCTTTCCAGCTGGGCCACCGTGCTTAATTATTTTATTTTATTCGTTTTATGAGAATTACATGATTAAAATAATCACAGGTTTCATGGTGACCAACTGGTAAGAACATCTGCCTCAGATTTCTGAGGACTGGGGTTCAATTCCCGGGCCCGCCTGTGTGGAGTATGCATGCTCTCCTTGTGCCTGCGTGGGTTTTTTCTGGGCACGCCGGTATCCTCCCGCATCCCAAAAACATGCACGGCAGGTTAACTAAAGACTAAAATGGCTTATAGGTATGAATGTAAGTGAGAACGATTGTCTATATGTGCTCTGTTATTGCCTGGCGACCAGTTCAGGTTCACCTCTCGCCCGAAGGTAGCTGGGATAGAGTCCAGCACGTCTGCGACCCAAGTGAGGATAAGCAGATCGAAGAATAAAAAGATAAATGATTGAATAATAATAACAATGAAATAAATAAACGGTTTCTACAATGATTCAGATGGTTGATACACGCTGTTCACAAAATTATGAATAAATCTGACATCAAGCACATGTTTTCACGAACATTGGACTCCAATTCACCAAAATTACATTAGACCACTTACGTAAAGAATTACACATCTCAGATGGCATAAGTTTCGACCAGTTTTCTGACACCAAACTCTCACTCCGTTGGGCACGTGTCAAAGGACAGACTTTTGCTCTTGGTATGAGCATTATTTCTGTTGCTCTCTACCGCAGATGAAGGTTCCTCTTCGAGCTTGATGTGTTTGGTGGATTCCACTTGCATCAAGACTGAAGTTGACTGCTTGTTCATGTTTGACAATATGACTTTGCTTAAGAAAAGCCATTTCCTAGCAGTCGCCAACCTGTTGCTATTTTAACTCTCCTTGCACAGAAATTTGTATAAAAATGTAGTTCTCGTTTCCCTCAAAGTGCTTGTCTCTTATCTCTAAAAGGATTCACAATATTCCTGTGACAGGTTATATTCATAAAGGGAAGAGCTCACCCCAGAAAAAACACAAATATTTGCTGCATTGTTCTGCCGCGCAGGACATACTGGCTCAAAACTACGGCCACATTGGCACAGTTTGCCTCATCTCATCACATATTTTCCACGTTTTCTCCATCATTTTCCACTCACGCCATCTCTTGCTCCCTGTCATACTATACAAAGCAATGACCTTTCCATTGAATAACCATGCATGGATCTTTTCCTGATCGCTTTGAAGACATCATTTCAGCATAAAATATTACACATTTTCTTTACTGCTATATTGAGATGCTCTTTTATTTCATTCTGTTTGTCCATCTCAACAGTGAATATGTACGAGGTGCGTCAGAAAAATCCAGGACTCATTCCTCAATTACACACAGAACCTAAAGATAATCTTGATGGTCCCTAACCATCACAGAATTACACAATGCATTCAAAAAATGAGCAATCAGGAACAGCGCCTGGCCTAGATGGAATTTCAGTTGAAATTATTCAATACTTCTAGCCAATCCTAGCACTTCTAATTTTCAGAACAGTCAAGGGGATGAAAGATAAAGGTCAAATTAGTAGCCGTGTGAACACAGCAACTATCAACTTACGATTAAAATCAGGCAAAGACCCCACTCTCCCAGCTAATTATCATCTCATCACTGATATCAAGATTATCTCAAAAGAACATTTAGCAAGACTTGAAAGGTACTCCCATCAATAATCCACTATAACCAGAGAGCTTTGATTAAAGGTAGAATTTCCACAAATAACATCCAATGTCAATCAATTTAATAAGCATGTCACAGCCTAAAACTAAACTCGCAATCATCATGTCACTTGATGCGGAGAAAGCTTTCGACAAAGTTAACCGGTCTTTGCTATCTGCAGTAATTTTTGTTTGTAATTTGGATTTGGAGACACCCTGTAAGTGATTGGCGACCAGGATAAGCAGTGTTGAAAATGGATACATGAACGGCTTTGGAGATTTTTTTTTTTTTTATATACATTACACAACCTAGCAAAAGCAACAGTCACCACAAACGGGATCACGTCACAAAGTTTTACTCTACAAGAGTTGAGATCAGGATTATGCAGGCCAGTTAAGTTCACCCACGTCGAACTCTCTCGTCTATGTCTTACTGATCCCCAATTTATGCACTGACGCACACGTTATATTGGAAGTGGAAGAGGCCATCTCTAAACAATTACCACAAAGTTAGAAATGTCCAAAATATTAGCCACTGAGCTCCAGCGAAAGGAATTATGAACGCCTGTGATAAAAATCAATCATCAAGGTTATGCAAAAATAATTTGAAAAAATTGATGGACAAGCACCTTTAAATTAACATTGTTTTCTGGATCCATGAACTGTAGCGCCCTTACCTGAATAAATAATGGATTGGTCTGGTGATTTTATCCAACAGTGTTGACTATTCTTATAGCTTTTTTGCTATCTTGCATAATATAATAAACATGGTTTATCAAGCATTGCCCTTTATGTCAACAAAATGTGTTAAATAGGGTCAAATCAATGCAAAGTTTTCATAGTTCTACGGACAGAAAAGTGTCTCAAACAATAATGCGTCTGGAAATGATGGACATGACTTGATCTACATAGGGGTTTCCAATTTATTTATTTTTTCCGGCCAAATATTACACACAAAAAATGGGTTTATACGGTCAATGTTTTTTTTTCTTTTACTTAAAGAACAGCGATTTAATGTTAAACAAGAATTTCAGTTTTGTTAGTTCTTCCTCTATCTTCTGCAATGGAGCACCTTAGGCGTACATCTTTAACAGAAAACCTTTGTTTTCTGGGGAAAAAAAAGTCATAATCTACATAACATACTGGGAATGTTTTAGGTGCATTTTTGTGTGTAAAAGAAGAAGTTAAACCATTAAAAGACAATGCACAACAAGAAAAACTCTGGATTTACAATAGATGCTTGGCGAGTTGTTTCATCCATCCATCCATCCATGCATCCATCCAGCTATCCATTTTCTTCACTGCTTATCCTCACAAGGTTCGCGGGGAGTGCTGGAGCCTATCCCAGCTGTCAACGGGCAGGAGGCGGGGTACAGCCTGAACTGGTTACCAGCCAATTGCAGCGCACGTCGAGACAAACAGCTACACTCACAATCACACCTAGGGGCAATTTAGAGTGTCCAATTAATGTTGTACGTTTTTGGGTTGTGGAAGGAAACCAGAGTGTCCGGAGAAAACCCACGCAGGCATGGGGAGATCTTGCAAACTCCACACTGGTGGGGCCGGGATTGAACCCGAGACCTCAGAACTGTGAGGCCAACGCTTTACCAGCTGAACCACCGTGCCACCCATTCTTAACTACTTCGTATAAAAATAAACTAAATATTACTAAAGTTTGTACATAAAATAATAAAAGTACTTAAAGTAGCAATGCAGTGTCTCGAGAGTAAATTTGTGAAGTGTCAGAAAATGATCAGAACATGGAGTGTTTGAACTCCATAATTTTAAATAAACTTTAGAGGCTGTTATTTTTTACATTGAAACATTAACCTTTTGCACCATAAAAGCAGACTATTACTGTGAAGAAAATAAGTATTTGAACACCCTGCTATACTGCAAGTTCTCCCACTTAGAAATCATAGAGGGGCCTGAAATTTTCATCGTAGGTGCATGTCCACTGAGAAAGAGATCGTCGAAAAAGAAAAATCCAGAAATCATAATGCATGATTTTTTTAACGATTTATTTGTGTGTTACAGATGCAAATAAGTATTTGAATACTTGTGTATCAGCTAGAATTCTGACCCTCAAAGACCTGTTAGTCCGCCTTTAAAAGTCCACCTCCACTCCATGTATTATCCTAAATCAGATGCACCTGTGTGAGGTCGTCAGCTGCATAAAGACACCTGTTCACCCCAGACAATCAGTCAGACTCGAACTTGTAACACGGCCAAGACCAAAGAGATGTCCAAAGACACCAGAGACAAAATTGTACAACTCCACGCGGCTGGTAAGGGCTACGGAGAAATTGCCAAGCAGCTTGGTGAAAAAAGGTCCACTGTTGGAGCAATCGTTAGAAAATGGAAGAAGTTAACATGACGGTCAATCTCAATCGGAGTGGAGCCCCATGCAAGATATCATCTCGTGGGGTCTCAATGTTCCTTAGAAAGGTGAGGAATCAGCCCAGGACTACACGACAGGACTTGGTCAATGACCTGAAAAGAGCTGGGACCAAGGTGACTCATGGTAATACACTAAAACGTCTTGGTTTGAAATCATGCATGGCACGGAAGGTTCCCCTGCTTAAACCAGCACGTCAAAGCCCGTCTAATCCAGAGAAGATCTGTGTGGAGGAGTGGGGCAAAATCCCTCCTACAGTGTGTCCAAACCTGGTTAACAACTAAAGGAAACTTTTGACCTCTGTAATTGTAAACAAAGGCTACTGTACCAAATATTAACATTGGTTTTCTCAGGTGTTCAAATACTTATTTGGAGCCGTATCACACAAATAAATCATTTAAAAAAAAAAAAAAAATCATACATTGTGATTTCTGGATTTTTCTTTTTAGATGATCTCTCTCACAGTGGACATGCACCTACGATAAAAATTTCAGACCCCTCTATGATTTCTAAGTGGGAGAAATTGCAATATAGCAGGGTGTTCAAATACTTATTTTCTTCACTGTACCATTTGAGGGAAACTAATACCTATGGGTCACAGCTGGATAGATGTTGTGATAAAAGCTGATAATACGAATTGTTGAACTAAAGGAAAACAACAGCGAGGATTCAGAGGGAAGGGAAAAGGAGAAATTCATAAACCCAGGTGAAAAATGATCACATCATATTGTTATTTGTCACGGGTAGTACGTATAAACTTATGTGAGGACGAGACACTATTTGGTTTAAATTTAACCATGCACACTCATTGCCAGTTTCCGTGTCTACTGACAAAATGCAAACCCATTAAAAAAAAAAAAAAATTGTTCATGCAGTTTAAAGTAGTGTCGTCTTGTTTTGGGTACAAGACGGCTTCCTGTTAGCGCTTGAATTAAATCGAAAATGGCAGTTTGCGCAGCTTGTACATGCAGCTTTTATGGGGAAGCTTTGTAGTGTCTTGTTTTATAAGTAACCGCGTACTCTTTATATGGGAAGATACTTTTTTCCGGTACACGAAGAACGGCAAGATTTGTGGTTTTCCGTTTGTCGGGGGATGTGAAAATTCCCATTTTTGGAAGCAAATATCACAACAAAGGTATATCGAAACATTCCATTATGATAAGAATTCAAGAGCAAATATAGGACGTGTTTGTTCATAATTCCAGTGAAAGCCCACCACAGGATGCTGTGCTTGATCTGTGTTACGTTCACTGACTGATAATCCATCCTGTCGGGCAATTTATCACGTATTCTCCGGTTTGATGGCACGTCCTCGCGGGGGAAACACTCAAATGCGCGGTACAAAAGCCACACACACAATTCTGTTTCATGTGTTATTTGTCCATTTAAATCTGCTTTTGTCTGTAAATTGTTTTTCCACTTATTGGCAGTCTTTTACCCCAGTGGAGTGGAGTGTATTTATCTGTGCCTGCGTGATGATCGGTGTTCAAAATAAAACTGTAAATAATCATCACGACACTGATGGGATTTGTGCCACTGAGATTTTATGGAAAGCGTCCGATTCTTTTCTTTTCCAAGTGAAAGTGACCTCTTCCATGAAAGCAGCCTTCAAGTGTGCCCTGCTGTACATGCTTGATGTTTCGCTTTTGGTGTTGGGAACAAAAGAAATGAATTTAGTTTGGTTGGACACTTCCGCATAGATACTAAGTCAGCGTGCCAATAATCAAAACAGAAACAACCTCCAAGTGGACACAATTGATCAATCGCTCCAAAAAAATGATCAAGGGTTGGGGTAGACCCTATGAATCTTAATTTTTCATATTCCGAGACATTATAGGCAATTCTATGCTTCCAGTTTTGTGGAAATTGCGTGGCGCACGAGGAGGTGACGCCCATGAAGGCACGCTTGGATGGATACGTTTGGTTTGGAAGAACTTGACATTTGGGATGAACTCGAGCAGAGACTCCAAGCCACCGTTCAACATCCGTGACCTTTGACGTCGCAGATGTTCTTCTAGCCGAATGGACAAACACGCTTCGAAATCTACTGCTGGAAAGTCTTATAGATGCAAAACAGGGGGTATATTTTGTTTTGTTTTGTTTTTACACTTTCTTATTGTTATCCTAATATTTTAGTTTCGTACAAGAAATCCAACGGTTGAAAAATGGTCAAACAACAGAATTAGGCTGAGACTCCACAAATCCTTGCGTAGTCAAGCTTCCCCTTAAACAAATTTGCATATTAATAGATTTTTGGGGGAGCCGATTGGCTGCGTGTTAGGTTCTGATTTGAAGTAACCCAGCCAATCCAGGTACACTTTCTTTGTCTGTGACGTCACGTGACTAAGAAAGCGTAACTGGATTGGCTGGCTGTTCGACGGTGAATTTCAGACAGTGAATTTCAACCAGTTGAATGTCAGGAGATTGAAAATATCGCATTTGAATTTTAAAGGTTGAATTTTTTTTACATGCCAAATTTGTTAACGTTGAAAAGTTGAACTGAAATACAGCTATTGAAAATGTGATCACTTTGAAAGAACAATGTGAATTTTACCACATAAAATTTTCAGTGGCATTTTTCATTCAAATCCTGGTGGCACATATTTACTTCCATATACATATATACATATATATATGTATATATGTATATGCATGGGTTTTTTTTTTTTTTTTGCTTTGGCCACAATATATTGTGGCGCCATCGGGTGGAATATTGTTGTTTTGTTGTTGTTGGGGTTAATTAATTGACTGTTTTTTGGGCTTTTTTTTTTTTTTAACTCCACGTTCTGCCAGCAGTCCAAAAATGCACTGCTTGGAACTATGAAAAATGAAAGTAAAGGTTTCTTTCTGTCTCCCTCCTGATCCAGCTACTAGAAGCCCGTGTAGTCTCCTTTGCTGTGACAAATTGCCCTTATTCTCTAATATTTCTGATTGCCTGTAAATTCCAGAAAGTGCGTCTATTGACTAGATAATATATGTCTGATATCCAAGTACATGTTTTTTTTGCTCACTTTGTAGTAATCTGTTATTTAGGCACGTATGGTACTTAAAACTATTGTTGAGCCTGAGGATGCTTGTTTGTTAATTTAATTATTATATTATATTATGGCAGCCCATTGGCGCAGCTGGAAAGCGTTGGAATCACATTTCTGAGGACCCGGGTTCCATCTCGGCCCCGCCTGTGTGCAGTTTCCATGTTCTCCCCGTGCCTGTGTGGGTTTTCTCCAGGCACTCCGGTTTCCTCCCACATCCCAAAAACATGCAACTTAAATTGGACTCTCTAAATTGCCCCAAGGTGTGATTGTGAGTGTGTCTGATGTCTGTCTCCATGTGAGCTGCGATTGGCTGGCAACCAGTCAAGGGTGTACCCCGCCTCCTCCCCGTTGACAGCTGGGATAGCCTCCAGCACGCACCATGACCCTCGTGAGGATAAGCGGGAAAAGAAAATGGATGGATGGATATTATATTATACTATTGTGATATCTAAAATGGACAAATGACTGTGTACATTCTTGCAGTACAGTGTTAATCTTTTCTCTCCGTTTCAAGTGCTTTGCCGTCATCTCGCGGGGTCGAAACACAGATACAATCCTCAAACATCAATTATTTGCAGATTGTCACTATTGGAGCAGTGCGCAGTCTGCCACGAGCAGGGGGGGCGGGGGTGGGGGAGTTCACTGTAAGTGGAAAAACTGAGAAGTGTGCACACTTCAAAAGGTATTTGTCGTATTCATCCTACGGTTTAAAAATCAAAGTCCAACAAGCCTCAGGTAGGACACACCTTCGTCAAGCCTGATGCAGGCAGCACTTGCTAATGAGGATCAGTTAGGAGTTAGGATCCAGGTTCCAAGACAGAGTAGCATATCAATCTTTAATACACACACACAACCACACACACGCACGCACACACACACACACTTGTTTGCCTTAATGGGAATGTCATTATGTCACACTAAATCAGACTGTCACTAAGCCGCATATCTCCATTCCTTCAGATATATTGGGAGAGAGATTTAATTACCTTACACACTCGCCACAGGTAGAGACATGGACCTAGATTAAATTATTACTCTCTTCCTCGCGCACACCCACACACACACACACGCACACACATGCAAAGCGAGGGAGCAGTAGACATTAATTGTAGCAACATGACGCTGGCAAACTAACCCAAAACAGCTCCCCACACTTCAGGAGGCACATCACTTATCTACATACACAAATATATGAAGCCAATTGCCTAATCGCTAACACTTACACTCGTCTGTGTCTCTCTCTCTCTCTCTCTCACACACACACACACACACACACACTTGTTTTGTGACTTCTGCTGTATTTAGACCAAAGCTCACGCCAACTCATTTAGTTCACCTGGGGCTGGAAGATTTTTGCCAAGAGCGAAGACATCTTTAACAACTATATAAAAGACATGTAAACACACCATAAACAAAAATTGTAACTTTTCAGCAGCACATATGACACTGTACCTATGCACAGACGACAATCACAGCTACTACTGCAATCCCTTCTGGCTCCTTTTTTATCATCACAAGTCAACAGAACAGCTCGCTTGTAAAGAATGCCGGAGGGGGATTAGCTTGGACCACTTTTAAGCACGATGACTTTAGAACCTTCAAAAATATGCTTGTTTGCTGATGAAAAGGAAATGACACAATGGTGTGTCATTTATCATTTCTAGTTCATCATTAAGAGTATTTTGGAGCACTTGTGATTTCAGAGTAGTGAAAATTGTTCAAAGGCTGGCAGGCTCTGTAAAGGTGGAAGTGTACCGTAGGGGAAGTAAGATGTTTGGTGAGATTCACATGATGCTGAGAAAGCGGCAACAACATTATGGACCGTTTCAAAGTCATACATATTCATTCTTACAGATGCTTTAAAGGAGAATTCCTGTGCTTCGCATAAACAATGTATCTCATAGGTCATGTAATATGTACTCTATTTTGACAATGTGATGGTAAATCCTCTCTCATTGAACAGTGTTTTGAGAAAATTATTAATGAAAATTGCGAATTTTCAGGGGCGCTGCCATTTTCGCGAGTCACATGATCTACGTGGGCATATGTTACGTGTACCGTGCCTTTTCAAACGCTGGATGACATGGGACACCATTATGGGCAGCGCTGATTTCTCGGACTTATCCTCATCTGATGAAGAAATAGCAGTGTCGGTTGATCGGGAAGATGGAGGAATACTTCCATACAGATTTGAACTTGTGGCTGTAATTAATATTGAATATTCAGATGGTTCTTTGGACGGGAATGATGTGGAGTCTGACGAGGGAGCTCCGGCAGCAGGCCACGAGCCGAGCTTTCAGGCGGAGGAGGCCTTTAGCCTACCTTCGGCGTCTGGGGCTAAAGGCCTCCGCCGCCTGGAAGCTCGGTTCGCAGCCGCCGCCGGAGCTCGCTCGTCAGACTCCGCATCATTCCTGTCCGAAGAACCATTCGCGGCAGCCGGCCCAGAGCTCAAGGGGGCCTTTGTTTATGCACTTATGTCACGCGTAGGCCTCCGACTAATCAGACTCCGCGCCATTCCGCCCGAAGAGCCATCCGAATATTCAACATTAATTTCAGCCACAGGTTCAAATCTGTATGGAAGTATTCCTCCGTCTTCCTGCTATTTCTTCATCAGATGAGAATAAATTCAAGAAATCAGCGCTGGGTATAATGTTATCGAGCCTTTGGTGCGCACCTTACATGTCACATCCCCACACGTAAGTCATGTGACTCGCGAAAATGGCAGCGCCCCTGAAAATTCGTAATCGTCAATAAAAATCTTCTCAAAACGCTATTAAATGAGAGAGGATTTAACATCACATTGACCAATTGGATACATTGTTGATGCGAAGCACTGGAATTCCTCTTTAAGAGTAAATGTAAAAAAAGGAGTTGGGACTTTGTCATACAACATGCATTAGTCAAAATAAAATGAATTCAACTCGGACATTGCGTTCTTTGTCTGAGATGAGTTGAAATTGGTTTTTGAGTGTCCACATTATCGTTATTGGCACGATAAAGACATATTGATTGAGTGATTGATTGCCCGCAGTGGATAAAACCGCAATCTTCCAGAGTACATTTTGCTGTTTGTCCAAACGTGTGCAATTAAAATGAGGTGAACATCACTGTTACTTTGGATTATTATTGTGCAGCGTTATCATTTCCACAGTGATTGCCTCGGAAAGCTACGAAGCTAAATAACTAGACAGAGAGTGAAGAACACAAGGAGAGATCGCCCGCCACACAGGAGAATGGAGAGAGGAGATGACTGGGGAGGCCATGATTTGATATCACAGTGTTGTCCCCGGAACATCATAATTAACTCGCCCCCATCCTCTAGCCTAGCCCCCGACCTCTAACCTGACATTAATGAGGATGTTCCCAGAACAACACCAACATGGCAATATCAGATGAGCCACTTGAGAGGAGTATCTTGAAACCGATGAGGGAGGCTGGGCGTTCCGCAAGGGCTAAATGATAGCATAAAACCACATAGTTTGCATGGACTCAAGCCAAAATGTGTATTTGTAGATTAAAATAATTTGGTAGAACTTGACAGCCAGTTAAGTGCTCATATAATTACTTGTTGTTCAACCATGACAAGGTTCACCAAAAATGATAGCCTGTCAGAATCTCGTTACTTCAAGAATTAAAAAAAAAAAAAAAAAAAAATCTGAGGATAGGTTCGGGACAAAATTTGTTTTTTTGTGCGTTTTCAGTGATATTGCCTCTGGAAAATCTGGTTTAAAAAAAAAAAAAAAACGCCTTCATAGAAGAGCCAAACCATATAACATCATTTTTCCTCAACATTATCTCCTTAATGTTTTCATTCCATCTGTGACTTGAGTATCTTTTTTATTTTGATTAACTGACAAGTTTAAAAACATATCCACCACTAGGTCCAAAAGGACGGAAATTCCAAGAATCTCTCAAAGATGCCACATCAAAATTACCATCGCATTTCAAACGCCGTCACCTGTTCTAAAAGCTGCAATTAAACCACACAAATGCATCATTATTTGTGAGAGAAGCAACGTTTGTGCGGAAGATTGGCCTGCGTAATTTAGAAATCAATTGTTTCTTTGTGAATTTATTTGATCTGGAGGACTTTAGAAGAGTTTGAAGGGTTAATTCCAAGTATTTTAAGAAATTTCACAAAAATGGCAGCCACTTGTCATGTTGCTAACGGCAAGAGGTTTGGAAAACATCGGAGGGGAAAATCTACTATCTATAATGTCTCCCCTATATATAAGAGTGAAAAATATAAGTATTTGAGCACCCTGCTACTTTGAAATCATGGAGGGGTCTGAAATTTTCATCGTGGGTACATCTCAGCTGTGAGAGAGATAATCTAAAAAGAAAAATCCAGAAATCACAATGTATGATTTTTTTGTTTGATACAGCTGGAAATAAGAATTTGAATACCTGTCTATCACCTAGAATATTGACCCTCAAAGACCTGTTAGTCCGCCTTGAAAAGTCCACCTCCACTCCATGTATTATCCTGAATCAGATGCACCTGTGTGAGGTCGTTAGCTGCATGAAGACACCTGTCACACTTTTTGGTCATAATTCCACTAACTGTGTTTGTAGAAAGACGAATGATGAGTTCCATCCCAAGAACACCATCCCTACTGTGAAGCATTGGGGTGCTAGCATCATGCTTTGGGGGTGTTTTTCTGCACACGGGACAGGACGACTGCACTGTATGAAGGAGAGGATGACCGTGGCCATGTATTGTGAGATTTTGGGGAACAACCTCTTTCCCTCAGTCAGAGTATTGAAGATGGGTAGTGGCTGGGTCTTTCAACATGACAATGACCCGAAGCACACAGCCAGGAAAAACAAGGAGTGGCTCCGTAAGAAGCATATCAAGGTTCTGGCGTGGCCTAACCAGTCACCAGACTTAAACCCAATAGAAAATCTTTAGAGGGAGCTGAAACTTCGTGTTTCTCAGCGACAGCCCAGAAACCTGTCTGATCGAGAGTCGATCTGTGTGGAGGAGTGGGCCAAAATCCCTCCTGCAGTGTGTGCGAACCTGGTGAACAACTACAGGAAATTTTTGACGTCCGTAACCGCAAACAAAGGCTACTGTACCAAATATTAACACTGGTTTTCTCAGGTGTTCAAATATTTATTTGTAGCTATCACACACAAATCATTAAAAAAAAAAATCATACATTGTGATTTCTGGATTTTTCTTTTTAGATGATCTCTCTCACAGTGGACATGCACCTACAATGAAAAATTCAGACCCCTCCATGATTTCTAAGTGGGACAAATTGCAATATAGCAGGATGTTCAAATACTTATTTTCTTCACTGTATCATAGATAATGTTATCTATGGAATACCGTATTTGTATTTATTGCACCAGGGGACACACCCACCAAGGCATTAAAAGAGAAGGAACCTCCACTCATAAATACTGTTTTGCTTTAAAAGTGAAACATCTTCAACAAACATGAGATCATTTGCCTTGATTCACCTTTTGTGAATATGAAACCAGATTTTACCTTAACTTGTATTTTAATGGGATTGACTACCCTGTTGTTCTAAATGTTTCTTTATTCCAAACGAGGTTTCAAACTGATGACTGACATCACTACGACTCAATATGTGAATATGATCACATCCCTCTTATTAGTGACTGCTGGTGTGTGCCTTGTGGGTAATGATGAATATTGGACCGTCCATGCAAGCTTGTTGTTTCTTCCACTTATTCATTCTCAGACCATACAACAAGAAGCCTGGGTGTTAGAATGGCACTAACAAGCACAGATCTACTGTTTTCCCATTTTTAGATTAGTCCTGGGAACTGATTGTTGACTACGGAGCTGGGTAGAGCAGGGGGGAAAAATAAGGTAAATTAGGGTGTTGGAGGGCTGGTAACAAATGGAGGATTTGTTTGAACAAGGCGAACAAAGGGCAGGTGAGCTGATCTATGAGCTGAGCAAAGGTGCATCTTATCAGTATGGGTATCCACCTCACGTGTAAGCCCTCAAAATCCCCTTTCGTAGTGAAAGTGAGAAAAAGACAAAGACGCTGAGGGAGAAAGAGGGTGAGAGAATCCCCCGCTCAAGTAATTAGTCTTCAGAAAGTGAGCTGGACTGTAATTCGGTCAGTCAGATGGATGTCTGCCCTCCAGACATTAGACTTAGACATTATCTCCACTCACTCTTTCGCTGTCCATCTATCCATATCCTTCTCCCTCTGCCCCCCCATCCATCCATCCTTCTACCATCTCCCATCTATCCATTTGGCCCTTTTCGTTCTCCCCTCATGTCCCTTCACACACTTCCGCACATTACAACCCACTCATGATTTACAGTATGCGCGAGCTTTGCATCACACTTACCTCCATCTCACTGTCACATTCTTTCTCCTGACCATCTGCAGACACACTAGCCCTCGCTCTGCTTAAGATATTAAGATACTCCAGATATTATCGAGATCAGTGATTCTTAGTGAGTGTGAAGTTGCACATTAGTATACTCTGAGAGATCATCAGTTGTGCTACGGGAACATTTTACTTAATTTGTCCAAAAGATCTTGTTAACTACCACAAATTCTATCTTTGGTCATCTATCTATGTTAACAACATATAGTGACAGATAATGTCTTTTTCCACTAGATGGCAAAGGTTATTCCCAACACACTCTACCTGTTGCCATTCATACATCAGAATAAGTTATTCTTTTTTGCAAGTAGATCAGCTTTAGGTTCAAATAAACGGGCCCAGATCTCAAGCTGAGCAGGTCAATTTGTAGATAAATAGAGACCAGATAATCATGATGTCAATATACATTAAATCCCATTCGTCATGATTTTCACGCATTATATCCTTCAGTATATCAAAATATGTAAGTGTTTTCATCTGAAGCCATAATTTGGTTTCAGGAGAGGATAACTCATCGGTCAAAGTTAGCACGGAGTTATTTCCCTTTGCTTCCTGACCCAACATGGCTGCCTCAAGTACACAAGGAGTGTTTTCCAAGAGAAGAAAGGGAGAAAGGTCAGTAAAATGCTAACCCAGCAGTATTATTAATGTGTAATTGTCGTTCTAGAATAAGAATTAAGTAATAAACATATCTCTTGTATGTACCACTTCACAGAACTGATAACATACCCATCCCAGTTTTGGGACGGTGCCCGCGAGAGGGTACATTTTTTTGCCTTGTTTTATGCGTTAAACAAAAAAGAAGTGTTATTTCCTTGATTGTGGCCTATTAGGAGACTTTTATCTCAATAAGGCAAAAAATTGCCACCCTGCCCTTGAATGGGTTAATTTGTTTATTTATGAGGCCCCCATCTAACAAGTTGTCTTTAAGTTGAAATTTTTTTCATTATTATTTTTAGTTGTGAAACATTAAGCTTCAGATATGCCAAGTGTGAAGTTGGGAAAAAAAATCAGAGCAAATCAGCTACGTTCCTTCAGGCATTAATTGACTTCTACAAATAGTCAAATGCACAAATTCAGTATGAAAGCCAAAACTCATGTCCAGAAGCTGACTCACTGGCCACGGTTCTGATGTCATTTTCTAGGTGCACATACAACAATGCAGATGTTGTCGTTGTTGGTGAGCCCATTGTAGAGTTATTGCGCTTTATCCAACTGTTTATCTCTTTACATTGTCTAGAGTTAGGCTTTTGTTTTGCTGCATTTGCACTGCTCCTCACACTAACAGTCGTGGAAAGGTAGGTAGTAAAAAGCGTTGTGGGTACCCAGTATTTATTGCATTTGTTCCTTAGCTAATTATCAGAAAAAGGTTGAAAAAACTCAGACCGTGGCTGGTGTTTTAATTGGAGAAGGTACTCATTAAGGTTTCTTTATCTGCTGGAAACATTGGCCCAATTGACCTTCTGTGAGTCATTGCTTCCACATTCAACTGCTGGTACAGGTGAGTAATTCCACTACAATGACCTTTAAAAAAAGAAAAAAATCCGTAATGCACTCAATCCACAATAAATGAACCGAAATATAGCGAGGGATTACTGTGTGTGAATATGGTTTTATGATCTTGGTCATGGAATATATTAAACTTGTAAGTCAAGGCACCACTATACATTTCTTGTTTGGTGATGTCACAACAGCAGACAGGAGAGCTCTGCAAAAAGCACTGACAATCACACTTAGGGGAGTCTCCAATTGTTTTTGGGATGTGGGAGGAAACCGGAGTGTCCGGGGAAAAACCCACGCAGGCACGGAGAGAACATGCAAACTCCACACAGGCGGGACCGGAATTTGAACCCCAATCCTCAGAACTGTGAGGCCAACGCTCTACACCTTAGACACCTCAAAATGTAGTTTTTTTTAGCAATGACTGTGCCTTTATTGTAAATATTTCATCTGGGTTGCTTTATCTTCAATCTAATATGTTTTATTTGATTGTATATATCATTGGATTAAGCACCTTCCGGAGTAGCGTTCGTTATCTTGTTGTATGCACAGCGATATAATGACATTCAAGGATTTTAATTGATTGATTGATTGATTGATTGATGATTGATTGATTGATATGAGAATTTTCTAATGGAAGATATGTCCCTCACCTCAATAAAGGTTGGGAAATATGAACTTACATTACATTAACCGGTCCTACATGAATCAGTATTGGGATAGCAGGTCTTTGCCATATCGATCATACACCACAATCCTCCCTTTGTGACCGCTCAGACTTGGCAGCAGCCTGACTCACCCCATCGATAACCAAGGATTTTCCTTAGGTACTGGGTACCGAAGTATTCCACTGAGTCTCACAGGTCACTGGGTAATGTTGACATCTCACAGCTTTAAAGCGGCAGGATTTTAAAGCCTCTGACTCTCATCTTTGGTTCAGGAACTCCATTACTCATGCTTGGCAAAGACAATCTGTAGAGTTCCTGGGCTAATTCACCAGAAGAGTGGATGCCATTACCAAGGTAAGGGATTTTTTTTTTCTCCACTCATCCAGAAGAAATGGAACTTTAGAGCGCGCCTGTCTCACATTACCTGTTTTCGTCCATTCCAGAGGTGTTATAAGGTCAGAGTTCTTCCACAGCAAAACCATCCAAAGACTCCTTTCTAGATCTAGCTTTGTGCACAGGGGACAGAATAGGGCCTTCCTCAAATGGTTGACAAAATCACGTCCTTCTCAGAGAGCAAAATCTAAATTCTGTAGGTCCTCCGAGGACGACGACAACTGGCAGACGAGATCAGACAAGTGCCAGCAAACAACAATCAATCCACACAGCCAACATGTATGAAGACTTTGCCTTCCTGCTTTTCCTGTTCATTCATATACGGTATTCATTTTCCTTATCTCTCTCCCCTTCAGGCATTAGATAGAGCCCATTATCTATACTCATTGCCCAACTCTTGCACACATAACCACTCGCGCCATGCAGTCCCCGTCACTCCTTCCAGATATTAGATCTGAGCCCATTATCAGTGTCCTTTCACGCTTTCTATCCATCCATTCATCCCCATGTGTCCCCTTTCCCTCACTTTACCTGTTGTCCCTCCCCACCCCGTTCTTCCTCTCCAAACCCTCGTCTCTCCACCGGATATTATGTCGAGCTATTATCTACACTCCCACCGCTGCGTCAGACCATCCGTCTAACCTCTCTCGCTTCCCGGCCGTGTCCACGTCTCTCACCTCCTGATAGTCACCCATTATCTCCCCCGATGCCTCCATCTATCAATCTATTGTTTCACACATGCAAGGATTCACACGGGGTAAAGTCAGCCACGCAAATGTGTATAAGTAGCAATTAAATGCACACTGGGGATGATGACGATTTAACCAAGTCAATGACCAATCATTTGACTTAAATTTGCTCAGAACCCTCTGTAGGTGGAACGGGAATACCGGTACGTGTTATGTAACAGCGTGACAACGTTGAAGCTCGACATAATCTGTCAGTACATTCGACACCGTAAACAATAGAGGAGAACCAGCGTTTTTGTCTTTTTTTGTCTTCTTTTGGAATGAGGTTACTATCACATGGCAAACTTTGTTTGGGATGGGCATTTTATGTACTGTATTTTACGCACTATAAGGCGCACTCAATAGCCTTTAATTTTGTCGCAGTGCGCCTTATAATCAGGTGTGCCTTATGTATGGATCAATATTGAGCCTTTAGCGCAGCCCATCTAATCGATGCATAACATAACCCCAGCCTCTACTGTAGCATCTATTCTATGCGCCTTATAATCCAGTGCGCCTTATACATTAAAAAAAAATTTTAGTAGGTCAGTCATTGAATGTGCGCCTTACCGTGCAGAAAATACGGTACGTGAAAATGCACTTAAATATCAACTGCTTTCACACCACCTGACATCTGATGTCAGTAGCATTTGAAACGCTAAATATTTCTTTGGCACAAAGTTGACTGATCTTGGAAGCAGACATTTGCTCAAAGTTATGCTCCCATTGAATCCAAAAGCAACTTTGACAAAAAAAAACTAAAAAACAAAACCATTCACCCACAAATGAATAAACAAAGGCGCCGTTTGCTGTGATGGATTGCACATATTAAGCAACGCTCAAATTTTATCAATCGCCCTGTAATTGAGTCTCTCGTTTCAATGAAAACAAATCTGACTGGACGTTGAAAAATTAAATTACAAAGCATCGGCTTGTTTTTCAAATAGTGGGCTGTAATTTCAGTTCTTAATTATTTGCAGTTAGTGGGATGAAACCTTTCTGTTGCTTTTGTTCAAAGAAGGAAATGTTGCTATGTTTATCTCAAATTGCAAGTTGGGTAAATTACCGGTTTCAGTAATGACAGACAACATGTTTTAGTCCTCCCTGCAAGCTCAGCTCGTCGACTTTTTCTTTCCGTCACTTGTCTCGTCCATCACTGTCATCTTTCTCATTCTATCTTCCCCTCCTTGTGACCTTCACTCCATCCACCTCTCTGGAATCTTTTCTTAACTGTCTTTTCCCATCCCACATCTCTCCTTCCTGACTTCTTTCTTTGTCGCTTGTTCACGTTGCCATTTATCGCGTCGCCTTCATTCTCTCTCTCTCTCTCTCTCTCTCTCGCTCTCTCTCTCTCTCGCTCTCTCTCTCTCTCTCTCTCTCGGTCTCATCTGCCTCATCTTCATTTTCTCAGCGCCCTGATCCTTGAAGTCGATCATAGCTTTCTTACTGCCTCCTTGTCCCGCTCTTTTGTGTTCTCCACATCTTTCGTCTCCTCCGCAAGCGCTTGCTTTTTTTAATGCACAAAGCACTTTTTTTTTTTGCCTTTTCTGCTACCGTTCCTCATTCCTCCTCATCTAATCCATCTCTCTGCACCACTTTCACTCCACTTTCCTTTGGCACGTTATCAGTTCTCACTGCAAAGGGAAATGTTAAAAAAAAAAAATCATCTGTTTTCCTGCTCATGGAAAACAGGAACTCCTGCATTTGATTTTGACTTGAGTGCAATACTCAAATACTAAATACTAAAGCTCGCAGTGATTTTCTGAAGTTGATGGACACCCTGTACTCTCACATGCACAGACCCAATGTCATTTCTCATTGCAATTCCCTACGACTGTTGGGATAATCACCAAAACAACCGAGGGTAATATTATTACATTTAGAGGTTGACATGATTGATATTAGCGACCTCTAAAGGCTAGTGATTGGTTACAGCTCTGAAACAATATAAAAGTTAAGTGCAGGCTTCTACCAAGGTTGAATCGTCCTAAATTGGACCAGCACCAAAATCTACTCTTCATAGATATACCTGGAACTACCTCCCCTTTGTAAAAGTTGTAATTAAAATTCATGCTTTATTCATTGAGAAAGCAAAGAACACATCTTGAAACATCTTCCACTGTTACCAAAAAGGATTTTTTTTTCTTCAGTTTATCAGAAACAAAAAATGTGTATTTGGGTGTAAAACAATAAAAAAAAAAAACTTAAAAAAAAGATTGGAAAAATTAGATAGAGTGTAAGAACCTCACATTTGGATTAATAATTTTCCATTTGAATTGTGCCTCAACGCCTGATCCAAACATCAACCCACAAGCATGAATAACACAATAAAAAAGTAATACCTTTCCTTGTTACATGAGTTTTGACTAATTGTGTGATGCTTTTTGCTTTTAATGTTGCAAGGCCATTGGATTCCTTTTACATTTCTTTCATAAACTGGAAAATTGTAAAGTTTCACTGTCACGAAACTGTACAAATAAGTTTCTTTGGAAAAATTTGGCATCTCCAATGTGATTTACATGGATGCGGCAGCCCCAAAGTCTGTGGCCACTTGCGGCTGTTTATCACAATGAGTTTAGATTCATTACAGGTGACAGTTTTAGAGCACGTCATTGTAAGCACGGAGAAAAAAGGAAAATATGGCCTCTTTGTTTACTGACAATGTTGTATCTTACGAAGTATAATTCATCTTTTTTCAAAATTAGGAATGATACAGCAGTGCAGGCGCCACGGTGCATTAGCTGGTAAAGCGTTGGCCTCACAGTTATAAGGTCCCGGGTTCAATCCCGGACCCGCCTGTGTGGAGTTTGCCTTGGACCCGTTTCTAGACTTCCTTACCACACTCACCATTGCTCTGTATTGTTGACCCCAAGTATTTGAAGTCGTCCACCCTCGCTAACTCACATATATTGTGTTTTACTTCGGCTAATCCTCATTCCTTTCCTTTGCAGTCCGTGCCTCCATCTTTCTAATTGTTCCTCTGCCTGCTCCCTGCTTTCACTCTAGATCACAATATCATCTGCGAACATCATGGTCCAAGGGGATTCCAGTCTAACCTCATCTGTCAGCCTATCCATTACTCCCGCAAACAGAAAGGGGCTCAGCGCGGATCCCTGATGCAGTCCCACTTCCACCTTAAATTCTTCTGACACACCTACAGCACATCTCACTGCTGTTCTGCTGCCCTCATACATGTCCTGTACTATTCTTAAATATTTCTCTGCCACACCAAACTTGTGCATGCAGTACCACAGTTCCTCTCTTGGTACTGTCATAGGATTTCTCTAGGTCTACAAAGATACAATGTAACTCCTTCTGACGTTCTTTGTACTTTTCCACGAGCATCCTCAAGGCAAATAATGCATCTGTGGTACTCTTTCTAGGCATGAAACCATACTGTTGCTTGCAGATACTTCTGTCCTGAGTCTAGCCTCCACTACTCTTTCCCATAACTTCATTGTGTGGCCCGTCATCTTTATTCCTCTATAGTTAACACAACTCTGAATATAACCTTTGTTCTTAAAAATGGAGACTCGCACACTTTTCCTCCATTCTTCTGGCATCTTCTCTCTCGCTAGTATTCTATTGAATAAGTTGGTCAAAAACTCCACAGCCACCTCTCCAAATTGCTTCCATACCTCCACTGGTATGGCATCAGGACCAACTGTCTTTCCATTTTTCATTCTGTTCAGTGCCTTTCTAACTTCTCCTTTACTAATCATTGCCACTTCCTGGTCATTCAGGCTTGCCTCTTCTACTCTACCTTCTCTCCCATTTTCTTCATTTGTTCTGCCGGTGCCTGGGTGGGTTTTCTCCGGGCACTGCGGTTTCCTCCCACATCCCAAAAACATGCAACATTAATTGGAGACTCTAAATTGCCCCTGGGTGGAATTGTGAGTACGGCTGTATTTTCTCGATGTGCCCTGCGATTGGCTGGCAACCAGTTCAGGGTGTACCCCACCTCCAGCCCGCTGACAGCTGGGATAGGCTCCAGCACAACCCGCAACCCTTGTGAGGATAAGTGGCTAATAAAATGGATGGATGGATGGATGGACAACAGTGCGTGTAATCAAAGAGGATACAGTATTCCACAAGATGCTGGACAGTGGAGGCTTGTTTGCAAATTTATTTATTTATTTGCACCCCCAGAGTTTTAAATTGCACACAAAAAAAGAAGAAATTGAATTATTTCTCATTTAGTCACACACACTCCAGCTGGGTGGTTTACAAATACATAATGATAAACAGCCATATTGTGCAACATAAGTACCAGTAAAGCTTTCATGTAGATTCGATGGACAAGAAATAAATAGATCACCTAGTGGGCAGAAGTGTTGCAAGTCTGAGTCTGGGTTTCTAGGTGTAATTGTTTGTTTGAGGACAGACATGCGTCACGCTGCGCGAGCTGATTTGGCTTGATGAAAGCACAGGGGGCATGTGCTCGTTCTCCTCGTCGGTCCAGACAGAGAGCACGCCACGTGATCTGGGTCTGCGGCGGATCCTAAGAACCTTGTTAGTGGCCTGCCTGTTATTTATTGGGTTACATTGCAGGGGCGGCATATCACCTACTGGCACTTGTTGTAAATTTCCTATAGCGGTTCACATTAGTGTCAATGCCATATTACTTATTGTAACCGTATCGGGGCGGACGTCGACACGGACACCGGCACCCCCATCCTGACCCTGTGTAGCGCAAAGCAGCAATAGAAAGTTGATGGATGGATGGATGGATGGATCTGCTTGGTGTGGACCTCAGGTGAGATGGGAAGAAATAGAAAATACTTGGGGTGAATGAAGGTTTTGCTCTTGGCGGGATCAGTTACAGCCTTGTGGATCAACCATCTTTTTTATTTTTTTTTATTTAGACTGCTCCGGATATTCACCAAAGTATGAATGAAGTCCTTGATTGTGTTGTCAAGTAAGAACCTTAGTTACCTTTCAAGTATCTTTTTTGCACCTCACCTTGTTCTCATCAATTGAGAATTTTGGCCTTAAGGTAATGAATGCCTTTAAAAAAAAAAAAAGTACACCTGCTAACTAACAAAATACTTTTAAAAACGCTCCTTAAATTTGCAGTGCAGAAAAATGATTGAATTTACTCACTGAAGGTGAAACAATTTTAAACCCTCCATTTATTTAACAAGGACTTTCTTTGAAGTTTGACGTTGGCTGTACATAGTAACCAACAGTTCTCGGAAACTTTAATTTTCCCAGAAAAATTTAAAGTATCTGTAAACTACCAGTGTCATGTTCTTATTATTTGACGTATACGTTTATGTTGAAAAATAACTAAACATTGTTCATCCGCAGGTATTGTCATTTTTCACACTTTCACTCAATCATGTTATCCCCCCCCCCCCAAAACAAAACTCGACAAGGCGATGCCATACATTTTAGAGTTAATTCCCCCCCCCAACCTCACAGGATATGATCTAAAGTGTGAAAAATTGGAGGTGACATCTTTGCTTCATTGGAATGCATCAGAGGAGGGCTAAAAGGGTGGGAGTGAGGGTGTGCGACATCCTAGCAAAATGCAGCCGCCACAAACCGATGTAAAGATGATCAGTTGCTACGGCAATTTAGTTAAACTGTTGCTGATTCGGTCACAGGCCATTAGCACGCATATACAGTACATGAAATTGTCATATTTCTTACCGCATAGGCACATAGATTCACATTCACACGTGGGGTTTTGCATGCTAAATCAAATTTTCACTTTGCCCAAGTTGGGATCTGTTGTATTCTTTGAAAGACAAAGTGGAGCCTTTATTCAAATGAGTGGAGCCGAGCTGAGAGACAGAAATAGTTGAGTGAAAAATGAGTGTGAGCGAAGGTGTGAGGGGGGGGGCAGAAAGGATTTAAAGAACAGACAGGACGTCACAAAGCGTCACCCCCTTTGGTTTAATTTAACATTTTAATGTCAATAATCCAGTATGTGTGTGTGTGTGTGTGTGTGTGTGTGTGTGTGTGTGTGTGTGTGTGTGTGTGTGTGTGTGAGGGACATTAGGTCCCCTAATGCTTTCTGACAAGTGGGTTCTGTTCTTTGAACATTCTTGCAGCAGCCCTAATCGTAACGTCAGCGTCCTCGAGCGGCTCGTTAGCATGCGCTTTAGCATAACTGTGCCACGCAATGTGGAACCATCCGTTTTAATAATCCCAAGCAAAGTAGGTCCGTGTCAGCACTATTTGTGGATAGATCATGTCTAAAAGCGTACACTCCAATGTCATGTTTCATAACGGAGAGCAACAAATGGCAGACCAGCGAAGGGACCTGGTTGGACATGCTAATAGGATTAGCACCAAGGAGCTGCCAGGCAAAAGAGCGAGAGGAAGACCAAAGAAAAGGTTGATGGATGTTGTGAGGGAGGACATGAGGACAGTGGGTGTGAGGGAGGAAGATGCATGAGATAGGCTTGGATGGAAAAAGATGACACGCTGTGGCAACCCCTAACGGGACAAGCCGAAAGGAAAAGAAGAAGTTACAGTAAATTATAACTAATCAAAGAACACAGACTGAGCAGCCCAGATTGCTATAAACTAATGCTCTCAAAAAGAAATACTAATGCACAAGTAAAAAAAAACGGATTAAAAACAAATGAACAGTGTTAGAAATGTGCTAACGACTACAGTATAACTGAGCATGAAAAGAAATTATTTTAACTTCATGTCTGGCAGGACTATTGCTCAATACTGGAGTGCATTTAAATACAGGCAGACTTTGTGCAAATGACTCCTTACAATTTGTGCTCTCCTAAGCTTAGTCTGTCTAAGGAGGAAAAAAAATGTGTAAATGGAAATGTGTGCTGGTGTTCAGATATTTGACGTGTAAGTTAACTAATGTCAAATTCAACCCTATGCATTTTTTAAACACAATTGCTATGATATACTGCACAGAACATGCATCAGACGGTAGCCGTGTTCGCAGCATAATAAAGGCTGCAATGCTGACAGAAAATGTAAAAGATACATCAATAAATGAAATACATGAGTTTCTTTTTTCCCCCAATCCCCTTTTGTGAAGCGACGCGTCAATGCATTGTCGGCAACAAGCCAGACCACCACAGTGAACTCTGACTCGCCGTTACTTCCACGTCTTCTATAGTCAAGGTCGGAGAAAATGGGTGAACGCCCCCTCGAATAGCAGGTACATTACCGGGGGGGGGGGGATTAGCGCTTATACAAGGACGTGAACATCGGTGATGTCTCCTTTTCGTCCAGACCCGCTTGTCGTCTCTGCCTTTTTCTCCGTTTGTGTCCTTTGTTCTCAGTTCCCTCGTTAATGCTTTTCCACTTAGTCCGTATGAGAGATTCACAGTTAGGGTTTACATTTTTTCGTCCACTGCATATCTGCAGTTCAGACTTTATTCTCCCCCCCATCCACACATTTTCATTTTCCAACTTCCACAACTTGATGGAGCTGATTTGCCAGCAAGTTAAAATAAGGTGTTTTTTTTTTTTTTTTTTTTTTTTGTCCCTCCGCACACATTCAGATAAATGTGAAGGCAATGCGACCCCAAGTTTTGTTGTTCTCGTATAATGGGTGTTGCCTTGAGCCATTTGTCGTAAATCTCTACAAAAACTCCTCTCCTCTAATGAGTGCAGCTATTCTATAAGTGTATATCTTTGTGTATCTCGTTTTATATCTTAAAACTAAATTAGCAAAGAAACAACTCTCATTTGCCTCCACTTGTCTTTTCTCTTGTCCGATAATATTGCTATTAATTTGACCTCTTACCCAGAACAGCCTTCTTTTCTATCATCCATCCTCCTCTTTTTTCCCCCTCTTCCTGCATCCCACCTTGAGCCCCGGCTCCTCCAACTCTATTTGCATTTATGAAATGGAAGTGTCTCTGCTCATTTTCCCCATTTCTAAGTAGCGTAATGAACCAAAAATGCCTCTGGACCGGCAGCCAAACGTAGAGACCCAGCATATTTGCAGCTTTCCTGTTGGAATGCATATTAGGAGAAATATGGCATTTATTTACTTTTTTTTAGGAGGGAAATCTAATGTCCAGTCATACTAAATTGGGAGGATTGCGGATTAAACGGCCCGCTCCACATCAGCATCCATCTTTGGCTCACTCAATTGGTCACGCTCTCGTGTTAGTTTGTCAAATGGTTCTCACTGGCTTGTACGGTTTCAGGTTGTATAAAATAAATCTGATGCTGCTTTTGCACTGCACAGTTCCAGCTCTGCTCAAATCTCGTCACCTAATTTTTTTAGGCAATTGGCTTTTATCTTCAAAATTGCAATTTCTGTTCTGCAAAGCTTCCAGCACGTGTCCTATCACATTCCACCTTCCAGTGTGACCATGGCAATGCACTCTGCCCAGAGCCTTCACAAATAGTATAATAGGCCAATGTCACTTAAACTATGTCTTCATATGGTCCTACACCCATTTATACATTTAATAACTTGTGGTTTTTGTAAATATGATGCATTTTATTTAAATGATTTTTCATGTTATTACTGTCATTTCCAGTCTATAAACTTTTTTCACACGTTTTCAACCCTGCGGCTTATGTGGTGATGTGGCTAATTTGCGCATTTTTTCTAACTGCCGCAAGGGGGCAGTCGAGCCAAAGGGTCAGAGTGAGACCGGTGGACTTTATGTGCCGAGGAAGTAACTTTTACTGGTATGTTTATTTTTAACCGGCCTTGTTAACGCTGTGCTAGCATGTTGGTGCTGTGTTACTGCCATGTCTCAGTAATGTTTAATGGTATGCTTTTTTTCTTTAACCGGCCCTGTTAGTGCCGCGGTAGTGTTAGCGCCGCGCTAGTGTTAGCACCACGCTAGCGTGTTGCTACTGTGTTACTGCCGCGTCTCAGTGATTTAGGTATGGGGTTTTTTTTAACCAGCCCTGTTAGTGCTGTGCTACCATGTTGCTACTGTGTAGATGCCGTGGCTGTTTTTTTCCCCGCCCGGTATGGTTTTTTTTTTTTTTGCCCTGTTTGTGCTATCGTATTGTTGCCATGAAAGAAAGCTCTTTCTGGGAACAGTCTTTCTTTGTAAATATCTCGTGTTTCAATGTGGGTCTCAATGTGCAGACTTGCGGCTTTTACACAGCTGCGGCGTATGTATGTCCCAAATGGTATTTCCTTGACAAATGTACTGGGTGAGGTTTATAATCAGGTGTGCTCTATAGGCCAGGAGTTGAATGGCTTCCAACTACCCATGACGCCTTGTGACGGCCGCCATCTTGTGTGTCATAGAGCTCAGAGAACACAGGTGAAGTTTTTTTTCTATCGTTAATTTATCCGATTGGTCTAGGAGTTATGACGTCGTAGAAAAAAGGAATCCTGGGACTGTGGTCACGTAATCGGAAACCTATCGATTACGGTAGATTAAAATGTCTTTGGAACTCCGCTTTTCTCTTGTATTGATGGTTTCAACAGTTGAAGAATGATAGGGGTGGTTTTAAGTAGATTAAGTCGGGTAAGACACCACTGAAGGCTCAGGTACCAAAATGCATGACACACGACTACATCAACCATAAAATATCTATATGTAGTCTTTTCGCTATGTGGAGGAGGATAATTTGCCCTTTAAAGTGCACTCAGCCATATGATGGTGTACTGCTGCCTGGTATATTTTCCCGGACAATTGTCACAATTATTAACAAAGGACAGTTTTTCTCTATTTTAGGTTTTGTAGCCATCTTTAAGTCATAAATGAGTAAGGCAAACCTTCTTCCCGTTTTCGTGCTGACCACTAAAATCTCTCATAGTTTATGACTAAACAAAGAAACCGATAAACAGATTCAGACCAAACACACAGCAATCAATAATTCTGTGCAAAATGCGGTTTTGAGTTTTTCCTTGCTTGACTGCGGGGTTTAGATTAAGGGATGCTGTCCACCTTTGCCAACTGTAGGCCAAGAAAACCTTTTGAGATTCTTGTGATTATCTCTTTTTACGAGGTCTTGTTGTTTTCATTTTATGTTTATAAATGACTTTCAAGTCGTTTTATTATACTGTACATATATCAATATCAGTATTTTAGTGCCGTCTATCTTCTTTGTTGGCGAGCCATAGACATTTCCATCTTGGTGGACATGAAAGAATTATTCTGTAAGGACTATACACACAAACTTGACTTAATTATAAGTGTAGAAGCACCTAAGGATGAGTTTTAAAGAGTTACAAGGTCCAGGCTTTTCTCTCCTCTTTCTGCCTTCCTTGCTTCACAGTCACAAAGGGGTTAGTGTGTGTGTGTGTGTGTGTGTGTAACTATAAGTGCATGATTATAATTCATTTAATATTCCCTTTTATTCGTTCTCCTCTTCTTTCATGTCAAGGCGCTGTCAGATTGTGCATCTGCGAGCGTCTGTTTTTATGTCTTCCCAGCACTTCACTAAACCTCCTCTCTTTGGGTCTCATACCAACCGCCTATTTCAAAAAGAAGAAAAAAAGCAGTCTGTCTTTGACCAGGTCTTGTTCTCCCTCCCGTACTCTTCCTTCTATGTCAACATATCCAGCACACTGACAAGAAGACCACTGGAGGTTATTTTCAGAGGTAAAAAATCTCATCTGGAAGGAGATAAACCAATAGCAGTTTCTTGGAAGTGAGACTGAATACTCACACAGCTCATTTTTACTACCTAGGTTGCCACCAGTCCAAGGAAACATTTATTTTGCAACTTGTTTAAATCCAATATTAAATGTGTAAATGCAGCATACTGAGTAAATCTATATTTTGTTAACACATTTTCAATCATATAATAATTACACATGAATAATAACAATATACTAATAACGAATAATAAGGCGGATTGGTGGATGACTGGTCAGAGCGTCAGCCTCACAGTTATGAAGACCGAGGTTCAAATCCCGGACCCGCTTGTGTGGAGTTTTCATATTCTCCCCGTGCCTGCGTGAGTTTCCTCCAGGCACTCCGGTTTCCTCCCACGTCCCAAAAACATGCAACATTGATTGGACACTCTAAATTGCCCCCCCCTAGATGTGAATGTGAGTGCGGCTGTTTGTCTCAATGTGCCCTGCGATTGGCTGACGACCAGTTGAGGGTGTACCCCGTCTCCTGCACTCACGATCGCACCTGGGGGCAATTTAGAGTGTCCAATTAATGCTGCATGTTTTTTGAGATGCCGGAGGAAACCAAAGTGCCCGGAGAAAGCCCACGCAGGCACGGGGAGAACATGCAAACGGCACACAGGTGGGGCTGGGATTTGAACCTCAGTCCGCAGAACTGTGATGGCAACGCTCGAAAACTGCGCCACTGTGTGTGTGTGTGTGTATATATATATATGCATACACACACACACACCTAAATTTTTAATGTACTGAGTGAAAAGAATACACACACCACAAAAGGAGCCAGGTTACATGTTCTGCATGCACACGGCCTGCAAGCTGGCACAGGGATCAGCTGTATAATTCATCTACATACAGTACTGTATGTGTGCGCACACGATTCCACATACAGTATACACACCTTGAGATGAGATTTGTGCATTTTTAACACGGCCGTTGTTGCACTTCTCACATTGAATATTCCTCCGTGGCTCGGCCAGGTAGTTACAAGCCCACAATCACAGAGACAGATGCAAACCGAAAGAATTAAATGTGCTCGCAGCGTTGTAGTGTTTTGCACGTTTCCCAGACAACACTCCACACGCGGAAAGAGCTTCGAGAGCTAAACAACCTGCACGCCTTCTTCAGAGGGGACAAAGCCAACTGTGCAATGGTTTCGGAAAAATGAAGCTTTTTAAAATGGCACAACAGAATCCCAAAAATATTCAAATATTAAAATAAAGTTACTCGTCATAAAATGAGATGCGTGAGGTACATCGGCCACAGAATTTACATAATACTCTCATAAGTCACCGTAATAAAGTGAGGAAATTGTTTTTAACATTCTAATCATCCTAGTTAACTTTTTTTTTTTAATTGGAATGTCCTTCCGCCATTACCTGTATAGTTAATAATAGCGACATGACAAAACCGGTACAAAATATCTCTCTGTTACGCTTATCCTCACTAGAGTTGCAGGGGTCCAGGAGCCTATCCCAGCTATCTTTCAGGTGAGAGGTGTGATACATCATGAACTGGTCGCCAGCCAATCCCAGGGCACAAAGTGGAAACAACCATTTTCACTCACTTTCACACTTTTTGTGCAATTTTGTCTTTAAATGACCTACCATGCACGTTTTTTGGATGTGAGAGGAAAAAGGAGTACCGAGACAAAAGCCACACACATATATATATACACACATTCATTTATTAGGGTCGCGGGGAGCGTTTGAGTCGAGCCCAGCTGTCAACAGTCAGGAGGCGGGGTACACCCTGAACTTGTTGCTCCGCATTCACAATCATACCTTGGGGCAAATTAGAGTGTCCGATGAATGTTCCATGTTTTTCAGATGTGGGAGGAAACCGGAGTGCCTGAAGAAAACCCACGCAGGCACGGGAAGAACATGCTAACTCCACAGAGGCTGGTCTGGGATCGAACCCCGGACCTCACGTTGGACATGGTGCCCTGGAATTGGCTGGCAACCAGTTCAGGGTGTCCCCCCCGCCTCCTGCCCGTTCACAGCTAGGATAGGCTCTTGTGAGGATAACCGACTAAAAAAAAAAATGGATGGATAGTTGGACATGCTCAATGAGACAAAGGAATCTTTTTAACATTCAGGTTTGCGCTTTCTGTTTTTCTCAGACATCCTCCAACCTCACACATCTTCGGATTCAAGGAGCAGCAGCTGTCTTTCAAGACGCATAAATCATTTAATGCATTATCTTATGTGACCGAATAAAATGGTAGTGGAGAAGTATATAGAGAGAGTAACATTTATTGGAAAATCTTTTCACCCTCATTATTATTGGTTCCTTTGTCCCACCGCTTCATTATCTTGTGATTCCCTTATTCCCTGACGCCCTCCTCATCCTTCTATCCATCTCTGCCGCCCTCTTTGTCCTCACCTTGTCCCAGGGTGTCAAGTCACTGTGAGGGGCAAGGCAGTAAGAGCTGAACAATTCGATGTCTTTGGCCTGCCAGACACTCTTTGATGGAGCTGCAGTTATTGATTAAGCTGTCTGAGAGCTCCAGGCTTGCAAGCCCCCCCAGACGCGAGCTCTACCTCCATTTTCTCTTTCGCCCTCTAATTTGCTCGTTTGCTTATAACACAAGCAGATCACAGTCTGGCAAACACTACGTGTGAGCCCCAATGTGTTTGCATTAAGCGTCTTTTGGCCATAATTTGTCATCTGAATTGCTTTTTATTAAGTTTTCAGTGCAGCATGTCTGTCGTTTGTCCTCTAGGTTCGTAGGAGTCATCATTTTTGGGACATTTAGGTGGATAAATGTCCAATTATGAATGGAATATAATGCTTAACTTCCCAAACTCTTCCCTACTAAATTCTCATTAGAAAATCCGCCTAAATATGGTTCCTCACGTGTGAGGTTTCCTTTAATTGCTCCTTCTGTACTTTCTAATACAGTACAAGTTCACATTTTCTGACACATAGTAAGTCAGCTGACCCGTCGTTTGCAATTGGGTGAGTCGTATGATTACATTAAAGTACATTTCATATCCACTGGATGCTGGGAGTTAATGTCATGTGAAAAACAGTAACGTGTTGTCTATATGGCCAGTTTGGATTAAAACAAGACATGAAATAGGAAAAAAAAGACGGCCCTATTTGGGAATTACATAGCAAATACAGTACTGTAAAAGAACTGATCTTACATGGAATAGTCAGTATAAAACACATTGGTGAAAAATTAAAAAGTTGATTATCTCTAAAGATGTCGGACTTCAGGTTACATTTTTTGGTGTGTAATTTTTCCAATGTCATCACTGTAGGCATAGAGAGAAAAAAATTGCATCACACTGGATATGGAACTTATATATAAATTTATATATATAATAAATTAACTTGTTTCTCATTGTAATGATTAAGTTACCCATTGTAACACTGACAAACAAAAAACTGGGCGAAAGCGAGGCTGTTAAAGACGCGGCAGTGAGCCTGCCAAAGACACGCTTATGCAAAGTATTAGAGGAAAGTTTGGGAACGTACGGAGAGCTACTCCCGACCGGGGCACTGTTAGAAATAAAAGTACCGTTAAAGTCACACACTGTGTTGAAATTGGGTGGCTCCACTTTCAGAATGGCTCGTATCATCAAGTCAGACCAAGAGGTGGAGGTGGAACACAGCACTTGTCCGTTGACAAATAAGTGACTATGGCTGAGCTGCTGGAGACAGGCAAAGACTCGTTTTTTTTCCAAATGGACCAAGTGAAGACTTTGATGTATGTGATTAGTCATAATTTAGTGCCTCATGATGTCAGCTATAGGAGCGGAGTAAACTAGCCATGCTGCGCATCTACACAACCTAAACAAAAGTAATCCAGCTCTCTGATGATTATAATGAGAAAACTGACTCATCACAACGAGAAACTTACCCATAACAATGAGTAACAACTTGGGTTTTTTCCCCCCAATGTGTGTGTCTGTGTGTGTATATATATATATATATATATATAATATATATATATATATATATATATATAACACATTTGTCCAATTTGCTAAAACTATCAGTATGACTTAACAGTAGTACAATGACTAAAATGAGCTGTTAAAAAATGTCCCTCATCTCCTCATGCCCATCTTGTAACTCTAAATTGATTTACCAGAAAGCACCACGCATCAGAAAAGGCAACCAATCAGAGACACATGGCATGATTGACAAGGTTTCTATCATTTTTCTCTGTGTACCCGGCCATACTCATCCAGGTCACACCCCCTCAACCTCACGCTGAGAGGCAGCTGAGTGGATTCGGAAGCAACACATACTGTAATTAGCACCATTTCTGCTCGACGGTTAAGTTTTAACAAAAAATAAACCTTTAAAATACTAACATTTTGCGTTCCAGTAAACCTCATTTACGAATACGTCATGCGACCAACGCACAACCTACAATTTCAACACAATCCTACAAATTGAATGTGTACTGCAACCGACTTTATCAAATTTACTGCTGAAAAAAAAGGTATCATTAAAACAATAAAGGCAGTGATAACCTTTTGCGCAGCACCATAAAAGCTGTCTGCATCTATATTGCGAACGAAGCTGCAATCTCTGTCACATTTAATGTACTCTTATGAATGCAAAGCTATATGTTGATAAATGGACCAAACATTACTGCCAGCCGGGGGGATGCACTGTCAAAGTGCTGTTGGTTAACAAATGCTGAGTCAGCATTCTTGGATGCATCCAGGGAGGAAGTAAAGCTCCTTTTAGTGAATCCATCTATCCCATCGATGACTGATGTTTTGTACATATATTTTCCTGAAGATTTTGCTATCTCTTCTTATTTGGTCTCTGTCACAATTCTGCAATCATTCACATCACATTGTACTACACTATAAACATAATTCTATTCAATCCCTTTAAGCGTCTATAAAAGCTTTTGCATTTTAAATGGCGGTGGCATTTTAATGCACTTAGTCAGCTCCCGAAAGTTACTTCCCTGCATTAAACGTCCTATTGGATACAAGAATAATTTGGCATTCATATCTCCTCCGTCTGCTGTCAGGTATCAAGCACCACAGGCAACACGCTACTGCAGTACTCAGAGTGGACACTGACTGTGATGTCTTAATTCTCTAGCCTGCTTAATGGCTTACTTATAGAAGCTTTGCATGAATGAGCTCAGCATTACACTCACAAACTTATGAACTATTCGAAAAGTTTTGCAAGGTTGTCATAAAGGATTTGATTGGACAATGTTGGGAGCGAAAACAATGACAAGGACTCAACTTCACACCCTAACCAGCATTAATTTTCTTGTAACGCGAAGAAGGCTTGAGATAAAAAAGGCTTTACATTTTATTACTGAAAATGTAAACTTAAACTACCACTGAAAATGTTGTCCTTTAGCTTGTTTGTTTATTAGTAGTATCATTTATTCACTTGCATCTTTGTAGACCTTGAGAAAGCCTATGACAGAGTACCAAGAGAGAAACTGTGGTACTGGATCCGTAAGTCTGGTGTGGCGGAGAAATATGTTAGAATAGTACAGGACATGTATTGAGGACAGCAGAACAGCGGTGAGATGTGCTGTAGGTGTGTCAGAAGAATTTAAGGTGGAGGTGGGACTGCATCAGGGTTCCGCACTGAGCCCCTTCCTGTTTGCGGTACTAGTAATGGATGGGCTGACAGATGAGGTTAGATTGTAATCCCCTTGGACCATGATGTTCGTAGACGATATTATCATCTGCTGTGAAAGCAGGGAACAGGCGGAGGAACAATTAGAAAGATGGAGGTACGCACTGGAAAGGAGAGGAATGAAGATTAGCCGAAGTAAAACAGAATGAAGCTCCAGGTAGAAGAGATAACGAGGGTGGATGACTTCAAATACTTGGGGTCAACAATACAGAGCAATGGTGAATGTGGTAAGGAAGTGAATAAACGGTTCCAAGCGGATTGGAACAGCTGGCGGAAGGTGTCTAGTGTCCTACGTGACATAAGATTCTCACCTTGGATGAAGGGCAAAGTTTATAAAACAGTGGTGAGGCCGGCCATGATGTACCGATCAGAGACGGTGGCAATGAATTGACAACAGGAAGCAGAACTGGAGGTGGCAGAAATGAAGATGTTGAGGTTCTCGCTTGGAGTGAACAGGTTGGATAGGATTAGAAACTAGCTCATTAGAGGGACAGCCAAAGTTGGATCTTTTTGGAGACAAGGTTAGAGAGAGCAGACTTTGATGGTTTGGACATGTTCAGAGACGAGAGAGTGAGTATATTGGTAGAAGGGTGCTGAGGATGGAGCTGCCTGGCAAAAGAGCGCGAGGAAGACCAAAGAAAAGGTTGATGGATGGATGGAAAAAGATGACACGCTGTGGTGACCCCGAATGCGACAAGCCAAAAGAAAAAAGAAAATACCTATTCACTTGCATGACACAGAACCATCCCTAAAAAAAAGTTCATTGTTGTGTTTGATGAAAGCAGCCCACATAAGAAACTTAACGGTTTTCATCTTTAGGGTAAAATAATATTTATCCATTTCGGTCTGCTGTAGAACTTCACTGCCGTAACGTAGATGTGAAAGCTGCTTGTTGAAGTGAGTCACATTGTGAGCCTTTGATCACTTTCCATCCTTGGAGCAAATTGTACTTCTTCAGGCATTTGCCATTCAGGATTATGATTACGTGCAGACCATTCCTTCATATAGTGTATATATTTTTTTTTAATTCAAAACTTTTAACTACAGTACAACAATTTTCAGAAACTCACACCACTAATCTTATGAAGCTAGTAAATATGGGGGTCTTGTCAGCATATCAATCATTATACTTTTGAGTGAACACCTTAATATATACCACACGTATGTGCTGAGGGAGGAAAAAAAATGTAACACCATATTCTGCTGTCATGCTGCAGATATAAAGAATAGTTTAAGGAGTTGAAAATAAAAGAGAAAGACAAGTAGAAGGGAGAGTTGTTTTTGACCAGGAAGTAGTAATGATTAGTAAGGTGGCAGTGGGAAAGGTTGGATGAAATTGGGTGAAAAATGGAAAGGCATTTCGTTATCATGACAAACCTGAGAATGTATGGAAGTGACTAGAAGACTTGGCTGTGGAGTTTTTTTTTTTTTTTGTTTGTTTGTTTTACAAGGTTGTTCGATCAAAATCTAGAGGAAGAGAAGAGACCACAGGAATGGAGGAAAGAGTAACGGAGATGTGCAGGGTTGTGGGAACTATGGAGCGATTTAGTTGAGTCACACAATGACGGTTTTGGAAAGAATAGTGGATACTAGACTCGGGACAGAAAAAAACTGCAGCTTTTTGGTTTCGTGCAAAGAAAAAGTACCACAGATGCATTATTTGCCTTGATAGTGTTGATGGAGAGATACAGAGAAGGTCAGCAGCTGCATTTTGGAGTCATAGCGCTATAGAAAGTTTATGACAGGGTTTCGGAGATGCAACTACATGAGGAACCCGAGAATGCCGGAGAAGTACGAGTATGTCAGAACATGTATGAAAGCTGAAGGACAATGATGAGGTATGCTGTGACAATGGAGGTCAGGGTGGGCAGGCATGCAGGCATCAGGGATCAGCTCTGAGCCCCCTTCTGTTTGCAGTGGCGATAGATAGGCTGACAGATGAGGTTAGACTGGAATCCACTACATCAATAAAGAACAAGATTTTAGTAGTAGCCAACAATCTTTTACACATTAAGGAACAGTTTCACATAAAAATGTTGTCCTCGCCCCTCAGCGCTTGAGCCACCTTGTGGCGCTATTTGCAGGAGGAGTTTCTGGTGTGGCACCTCTTCACAGTTGAACTCTGAACTGAATTGAATCAGTGAACAAATCAATTCAGGAAGTGATTCCATTCAGTACGTTCACTCAAAAGGATTTTTTTCGTTTGTTTGTTTGAATGAGCTGTTCACAAACAACAAAACCCTGGCCCTGTCTGCCCTATGTTTAAAAAAAAAAAAAGCTTGATACTCATCCATGCACCTGTGAACCCCTTTTATGGACCCCTGGTGATGTGATAGAGTCCCTGCTAGGATAAAAGGAAAGGTTGATACAAAAAGACAGTGGTTAGGCCAGCCATCATGTACGGCTTCGAGACAGTGGCAATGAAGAGGCGACAAGAGGTAGAGCTCGAGGTGGCGGGGATGAAGATGTTGAGGTTTTCTGTAAGAGTGACAATCTTGGATAGGATTAAAAATAAGATCATCAAACAGACAACCGAGGATATATGAGACTTAAATGGTTTGGACATGTTCAGAGGACAGAGAGTGAGTACTGCGTATATCGGTAGAAGGATGATGAGGATGGCGCAAGAGACCCAACGGAAGACCTCGGAAAAGGTTGAAGCGTGCTGTCATAATGTACAACTCAAGATATGTAAATGGAATCAAATTGTTCTGATTAGAAACGTTCATGTCTGAGCTTCATTTAATGGTCTTAAGGTTGACCTACAAATAAGTGTTTTCATCATTATCACAGTATTCCTCAATTGCAGAAACACACATCCCTACTGTATGAACAACTGCGAAGTATCCTGAGCTGGTCAGCTTGGTAAAATCTTGCATTTACCAGCTGCTGAGACACAACTTGCAAACATATTTTCACTCACTAAAACACATGTTGCACTCTGATGCACTTTTGTTCCGTAATGGTAACCACAGGTAGGCATATGTGAAACACAAATCAAGCACAGGTGTCTTAACATAAACATAGCAACTCAAAACTGATCAAATTGTGGATAAAGATGAAACCTGAAACCAGTCAATATAAGTCAGTTGATTGAGCACTGTTTGTTGTAGTTTTACGATGGATAGAGAGAATCAGAGCGACAGAGTCAGAGTAAGAAGTGGTCAGGGTGGTAGAGGAAAGAAAGGAGGTATAAGAAAACGAGCAATTACAAATTTCAGATAAAATACGAGCAACTTTTGTAGACCATGTTCTTGTCCACAGTCTGGCAATGAGGCAAGCGGGAATGTAACAAATGCAGCCAAACCTAAGCAGATTCACTGTGTCCAACATAGTCTGATCCTATGGATGGATGTTTCAAGAAATATGTTTTAGGAAGTGTGGAAAAAGAAGCAGAAGAGGGAAGGCCATTTTGATGCTGCACGACAACTCGCTGGCCCATCACGTCACGCTGCACATATTCAGTCAGGTTGTCTTTGATACGTTTCAAAGAAGCCTAATTTGTTGCTTGTCACTTTTGAGAATTGATGTCACTGAGTGGATGTGCGGCTGGTCCGTAAAGGATGAATAAAGGTTAGAGAGGAAAGGAGAGGAGAGGATTATCACATGGGGGTTGCAAAACTATTGAAATAATAAGGGATTATTGCAGTAACCTATTACAAACCAGGCAATGTACTTTTAATCCGAGAGATAGTGTGCTGAATATTGTCAGTGTCGTGCCCACGGTCCACGAGATATCCTGCCTAGAAAACCACGACAGATGACAGATTTCCACCAACACGCTGTAACATTTAGTCCTCAAAGCAGTGCTTCCATTTATGTTACTTTAGATTGGATTTTGGTCCATATGCATGATGTTCATGTTTATCACGTAGCGATCTGCCCTGAGATGACGTGCAATCTGTTTCGAGAAGGATTTGGTGCTGTCATTTTTTTTTTTTTTTTCCTTTTCCTCAGACCACAGGCCTTAGCAACTGAAGCAGCATCAGCCTCTAGTCAAAATCTACTACTGTGCAGCTATACATTGTGCTGGTTTTCTGCTATTTACTGGATAAAGGCTCTCTATGATAGCTAGTTGAGATTTGCGGGACGCCAATAACGCCCTCAAGCAATCTTCAGAGACAACCTAGAAACGTATTGGGCAAAACTCACATCGCACCAGTTCAAGACTTTTTTATATTTGACCACCATGCCACCCCGAATGAGAAACCACATGTGGAAAATATTAATTCTGTGTCATATTTTCATGACCATGTGCAATTGAATTTTCATCGATCAGGGTAATGGACTGGGCAGCTTTTCTTTGCACCCAACTGTTACACGATTACAGATAAAGCCTCTGTAGGAAGCATGAATTTTTTCTATGAGTTCGGATGACGGCAATAGGTGGTCTTTTTGTTACAAAGGGTATAAGAACCAAGTGGGTGAGCCGAGAATCTCTACAACTAACACTAAGAAACCATTCAATAGAAACATATGTGGGAAAATTGAGTGATTTTACATATTTAGATTACTCGCTCAAAAAAAAGATGTAAAGGGTACATTAAAGTTGAGTCTTACCAAATCACCTTTGGGACCCTTTGATTGGCAAATGGACCAAACCATGTTCAGTGTTTGTTGGTCTGAGAATTGTCAGGTGCCATCATGCAACAGATGGAATGGCACCATAAGATCCCTTGTTTTGGGTCTTAAACATTCACATACTGTACTACTAAGTATTAAAGTATGATTATTGGGTTTTCTTCTTATTGGTTGCCATTTTATACTGTGCCGACCTGCTACGATGTAAAACTAGTCAGAATGGACCTTTCCGACCTGTCAAACACTCGTACAATAATAGCCAATCAGATAGCCGCATTGTCTTAACCCCTGGCTTGACACGTCCCTGCTGCCACGTTGTCCCACAAGCAATGCTGGTTATCAGTCACGTGCGCTTTGAAAAGTTAATGTTACGAAGAAAATGGTCCTCAGATGCGCTTGGGGAACGTGCAATTCTGATGAAAGATATCCTACCAGGTTACAAGCGGCCCGGTTGATTCATTTTCCAAAGCCTAAAACACAGTCGACGAAGTGTCTACGATGGATTAAGGCCTGCAGAAGAGCGCACGTACAACTAAATGTGGACAATATCAACAAACACAGGGCTGTATGTTCGAAGGTGAGTGAGGTAGAAGTAACTTCTCTCAGTTTGAATGAATTATTATCAGTGCTTTATACATTGAAAGAGAACAACTTTCAGTTTGTTAGTATATCACTGACCTGCTGAATGAAGTGTGTAATGTTTTATGCCGAAGAGTCGGGTTGGGGTTTACGTAAATGCGCCAAGTCATGCAAGAGACTATTTGCCTATTTGTATCACATCATACTTTTAAAACAGAGCACTGGGTTCGATTACAAGCCAACTCAAATGAATGCACCCACTCACTTATAAAGACTACAATGATATCACTCGTGATCTTTCCATGTAAAAAGTACTCACCCTACTTTACATGCACAGTACGATTCCACTATTTTATCCTGTCTGATTTCAATATGAAGTTTGTGAGACATCAAACTTTTTTGCGTTGATCGGCAACGTTTCGCTGTAACGCTGACATTGCGTCCTGCTCCGTCAAAAATCTCAATTTCATGTACATATCCTTGCGTGAAATTGTTGAGACCTCTCTGTAGAACCCTCTTGGACAAGTCTGCCGCATCTGGGAGAAAACATTCCGCAATGTTACCGGGAATACGCGATAGAAAATCCACTTCAAACCTGTTTTGTTCCGTCGCCATTTTGGAATATTGCAGGAGATGGCAACTGTTGCTAAGGGGGGGCGGAGCTGAAGATCGCCAGTCGGAAAATTCTATTCCGACCCAAGAGTCACCATCACTTCAATGTAACCAATGGCTGGGTTGACATGGAATTATTCAAATTTTGGGGAACCCCCCCGTGTGCCACAGTGTCAGAGATGGATTACATCACTGAGAAAATGCATAGCCTCTCTTCAGGCGTCTTCCAAATCTTAATAATTATCCAATATAAATGGAATATCCGCCAATGTGACCGTAGTGTATGTGGCGAGATCAGAAATACCCTGTCAATGCAAGGCTGCTATCTTCAAAGGCGGAGACGCTTAGCCATGTACCCACAGAAAATTAAGAAAAACACACAAGGATGTGCACAGATTTGAATAAGGAAAACATCAGCATGCCTGCAGCAACGAATGGGTTTCATTGCTAAACTGAAGTAATCTGTTATTTAAACCAACAGGAAAAATAGACATTCTGGATGAGAATAAACAGTACATCATATTTAGTAATTGTATTGTTTATTTTTTTATTACTTTATTTTGCATTGGCAGTGATTTTACTTAGAATTCTATACTGCTGTGTCGTTCTTTCCCAAAGTTTTGGATGTGTGCATATGCAGGTTGCTTCAAGTTTTCAGTAAATATGATGTGGGGGCGGGACGGTCCCATCTGTTAAGAGCGTCTGCCTCACAGTTCTGAGGACCGGGGTTCAATTTCCGGTCCCACCGGTGCGGAGTTGCCCCTGCCTGCGTGGGTTTTTCCTCCGGGCACTCCGGTCCCCCCCCCCCCCATCCCAAAACACACATGGTAGGTTAATTGTTGCCTTAAAATGGAGAGCGATTGGTCTTTTGTTTACAAAGTAGATGTAACAGGAAACAATAAAACTGGATAAAATCTGACTTGGGCACTTAAGTAGGTGAAATAGATACATTATTGGTCAAGAAGGACATTGTTTGATCTGCCTTGTAGATCCAGACAAGCCTGGCTAAATCAGGTTTTAGCATTCCAAAATTTACAGAGGCCAGCTGGATTCAACGATACGAGTTTGTGCAAACATCTCTCTGTGCGTAGTATTTTGACTCATGCACCAGCGGCCATTTCTGGATCACGTCACGTGTGTTAGTGATACATTAGGATTACATCTTGTGAAAAGGCCGGTGGTGACACCTTAGCTAGCAGTGCATGACTTCATGCATATGATGTTTGAATATACCGTGAACTAATCATGGCGGCCCCATGTGCAATGTTGGCAATTGCAAAGGTCACTCCCAATTATATCATTGCTGCTCTCAAGAAGTTTGAAAGGACAGAGTGAAAATGGGGACTGTTCTGATTCAGAGGTTTTGGGCTTGTGTCACGGTTGTCAATACCGATAACAGGCAAGGAAAACAAATTTGCTGATAATGGCACTGTGGACCTAAAGATGAACTTTACATGACCTAAGTGAGTAGGATTAGGATTGGGCGCCATTTGGATTTGAGCGATTGCGGTCTCGATTCTCAGTCCTCGTTTCCATTCCAATTCCAAACTGGTCAATTTGACCATGGTTAAGTTTTAGCTCAATGGTTTTTCTGTCATCGGCTCTTACATTGGTTTGAAGATTAAATCCATCCAATCATTCTCCAAGCCGCTTATCCTCACAAGTGTCGCGGGAGTGCCGGAGCCTAGCCTGGCTAACATTGAGCAAAAGGCAGACCACACCCTGAGCTGGCCCCGAGTCAATCGCCATCACTGAGCGGGAATTTATCCCGTGCTGCCCACACCAGTCAGGTGTGTGTACCCCTACACGAACAGAGACTTGAAGATTACAAAAAAACACTAAAAAACATCAGTCTAAGAGTGCAAGCCACCGTTTAACTTCTTATCTGCCTCAATGTTGGCATTGACATATTTTATTGTTTCACTCACCCAATTGACTTCACTGAAGTTCTGCGCAGTGTAGGCAGAGACTTGGAGTGGGAGGGAGTACGTCAGACTTCTACGCATCGTGAAAGCCTCCTTTGCACAATATTAACTTATTCAAAGTGTTACACTGAGGCAACTTGTCATTTATTTTACCAAAGTTAAGACAAACATGTTCTCTGCCAGCATTGGGCACAAGCCCATCTTTGTGCGTGTTCTTCTTTGTTGGTTTTCGCCACTTTCTTCTGTCTATAGGCATTGAAATCGTGAACCGGAAATTTTTCCAGCTGAACAATTCCAGGTGGACCGGAATGTTAGTCCTGGTTCCAATCGGTTCTCGATGTCATGAGCAAGGCTTGCCCATTGCCAAGAGGGGTGTGGCCAGGCCACAGTTCTGGGCGGTGACACCTGTCACCGGTCACAGCTGTTTCAGATTTGGACTGTAATTAGACGGGCATTTAAGTTGGAGTTTTTGTCACTGGCATCTGCCAATTCGTTGCGTCAGTGAGTTGCATTCACTGCCTGTGGGACTCTCCGCTTCTATGCCTAAGCATTTCTGTGCCTCTGCCTTATTGGACTGCTACACCGTGTATGACACGGTTTCCGGAATAAACTACATTGAACATTATGCCTCTGCCTCGAAGTCCTGCATTTGGGTTCTCCCCCGCATCTGAGGTTCCTGACACTCATTTATCAATGCCCAGCCCCACTCGTGAGGATAATCAGTCCACAAAACGGATGGACAGAGTCAGTCTAACCTATTGTTTTTTGTGTCAAAACTTAGTCAATAAAATGTGACTATAGACCAATGTAGTTTCTTAATTGTTGTCAAAGTAAGTAATATAGTGAAAATGAGAGGAAATGTGAATATTTACTTTGCAAGTCGATTTCCAGTCTACCCCTCTAAATTTTGTGCTTGCACTGCTTAAATTTTAAGTCAGGGGTCACTCCTAGTATCAAAAGAAATTCTGGAGTCCTAAAGTTAGGCGAATTGAAACTGCCCATCGTGTGAATTTGAGTCGGACGGGATTGGCCCCAGCTCACCCATCTCCTAATAGGAAAGTGGTTTAGAAAAATGGAGAGCCGGAATTTGATACTGAACCAACAGCTTTCACTCCATTCTGCCTTAGTTGCTTCAAGACATAACTCATCAACAGTCAGTTGCACACAATCAAGCCAGTTCTTGATGATCAACTAATTATATTGCACATCCCTAGCTAATCAACAGGCCTGGTGTGCATCATATAATTTAGCCCAAATCTTGTTTTGATGTTTTGTTTAAAATTGATTAATGAATTTTCAATTGTAAACAATTATGCCAATCAGTTGGAATTGGTTGAGTCTTTAAGTAGCAACATAGCTTGGCTAGGATTTAAAGCAATGACACCATAGTGACTTGATCTGTACTGAAGAAGAGGCCCCATTGCTTTAGTTCCAACTAAATGCCTAAACCACTGCAGAGAAATTGAAAAACAAAACAAACTTGCAATTCCATTTGGAGTGTGGTAAGGAAGTGAAGAAACGGGTCCAAGCGGGATGGAACAGTTGGTGGAAGGTGTCTGGTGATCGATGTGACGGAAGAGTATCTGGATGAAGGGTAAAAGTTTATAAAAGAGTGGTGAGGCCTACCCTGATGTGCGGATTAGAGATGGTGGCACTGAAGAAACAACAGGAAATAGAACTTGAGGTGGCAGAAATCAAGATGTTGAGGTTCTCGCTCGGAGTGAGCAGGTTGGATAGGATTAGAAATGAGCTCATTAGAGGGAAAGCCAAAGTGGGATGTTATGTAGACGAGATTCAAGAGAGCGGACTTCGATGGTTTGGACATGTACGGAGTATGTATTGGTAGAAGGGTGCTGAGCTGCCAGGCAAAAGAGCGAGAGAAAGACCAAAGAAAAGGTTGATGGATGTGGTGAGGGAGGACATCAGGACTGTGGGTGTTAGTGAGGAAGACGCACGAGACAGGCTTTGATGGAAAAAGATGACACGCTCTGGCGACCCCTAATCGGGACAAGCCAAAAGGAAAAGAAGAAGAAGAAGAAGAAGAAGATGTGCATTGAATTCCATTTTACAATTTCCACAATTTCATTGAGAAATGCAAATTTCCCCCCGGATTTTCTACCCTGGGGTCGAAAATCTTATGCATATTAGTACGCTTAAGTGGTATTTGACGTTAATAATTCAAATCATTACTCAACAAAATTCTAGCTCATCCCTAGGTGGAATACTTTAGGGCATTAGATACTAACCAGACTGGTTGAAAAGTGTTGATTTTTCATACAAACTTTATTTTGTCTTAATTCTTTTCGGTTCGGCATGAACTTTTCGGTTCGGCTATTTTAGTTTCACATTGAATTTGAACAAGTGACGGCTAAAGGTTTTGGAAGGGAGAACAATTCTCATGCTTCACGTGGAGCCAAGATGCACTTTACTACTTTGATTTGAGAAATGCAATTTTCAGATGATAACAAATGTGTGGTACATTAAATCACCTTTAACAACTCAGGCCATGATTTTGTTTTTGCTACTTGAGGCAGTTACACATTACAAGAAAGTCATAACACAGATACCTGATACATACAAAAAAAGAACAGTTCTAATTAGCAATATAACTAATCCAGTTGAATCGTAAATAACTTTGATTAACAGATCAGTCAGGGAGAGCAGATTGAGCTGATATAAAATTGGCTGCCAAGACAGACTTTGCAAATTGTCTCCCAGGTGAGGCAATCTGGATCCCCCTATGGAACTCATGCATATATCAACCTGGCATTACGGAAGGAACATGCTGTATCTCAGCTGCCGTTATTGAGTCCTCTCTGGGAAAAAAAAAAAAAAAAAAAAAAAAAAAGGAGACTTGCCAAAGCTTTTAACATTTGAGATGTTTAAAAAAAAAAATGCCACAATTCTCGGGTGCGAAGGCCACAATGATTATGTAGCGAAGCGAGGACGTGGAGAAAAAGTGATAAGTGAGACCAGAAAAAAATATTTAAAAAAAGGTGCAAGCAGTAAGTTGCGGTGTGAAACAGAAGAAAGCATACATGTGAGTTTTTGGGGGCATTTCTTTGGCATGCATGTGATACATTATTGGAAACTTTGGCCTTGAGGCAGAAGTGACCAAACTTTCTTTCAACCAAATTCTTGCTTTGACTTAAGAGCAAAAATGTGATACATGAGCGCTGTATGGTAGCAGTGAACTCAATTCAGCTCACTTGACAACAAGCAGCAGTTTGGCACGGACGGAGTGTTGCAAGTCAAACTTTACTGTCAAACTAAACATACAACAAAGATAATTACACGTGTAATCAAAACAACCCCATAATTTTGCCTTGAAATCTGATAGCTTAATGCTATCATGTAATGGGAAACTCCATAGATGGGTTAAGAAACGGTGTTATGATAAATGAATGAATGTTTCAACACAAAGGGGGCAGTAACATATTGACAAAATAACAATACTTACAAGCATATATTCTTGATTCTCTGCAAAAAAAAAAAAAAAACTTTTTTTTACTTGGTCTGCAAAACTTATACTGACACCTCATGGTGCATTTTCACATAGTAGAAGGAGCCTCACTAAATTAATTGTGATTCAAAACTTGTTTAATTCTTTAAATTCTTTATAATCAGGTTATTGTCATATGTTTTTATGAAGTACAATATTATTTACTGCTAGTTTCTTGGTTAAATACATTTCAACAATTTTGTTGGGTTTTTTTTTGGGGGGGGGGGTGTCATGAGCAAGGCATGCTCACTGCCAAGACGGGCGTGGCCAGGCCACTGCTCTGGGCAGTGACACCTGTCTCTGGTTACAGCTGTTTCACGTTCGGACTGTAATTAGTCAGGCCTTTAAGTTGGAGCTTTTGGAGCATTTACCAGTTCGTTGCTTTTGTTAGTGAGTTGCATTCGCTGACTGTGGGACTCTCTGCTTCTACACGTAGTTTAGAGTAACCCTAGTCACAGGATTTCTGTGCCCTTTAGTTTGAGCCTGTCCTGAGTTTGTTAGTTTGCCCCAGAGTCATCTGACCTTTCTATATGTCTTTTAGATCCCGCCTAGCCTAGCGTTTCTGTGCCTCTGTCTTGTCGGACTGCTACACCGTGTATGACCCAGTTTCCGGAATAAACCACATTGAACATTATGCCACTGCCTCAAAGTCCTGCGTTTGGGTCCGCCCCCGCACCGGATGTTCTTGACAGGGGGAGGCCGGAATGCATTAATGGCAATTCCACACAGGGAGTGTATGTTTTTTTTATGTTTTGTTTTGGCAGGGCCCACAATGACCATAAAGTATAATTTTAGTTTTTAATCTGTGTCGAAGGATAGCAATTGCTTTGTCTTGGTTAGTGGTCATGGTCAACCGGACCAGATGATACGGATGTTGGTTTGACATTAAATCCTCTTTCCAGTTGTAGGAGGATCTCTGAACAAATAATATGTTCACGTCAAAGTAGATAAACACAATTCTAAATTTAAGGTCTGTGATTAAGAGGTATTAACTTATTTAAAGCTCATCTTGCATTCTTGTATTGATCAAAGTGAGATGAAATATTATTTCTCAAATGTCAAACGACTATTGACTCAACTTTAACTCACACTTGCAGTCACAAGCTGTTATCAATATCAATAGAAATTGCGTTTGAGGTTGGGGGGGGAGAAACTGCTTATAGTGAACCAAATGAAATTTAAATAAAGTAATGAAGACATAATGAGATATTATTCATTGATTTCCAACTGCTTATCCTGTCCAGGCTCATAAATGAGATGGAGCCCATCCCAGCTTACTTTGGTGGGCTGTGCCCTGAGCTGATCACATATGGACAAACAACATTTCACACTTGCGTTCACACCACTGGGCAACCGAGAGATTTCGCTTAACTTAACGTGGATATTTTTAGAATTTTGAAGGAAGGCAGAGTACCCAGAGAAAACCCACGCAAGCACGTAAGAGATCACGCAAACTTAACAGAGAAAGGCCCGAGGCACATGGGCTTAACCACACGTGTCTGGAGATATTGCACGGCAAATATTTTATAACGCATAGAGTTCCCACTTGGGTCACAAATGTGAATCAAATTCACAAAAGCTCGGAAATACTGTGGCTATCAGCATACACTAAAATAACTTTGGTGGCTCAAAGGATCTATTAAGTGGCATTTATTTAGCTAAAGCTTTTTAATGCATCACGCCACCGTGAGTAGTTATGTAGGAACCAGAAACGCGTAAATAACTGGATACCACAAAAAAAAAAAAAAAAAAACGTGGCTCGAACATATTGGATTGTGACTTAATTATATAGCAAGCGAGCACACGTGGTAATTTGATGAGTGATATATAATTCAGCAGCACTGCAGAGTGGTTGTTAGGGAATAATTACAGCTCCACAAAGATGAGCTTGTTGGTGTGCTGAGTCACCACTGACGGATGATTTCTCGCACTGTTCTCCCCGTCCCATTTTGTAACAATAAATCTCAGGTAAAAAAAAAAAAAAAAAAAAAAGTCTCCTCACTAATTAATCACAATTTCCAGTCAAAGCACATTAGTGGGGGCAGCAGACATAAAAGCAAATCAATGAGACCGACACAAATGCAATTGGCTGTATGTAAAACTGAAATGAGTAGTCCGAGATATTCCGACACGGAACGAGCTGATTGAGTGGCAAAAGGAATTTTGCGGAAAAACGCCTGAGATGAGGAGTGGGCCATAAAAATGAGTAAATAAGCAAAAGGAGGTTCGTGGGGAAAAGGAGAGAGAGAGAGAGAGAGAATTTGAAATGATAGAGAGAGGAAGGAACGAGAAAAGGGGATAGCGGTAGCTGAAAAGGATGAGAGTGAGAGAAAGACCCAGAGAGAGGAAGAGCAGGGGTGGGGGGAGAGAACATTAAATCAGATGTGAGAGGAGGAAGTCATTTAGTTAAATTTAGCCGTCATTTAGAAACGACAGCTCAGCTCAGCACCAGCTAGTGGATGCCAACGAATGCCTGCTAACATCCATGTGAGGAAATGACAAGGAGGAGAGGAGAGGAGAGGAGAGGAAGAGGAGAGGAAGAGGAGAGGAAGAGGAGAGGAAGAAGAGAGGAAGAGGAGAGGAGAGGAGAGGAGAGGAGAGGAGAGGAGAGGAGAGGAGGGAGAGGAGAGGAGAGGAGAGGAGAGGAGAGGAGAGGAGAGGAGGAGAGGAGAGGAGAGGAGAGGAGAGGAAGAGGAGAGGAGAGGAGAGGAGAGGAGAGGATACTGAGGAGAGATGAGAGAAGAGGAAAGGGGAGAATGGCACGGGAAGAAATGTGAGGTGAGGAAGCACACGAGAGAAAAGGGGAATGAAAGGAGGAATGGAAATAAGGGCATGGTAAGCAAAAGAAAGGAAATCCAAGGAATGCAGAGGAAAGCAAAGTGGAACGTGAAGGAGAAAACGAAGAGGAATGGAAAGCAAAGCAGGCACACTACCAAAGCAAAGGTAAAGAGGGAAAAAAAGACAAGCTCAATTAGAAGAAAGGAAGAATAATTAGGAGAGGAAGACGGGAGCAATGTGACTTCTTGTTGTTGTGTCTTAGTCAGTCGTGTGACGTTAGATTTTTAACAGGATTGGTGTCAAATCTGGCCTCCCTCCTGTTTCGCACGCAGAAACTGCCAGAGAGTTTATTAGGGGAAAATGGGATTTTTTTTTTTTTTTTAAGGAATCTATCATTTATACGTCAAGCACTTCTTCATGTCGGACAAATACATATTACCATCAGCACTATGAAGAATAAATACACTTTTTTTAAATTACAGTTCAGCCCATCCCTCTGTATATATCATGATTTACACTGTTCCAAATTATAATTATGCGATATATTTTCCAGGGGGAGGACCGGTTAGAGGGTCTGCCTCACAGTTCTAAGGACTGGGGTTCAAATCCTGGTCGCGTCTGTGTGGAGTTTGCATGTTCTCCCTGTGCCTGCGTGGGTTTTCTCCAGGCACTCCAATTTCCTCCCACCTCCCAAAATCCTGCATTCATTGGAGACTCTAAATAGCCCTGAGGTGTGATTGTGAGGGCAAATGCTTGTTTGTCTCCATGTGCCCTGCGATTGGCTGGCAACCACTTGAGGGTGTTCCCGCCTCCTGCCCGTTGACAGCTGGGATAGGCTCCAGCACTCCCGAGACACATGTGAGCATAAGCGTCTTAAAAAATAGATGGCTATACATTTTCCCAAGCAGTCATTGTGTGTTCCAAATTATTATATACAATGTGTGGAAAAAAGGTGATAAAGAAATGAAGTAGGAGAGTGGTGCCTTGAGATACGAGTTACATCACATAAATATTTGAAAATATAGAAAAAAAAATTATATATATATATAAATACTCTACATCTTTATCGGAACAAAGACGCAGCACACAAATTAGCTAAGAGTACTCATAAAATGATTTTCTTTAACCACGCATTTTACGTTTTCATCTATTTAGCAAGGCATCGGCATATTCTGCCCTTTTCTTTTAGCAGAAAGACTGCCTTTAACATTGTCTAACTCGAGGCCCAAGGGCCAAACCCGGCACACCACGTAATTTTATGTGGCCAGCAAAAGGAACTGCCATGATTCTTGCTCAAATCTGTTCCAAAATTTGAAATTGTTGTATATAATAAATAAAGGTGATAATGTTTCTCTCACCAAAACCCTTTTCACTATTATCATTTACTTCTGATTTAAAGACAACTTACTTATATATCAGTTTGTTGTGTGTGCGTGTGTGTGTGTACACACACACACGCACACACAACGTAATTTCCGGCCTATAAGCCGTGACTTTTTTCACATGCTTTCAACCCTGCAGTTTATGCGGTGATGCAGCTAATTTGTGCATTTTTTCTAACGGCCACAAGGAGGGACTCGAGCGGAAAATGTAAGAGTGAGACCAGTGGAATATATGTGCAGAGGAAGTGACTTTTACTGGTATATTTTTTTTAACCGTCCCTGTGCTAGCATGTTGCTGCTGTGTTACTGCCGTGTCTCAGTGATTTTTACAGGTATGTTTTTTTTTTTTTAACCAGCCATGCTCGCGGTGCGCTAGCATATTTCTACGGTGTTACTTCTGCGTCTCAGTGATTTAGGTAAGTTTTTTTTAACTGGCTCTGTTAGTGCTGTGCTACCGTGTTGCTACTAAGTAGCCACCACAACTGTGTTTTTTTTTTATATCGGTGTGTTTTTTTTTTTTTTTAACCAGCCCTGTTCATGCTACCGTGTTGTGCTATGTTAAGCTAAGCTAATGTATTAAAACTTTGAAAACTCTTTCTGTGTACCATCTTTCTTTGTAAATATCTCGTGTTTCAATGTGGGCACTTGCAGCTGTTACACAGGTGCATCTTATGTATGTACCAAATGGTAGTTCCTTTACAAATGTACTGGGTGAGGTTAAAAATCCAGTGCGCTCTGTAGGCCGGAAATTACGGTATATGTATGTATGTGTGTCTATATATATATATATACATATATACATATATATGATGAGTCACAGTCATAACAGCTCTCTGATGCAAACAATTACAATATGGCCTGCAACAAAAAATTGTTTGGACACCCCTGTAGACATATTACAGAAAATGTATTTTTTAACATTTGTACATATAAAGACCTCAGGAGGCCCTGACAACCCATCACATTTCAATATAATGTGTAATTGGTGGTCGGTGATGAAATGCTGCACCTAAAAATGGTACTGCCAAGCAAACTCTATGGGCGCTCGCTTGAAGTGAGCTAGCCTTAACAACACGCACTTATTGGCTAAAAAGTGCGAGGGTACTCGCTTGCTTTCCGCAATCTTGGATCTGCTTCCACTAGTCGATCCAATAATCTGAGCAACTGGTTGTCAATCTATTGAAAAACAACAGAATGTGGACCGGAATAAAGGCCGGCTCTCTGGATGAGACAGCCGCTCAAAAAAGTCAAGGGCCAATTCCAGCATAACATATATTCTGTAAAAATATTTCCATAACGCTTGATCCTTCATGTATTTTGACAAAACTATTCCACAGACATATTATTAGAACCTGTGGGGACTTTAAAGAACATTTAATTGGCTCACCAGTGAAACAAATAATAACACCTATTGTGAATCGGTGTCGATGACAGAAATTTAAAAAAAATGTGAAAACACAAATACTCGAGTATTTGTAGTAATCGAGTTTTATCTTAATTGGCTCACCAGTGAAACAAATAATAACACCTATTGTGAATCGGTGTCGATGACAGAAATTTTAAAAAAATGTGAAAACACAAATACTCGAGTATTTGTAGTAATCGAGTTTTATCTTATAAATGTCTGTTTATATTGGAAAAAAACAAAAGTGTAATGGGGAGGAAAATTTGGGGGTGTTGTTTGGTGAAGTCCAAAACAAAACAAAACCTAAGCAGGAAAAAGTTTCAACCAAATTCACTCTGCGTAATTGACAAATGTGGCAGGTTCTGAATTAAATATTAATTGAAATGTTAAGCTTTACAGCACTTGATGCACTGTTGACTAAATGTATGCAAAGCTTAATATAAAGGGCTATTGGAAAATGCTATAAGTTTCTCCAATGAGGACGGAGCACAGTTACAAATGACAAATCACTTTTCCCAGAGAAAGAAAATGACTGGAAAGGGGATAAATACAGGAGGCCAAATTACCTTTATTGTGAATGTGGCCTGACCAGTGTGGTAATTATGCTCAGGGCAGAGTGGGAAAATCACAGCAAATAGATGGCCATTCCATTACAACCCAGTGTTGATGGCCACCAGATTCCGAGGAGAGAAACGTAGCTACATTACGGTTAGGGCAGTCACGTTGGATTTCTATTAATTGTAAAATAATGTTACGGTATACTCAGCCTAACATTAACAATAAAAAAAGAGTTTGGCTTGTGTTTTATTTTTTTCACTCTATCAGTATATGCAGCCAAGATTGCGTCAAGTTTTGATATATGGCACAGGTGTCAAACTCAGAGTCCGGGGGCCAGATCCGGCCCGCCGCATGATTTTATGTTTCCCACGAAGGCAAATAATGGCTAAGAACTTTCATGATTTTTTTCTTCAAATCTGTACCAAAATATAAATTTTTTTTTATTATAAATGATAATGTTGAGATGTTTCAGGCATTATTGTGTACCCTTTCATCATCAATTCTTTAAAAACACAGTAACCTTGATTTCTAATTCCAAAACTAGCTCATAAATTTCACGTGTAAATATGATGAGACGAAAGATTTTCATGGTTTCACAGTCATGCCATTAAAAATAAAGCCTTTTGAGAAACAACTTTTAGAAATGCAAAAAACATTGAAAAAATTCTTGAAACATGAGATCAATTCCTGATTAATCAAGATCATTGTTGTTTCATCTTAACCAGATTTTTTTCATGCACTTATAAATGTGTTCACCTGATAATCTACATGTTCATCATATTGCATATATCACATTCTTCAATAGCAAATTAAAGATGGTGATGATTGCAATTTCATTTGACCACATTGTGTTGAGGGAAATTAAGAGAAAATTTGAGCAATTTTACAATAAAATTAAATTATGAAAAACTAAGTATTGTATTTTATGTTTATATATGCTGTATATACATGTATACGTGATAAGTTCATGGAAAAATATTGATAATTTTCATTGTTTTGGACAGTTATTATGCATATCCCCGGTCTTCTGTACTATTCTAAAGGATCCCAATAACTTTGAGCATTATATACAACACAGGTGTCAAACTCAAGGCCCGAGGGCCAGAGCCAGCGCGCCACATGATTTTATATGGCCCGCAAAGGCAAATCATGTGTGTAAACATCCATAATTGTTTTTAAAATATTTACAAATATTTCAAATTCTCATTCCTTAAATGACAACATTGAGATATTGCAAGTGTTTTTGTGTTAATTGTTTTTTTGTTGGACAAACCCTCTAAACATTTTAAATTCTAAATTTCAAACCCTTCATTTCTGATTCCAAAACTACTTCATACATTTCATGTGTAAATATTATACAGCGCTTAAAGATTTTTATGGTTTCAATAATTACGCCACTCTGAGGGAAACTGTAACTACAATGTGGCCCATGACAAAAAATGAGACACACCTGATATATAATATTTGAAAGAACTACACATTAAAAAGAAAAAAAAAAGCTTAGGAATAATATGGGAAGAACTCTCATCGCTAAAATATATCTATTCAGAATATCCCACAAACATATTTTTAACTGACCATTTGGCCAAATTAGGAATAGTTTTGGGTTTGAAGCCAGCTATTGTATATTTGAATGAAATGCCACCGGTCGCAAAAAAATAATGGTCAACATTGTAACTTTGACGCATTATATTTTACTAGATTTGTCAGATTTAAGGGTTGGTTTGAATTATAGGGCATTTATGGTAACAGAAGCTATCAGACGCAACAGAAGTTAAATATGACACTGGAGAGAGAAGCACCGGAAATGTGCGTTTGTTATAATCATAAAGCTGTTGATATACTGTCTTGATAACGTATTTGTGTGTGGGTGTCGGTGCATGGAGGGTACACAAAGGTGCCGAAACCTGCCTTTGTCACGAGCATCATGCTGCAGCTAAGGCTAAGTCTTAGATAAAGGCTTGTTGTGCGCTTCCCCTCAACCATCAACAGATTAGAGGCATATAGACAGTCTTTCCCTTTCTCCCCATTTACCTCCACATTTCTACTCCCACCTGTCGCCCCCACCCACCCACCCCCAACCACTCTTATCTCATTTTTCTTCCGAATAAGCCGACTCAATTTCTCACACCGCACACACTCAAACCCCCCCCCGCCGCCCTCTCCCTCCATCCCATATCATTTATAAACATGTCCTTTATATTCCCCAGACACCGTCTTCTCTCTTCTCAATGCGAGAAACACACGGAAAGTACAGTTAGGCCCATATTCCACCGCGAACATCGCGCACATACAGACACAAGAGACTGCATTCTCTCTCCCAAGGCCTCGCTGTTCATATTCACCTGGGCAAAATGTTTTTTTTTTTTTTTTCTTTTCTTTTTCTCCGCTGGCGTCATCTGACATTTAGATGAGGAGAAACTGGAGAGCAAATGACAAATGAAATGACAACGCGTAAGAAAGACTCGGGCAAATATAAAGAAAGTGTGCTGCGCGATATTGTGAAGAAAAGGTGATTGGGAGGCGGTTCGAGACTAAATGACAGAGGTGGGAAGATTCTTTCTGGGAAACGAGAAAAAGAAGCATCGACGTCGAGGTGGAGGACACGGGCCAGCGGGAGGAATGAAGAGACCAAGAGGAGGGAGTACATAGAGGGCAAATTGTGACAGGAGAGTTATTTCGCTGCTCATATAGACATCTCAATGAAAATGCCAACAACCTAATCAAAGGACTGGAAAGAGCAGAGAGAGAGAGAAAGAGAGACACTGCATGCAAGCAAGAAGGAGAATAAGATGTGGTGAGGAGGAGGAGGAGGTTTACGGGATGGGAGGTACAAAGAAGGGATGAAGAGATGGGCGGCCGAGGGCAGACGTCGACAAGGAGGAAGAAAAGAGTTGGGAGCCATTAAGCGAGAGAGAGCGAAGGGACAACTGGGAGGAATGAACGAAAACATGGGGAATGATGTGTCAACCAAGGCAAAAAGCGGTAAAAAGACATGACGAGGGGGGGTGGGGGGAGAAAATAGACGATGTGAAAAAGTGTGACTGGCAGAACGCGAGTGAGGTAAATGCGGTGGTGAGAAAGAGGAGAAGGGTCTCTTTCAAGAGGAGCTGCTTTTAACTGAAGGGCTCGCAAAGTGCAAGGAAACAATCCGTCACAACACACACACACACACAGCGGAACAACACACAACACTGGATTGTCTGATAATCCAAAAACGTACAGCGACTTGTATGAAAAGATATGCGCACAATTATGTTCAATCTACTTACCTGCGTCAGTCTATCACCAGTTACTCGCAATGCCGGCGTTCACAACTTTGCTGCCTCACCCCCGCTAAAAATGATCCATTTTTACGTAAAAACAAATGTTAGGTTTACCAAGTGCGCAATCAGACATTCTTTGTTGCCAAGATACTCATTTCTTGGATCAGTCCACTTTTTTTTCCCCCTTTTGTGTTTGTGATTACAGTTTTGTGGCTCTTTGAAAAACAATCACACCGAGCTTACGATTCCAAATCGGGGCTTTGAGAAAGGCAGGCGTGTTATTTGGCCGTCACTTGTCAGACTGTGGTAAGTGTTGTTTAGATTTAATGGCCTGTAGAGGACACGGCAACAAAGTGTTTGTGTAAGATTTAGATTTGGGGGGGGTTTATGATGCGTGTGTGTGTATTTTCAGGCATTTTCTGGACAGCCTCTTTGGGATTTTGATGGGCAAGATTACACCAGTGTTAAAAGACACACGGGTGGATCCGTGCATGTGTGAATCTTTAACAATCTTTCCATTTTATTACAAACGGAGAGACTTTTGCTCCTTCCATAACATCTGTTCCTCAACGACATCACGGTATCCTTTACCTACCTCTCTCGAGCTTGAGCTCTCCATCATCTTTGACAGGGTGATAATATTCAGGCTTGAGACATCAGCAGGGCATGAAAACCCCGAAAAGGTTTCCATCTTAACGGATATTACATTTTTCTAAAGTTTTTTTTTTTTTTTTTTTTTAAATCACCCTCACCACTCATCCTTTTATTCATTTTTGACAGCTTATCCTGTTCAGGGCCGTGGGTGAGCCGAAGCCTGTCCCATCTGAATCTTTCAAAGACAAACAACCGTCGATGTGTGTTAACGCTCACATTCACACGTACAGCGGCTGAAATAAGTAGTTATTAACCTTCATGCTTTCCCAATCATATTTTTGGAATGTGGATCTTTTTTTTTTAATTAAATTTTGTTTGAGTTTGAGTTACTGCATACTTGTACACAATAAAGTGTTTAGAAATACAGTGAAGCCAATTTATTGTGGGGATACACTCTAGACCACTCTTTATATGGGAAAGTCTACAATGGTGAGATCAGGGACATTTTTTTTTTTTTTTCATACATCATACCCACGCAGGCACGGGGAGAACAACTCCATACAGGCGGGTCCGGGATTGAACCCGGAACCTCAGAACTGTGAGGCCAACGCTTTTCAACTGAGCCGCCGTGCCGCCCAAAGCACCAAAATCTATCCATCCATTTTTTTTGGAGAGTGCCAGAGCCGATCCCAGCTGTCAATGGGCAGGAGGCGGGGTACACCCTGAAAGGGTTGCCAGCCAATCGCAGGACACATGGAGACAAACAACCGATCGCACTCACAATCACACCGAGGGGCAATGTAGAGTGTCCAATTAATTGCTTTTTGGGATGTGGGTGGAAACCGGAGCGCCCGGAGAAAACCCACGCAGCCACGGGGAGAACATGCAAACTCCTCACAGGCGGGGCCGAGATTGAACCCGGGAACTCACAACTGTGAGTCCAACGCTTTACCAGCTGAGCCACCGTACCGCCTAAAGACCAAAATGCGCAACTGAATCATAAAGACGCGAAAAGCCCATTAACGTAATACTAACATAGACTATATTGCCATAAGTATTTGCTCACCTCCCCTGCCTTGACCCACATATGATTTTACAAGATATCCCCTCAATCCATCTGGTTTAATATGACGTTCTACTGTTTGCAGCTGTAACAGGCTTTCGCCAGGGTTGAGCAGTGAATTTATGGGAATTTTTGCTCATTCTTCCCGCAGCATATTCGCGAGGTCACCCACTGATGTCGGATGAGAAGGCCTGGCTCACTCTCGATTTGAGTCGAGGCCAGGACTCTGTGTTAGGCCAGTCAAGTTCATCCACAGCGGAATCTCTCATCCGTGTCTTTATGGGCCTTGCTATGCGCACTGGTGCAGTGACATTATGGAACAGGACGAGGCAATCCACCAAATGTTTGACTGACCAAAATGTCCTGGTACGCTGATGCATTCAGAGTTCCTTTTGCTGCAGCTCAGGAGCTAATATTATGGGCTTTTCTAACTTTGTGGGAACAGATTGGAGATTGTCCCTTCCTGTTCCCACATGACTGTGGATCATTGCACAAATACATGCTCATAAAGAGAAGGATGAGCATGTTTTTTATGTGGAGAAACTTGACTGGTCTGCACAATCCTGACCTCAACCCTATAGAACACTTTTGGATGAATTAGAGCAGCGATTGAGACCTCGGCCTTATCGTCCGACATCAGGGTATATGACCTCAGAAGTGCGCTTCTGGAAAAATTGTCATAAATTCCCATAAACAACCTCGTGCATATATTTTGTGACAATCCTACATGTCAACACACCGGATAACTTGGTGACGCTCTCAAATAACATATAACATCCCGGAAATAACATTTTACCTACGAACAAGCAGACAGACGTGTATTGGAACAGTGCACAAGTTGACTGAGCCCGAGAGGAAAGAAAAAGCAATTGAAGCGACATATCGGATGGGAAGCCGAAAAATGTTCGAGAAGTGGATCCCGGCACAAAGAAAACGGCTGCTTATCGTTCAGCTGGAGGACTTTTAACAAAGAAGGAAAGTGACAGACCTTGCAGACGGATTTCCGTTGGTCCCACTTTTCCTCGGTGGAGAGCACTGAAGAAAAAACTTCAGCTGAGAGCCAACAAGGATGTCACCTTTCAGCTGTTGGGTGAGTAAGTAACCTGCTTCATAGGCTATCTCAAGTGTAGGATGTGTTGCTGTTTGATGCACCAGAGATGTGCTCTTGAAGACACGGCGGACGGGAGGGTTCAGAAAGGTAAGCGCTGCGTTGAAAGGAGGGGGTCGAAGGCGAACAACCATTTAGCCTACGTCCTGTCGAACCAATGATGACGTTTTTGCAATGCTGAATTCCATCATCAGGGAGCGCCACAAATCACAGATTATAGCCCAGTTTAAAACCTAAGAATGGGATGTAAATTCATATCTGAGTCAAGGCAGGTGAGCGAGCACTTTTGGCAATTTCGTGTATAAAATGAAAGCTGATGAAAAGGAAGTGACTGTAATTATAAATCTGCTACTTTAACACACACGGAGAAGCAGTGCATGGAGACAAAGCATACAGCATTCACAGGCATGCATGCAAACATTCTCTCTGCTTGGCGGTAACAGTGACTATCCATCCATTATCCAAGCCACTTATCCTCACAAGGCTCAGAGGAGTGCTGGCGCTGATCCCAGCTAACTTTGGGTGAAAGGTGGACGACGCTCTGAACCGGTCGCTGGTCATTTGCAGGGCACATATCGGCACCATCACTGAGCGGGGATTGAACCCAAGCTGCCCGCACCAATGTCAGGAATGTGTACCACTACACCATAAGTGACTTACGGAACAGCAACTATTGTTTAATCATTTTTGTTATTGCAGGGGTGGACCATAACATTGAAAAGAAACATTTTAACAGTTTATAGTAGACTAGCACATTTATAGGCCTTTGGAACCTTAAAACCTATTCCAGATCCTTTTTGTAAACACAGTTAAAATAACTTTCTCTATGCCTTGTCTGTAACAACAATCGGTCAATCAAGTGAACAACCTGTCCATCATTTAGTCCGCAAATCTGCTCGAAGTCAGACAGCGAGGCACCCCCGCGGGCAGGATTCCTCTCTTCCCCGTAGGCCTCAACTGCTGCAGCACAGTGTACCTTGGGATCTTTGCAGTGGTGCTGCCAAGATGTTTTCACAAGCTAACATCTATTAACACCCTTCTGCTTTCTACCCCTGCGTCCGTCACCCTCTTCCTGTTTCTCGCTCACCCAAATCTCATACCATCCCCAAAAGCACTTTGACGACAGTAAAATCTTTTTTTTTGTTTTTGTTTTGTGTCCTTTTTTTTTTTCCGCCGCTTCCTCCTATTGTCGGCTCAAAACTGCTAGCAACCACTACGCATCATTAAAAATGGATAGAGCATGAATGACGCGCCGAGGAACGATTGCCTGTTGCTTGTGCGTTTATATCGACATGTACACTACTCACGCATACGCATGACCAGTTCACAAACAACACCGCCGCTGATGCAGGCAAGCGTTGAAATTATCGCATTACACCGCAAACAAACGATTGTTTTACATGCAGGCGTACGGCGTGGAGACTCCTGAGAATGGAGTGCGTCAGTCCATTTGAGTGCATTTCCGTGATCATCTACAGGGGTCATCTGTTCTGAACTCCTGTTTTAATGCTCGTGTCATATTCACCCGGATTAATGAATGACGCCTAACTGGCTTTCGCTGACGTCACGGTGTTTTTCTTTCAACAGCAGACTACTTGATACTGAATCAAAGCCGCCTCTGTAGTTTTGAACGAAGCACTGCCTTCTACTTTACCTCAAGCCTTACGACATGTTTAGCCTCAAGGTTTAAATAATTAGCCTAGGGGACATTTTCGTCCTACATTCTCAATCGCAGTTTGTTTGTACATACAGACAGCAGAGAAATCCACACAACTTCCTCTACGTGGACTTGTGTATTAGTGTTTTTTGTAAACAAACGGGCGGCACGGTGACTCAGCTGGTACAGCGTTGGCCTCACAGTTCTGAAGTCCCAGGTTCAATCCCGGACCCGCCTGTGTGGAGTTTGAATGTTCTTCCCATGCCTGGGTGGGTTTCCTCCGGGCACTCCGGTTTCCTCCCACATCCCAAAAACATGCCACATTAATTGTTCACTCTAAATTGTCCCTAGAAGTGATTGTGAGTACAGCTGTTTGTCTCGATGTGCAACCAGTTCAGCCTCGTGCCTGTTGACAGTTGGGATTGGCTCTGGCACTCGCCGCGACCCTCGTGAGGATAAGCGGTGAAGAAAATGGATGGATAGATGTAAACATACACACAACACTCACATTAACACAAACTGGCACCACAACATGAATATGGCATAAACCTTCTACAGCGACATCTTGCATGGATGCACTCGGAGCAGAAGATATGCGTAAAGCTTGCACATGGTCGTTTACACACACAAAAGAGCACTCAGGCATCAAACAATCTTGTAACGACTCCTTTCCAACACGCACACAGAAATACACACATGCACACACATTGAGATCCAACCCCGACCTCACGCACTTTGCCTTTGAAGATCGAGGTAAACAGTGACGCTTACACACTCCCTGTCCTTTAAATGATTCATCTTCTGTCAAAGTTTCACCTTTCTTCCACAGAACACTAACAAAACACTTCTCAGTCCAGTGAAGCAGATAATGTGAGCGACAGCTGCATTAAAGCGCTGGACAATTCAGATAAGAGGAGTCCACGAAATTGAATTTAAAAAAAAATAATAATAATCATAAGTGGGACAATTGACTGCGGGGGGAAATATAGTATGCTAGTAGATGACGGGAGGTGCTTAATGACCACCTAGATAGAGACCCTCCGAAACAATAGCAATCCTCGGCAGACTTGGAGTGTAATAATTACTGTAACTCTGTGTATTTCCAACTGCATGTTTCACCGTCTCGCTTTCTCCCTAAAATCACATTAATGGATGAAAGTCGCTTCTGTTCCTGCTGACTCATTGCTTTGAAATGGAAATGTAACTTATTGCCTCCATATGCGGTGTGTAGACACACACGCACATGCACACGCATGCACAGATAGACACGTCCACAAAAACACACGCATTGCATAGGTGTGCTGTAAAAGTGTTTCTCTCACTCGCACACACGCAGACACACACAATGCCCTTAAACCATGGGACTAAGTGTAGGAAAAGCTAAAATAACACTAATGTGACATTAACAGACACATTAGCCTGCTTAATGCTAGCCCGCGAGCCAGCCATTACCGTACAGCTTACACGAAATGCCAAACTAACAAAGAGGTGAGGCACGACGGCTAAAGCAGCAAAAGTGCTTCGTGTACAAACACATCAGCCCCAGCGTTCAACTCCACCAAATACTCGCATTTAAACCTGCGAGGGAGACGCCGTGTACACAAAATCGCATGCACGATAGATGTAAAGTGTCTATTGGCAAAGCATGGATTCTCCATCACCTCCTAGCAGTTGACCCCGCACTCTCATCACTTGATCAGTAACTACCAAATTACTTTTAACTGTGTTATTTTAGCAATCTGGCCAGGGGACAAATCACAGCATTGGGTGGCTAAAGGTTGATAATGGCATCTTTTGGAATGTCTGACCTCATTGACAGTTATGGCTCTCATATGCGTGCAAATTACGGTAATTTGCACCTTCACACAGCGCGCACTGGATATGCCATTGGTTGTATCGGATAAGATCCGTTTGTTCTCGGAAAGTATTCCAGGCGTGAGCAGTAGCAGCATGAACGGCTGTTATGAACACACCTACAAGTTCTTTTCGCTGATCCTCAGAATTGCCTTCTTTAAGGACGTTTCAGTTGGTTGTATGTTTTGTATGTGTATCTATTTTAAATATGAAGACCTTCTGGTTTTAGATGTACTGTAGCTATTCTGACAGTTACATTCTTGTTCGAACCCACACATAAATGCAAGGAAATGCGTGTGGTATGTCACAGACATACCAAAATGTATCCTCCTAGGCATCTTTTGCATTTTCACATGCATTCCAATATAACATTGCATAAAAGCAAATTAGGGGGTGCTGTCATTTGCTCTTCCTAGTGGTTAAATTAGTAAATAAAAAATTACATTATTTTTAAAGGAGGGAGTCCTTGAGTCATCACCTTATTGTGATGGAGGCGTTTGTGTGTCACAAATTATCCGAGGAGCAAAGTTGTCTGGGGCTTCTGCTGGGTGAGGGACCAGAGAAAGCACTGCTTCATAAATACCTGTGACAAGTACGAATAATGGATCTAGGTTTCTCTTGCCCAGACGTGGGTCACCGGGGCAACACCGCTCTGGAGCGAGATCTGGAGGTGGGGCTCAAAAGCGAGTGCCTGGTGGCCGGGCCTGCAACCATGGGGCTCGGCCGGGTCCCTCTTCCCATGGGCTCACCACCTGTGTGAAGGGTCCATAGGGGTCGGGTGCAGGTTGCGCTGGCCGGTAGCCGAAGATGGGGACCTTGGCAAATCAAACTCCGGCTACAGAAACTGGCTCTAGGGGCATGGAATGTCAGACCCCCACCCCCCCCCCCCTCCCCAACAACCCCTGTCAGGGAAGGAGGCTGAGCTGATGTGTGAGATCGAGAAGTTCCAACTCGATAAAGTCACAGCTCGGGCCTTGGTATGAGTCCTCTTCAGAGGGGTAGGACAACTTTCCACTCTAGAGTTGCCCATGGTGAGAGCCGCCAGCAGGTGTGGGTACGAGTACATATTGACCCCTGGCTTTGCGGTTGTACGTTGGTGCCCCAGGGGAAGAGAGGGTAGACCTCCCTCCGCCTTCGTGTCCTGACTGTTTGCTCGTTCCTATGCACCAAAGAGCAGTTCAGAGTGCCCACGCTTTTTGGAGTCCTTGGAGGGGATGCTAGAGAGTGTTCCTGCCGGGGGCTTCAGTGGTCACATAGACAACGACAGTGAGACCTGGAAGAGCATGATTGGGAGAAACTCTGAGGTGGGCTCTCCTGTATCTGGCATTGAAGTTACTGACATGGTTGAAAAGCTCCTTGGTGGCAAGGCCCCCGGGTGTGCGTGAGACTCTTACAATATTCCAAAAGGCTCTTGATGTTGTAGAGCTGTCTTGGTTGACACACCTGTGCAACATTGTGTGGACAACAAGGACAGTGCCTCTAGATTGGCAGACTAGGGTGGTGGTCCCCCTTTTTAAGAACCCGGACCGGAGGGTGTGTTCCAACTACAGGGGAAGCACACTCCTCAGCCTCCCTTTTAAGGTTTATTCAAGGGTGCTGGAGAGGAAAGTCCGTCGGGAAGTTGAATCCCAGATTCAGGTGGAGCAGTGTGGTTCTCATCCTGGCCGTGGAAAACTGAACTAGCTCTCCATTCCGCTTATCCTCATAAGGGTTTTGGGAGTGCCAGAGTAATATTCTTATCATCATCATCTGATGGTAATATCGTATTGAGCAACAAGTGCACTCATAACTCCATATTACCATTTCCACTTCGATCTCCAATCAATTTCTAACTAAAAACACGAAATTCCAATTCTTCACAGCCGTCACTACTGGAGGAAATGGTAGCACTGGCTTTATTAGAACTGGTAAAATACACCATAGCTGTTGATGTTCTGGAGCAATTTGTCAAATTGAATTTGGATATTACTTTTCATGGCTATCATGTAGCCACACCGAGCAATCTTTCATTATGAACGCCAGTCGAGAGGTTCATTTCATGCTTATTTTTAGAGCCGGCTGAGTAATCCTGTGTTATGAAATAACCCTCCTCTCCCACCACAGCGAGGCGTCAGCACCAAAAAGCTACAGAGAAACAGCAACAAACTCTCGAGTCAAAGAGGCAACATTAAAAGATCTGCGCCAGCCAATTACAAGAACTTTCGGGGTTTTTCATGCGAGTTTGCAATTTACAGCTCACCAGACATACATTTGGGGTTCTGGACCCTATTTTTCATACTTTTATTTTGATGTTGGAGGTGAGCAAACATGGATTTCAGTGGGGGGGAATCACAAGGTAGACATAATTTGACCGCCTATACAAGGGGATAAAGGATGTTCTGAATAATCCAATATTTTTTCCTCTATCCTGTACTTGTTTAATTTTGATGACAACCCACTAAGGATTGACATTATAACAGATTAAGTGATTGTTGAGTTGAGAGTTGTGATGATTGGAATTGATTTCTGATGGACCCAGGTTCATGATTCTAATATTCTGAGGCAGGAATCGTGAGGAAAAGATGACAACGGTGTTGAGGTGCAGTGATGCCCAATCTGTACTGAGCCGAGGCACATATCTCACATTTGAAAAATCTCATGGCACACCAACAAACAAAAATGTCATAAAAGTCAATTAGATATTTTCTGCCTTCAAATAGTACTGTATTAATTTGTTCGGTTTTATATGCCGCTGTTATTGATAAATTAAAGATACATTTGTTGTAAATCATTAACACTGTATTTTGACCAATTAAGTGAAATTTGAGCTCCCACAGCACGCTGGTGGGGAAATCCCAATCACATTTTTACTTGTCTATCTTTTCTTTTCTTCTCATCATTATTATTACTCGTACTTTTGTTCTTGCAAAGCAACTGAGTACCTTAAGTGCTATACAAAACGTATTATCCAATCCAGTGCAATTTTAGTTGGTAAGCACTTCAAATGCACGCAGTTCACTAAAGTGCTGTACAAAGCAATGAAAAAAAAACATACTAGAGGTTCAAATAAAATAAAAGTACAGTAAAAAATAATAATAATAGGTAAGAAAATAAAAGACAAATGTCAGAAAAATATTTTTAATTATGCTAATTTATTATTATTATTAATTGAAACAAAATTGAGGGCATTACTTGGTTTTCATGTATTCCGATATGCAACAGGATGAAAACAACCCACTCTACCCTTGATGGGGAAGTTTCTTTCACACGTTCTCATATATTCTACATTTAGCTTCTTCAACTAATTCATATCAGATATGCACACAATATTTGGAATTAATCTGCTGTACAATTTTTTCATTTTTGTTGACAGAGACAACGTAATCTGCTGGCCGTCATATCGCATTGCCTGCAAACATTAAACCTTTGTACACCCACATTAATGGCAACAGATGTGACAGGCCCCCTTGCTGAGGCTTTAGGTCGCGTCGGCGCATTTCCCTCCGAATCTCAGGTATAAATTCAGGACGGACAGGGTTATGATGTCATTATTTAATTCCAGACATTACTAGCAGAGCAGCACAAGATGGAAAAGTCGTTTGTGATTAATCTTGTCTGCCGAGGAATACATTTTCATTTTCTCCTTCACTTTGTCTGTGGCGCTGTCCCAATCTCTCTTGCTAACATACTTGTTCTCGCTGTCTTTGTCTTCTCACACACACACACACACACACACACACACACACACACACTCATTTGCCTCCCCCTACCATCGTTATACTCTACTGTATGTAGGCCAAGGCTCTTTTAAAACTTCTGTCAAAGCACTCTCATTTGAAAGCCAGCATGAAGCATCAGTCTTAGAGGGACTTTCACCATTAGAGTCCCAATGTCCCGCCATACAACATATTAGATGTAGTTATTTGCAATGTTACTATACAACTATTTTATAAACTATATAAGCAAAAGTCTAAATCAGACATGGGTTGGGCTACACACCTTAGCTCCGCCCTGAATCTTAATTCCTTATATTTCTCAAATATTTTGGAAAATTGAATGCTTCCAACTTTAAGGCAACAATTTGGGGGAGTCTTTTTTTTTGTTGTTCCCAGCAGACGAAGCAACGTCCACAAAGGCATGCTTAGATATGTTTGACATGGAAGTACTTGAGACCAGTGGCGTTTAACCACGTCAAACAACTCTGCGAAGCAGTCAAACATTCTGTGCGCTGTAGATTTTGAGTAAGGCCCTCTCTCAGGTCCAACGTGAACGTCCACTGACCTCGCAAATATGCCTTTGGACAAATAATTTTGTACATATAGCGCCTGATTAAATAAAGCTTTGCACGCACAAAAATGGCCACAAAAATGAAAGCGGACGCCATTGGATGTGGAAAGTGGAACTTGTAATGGCTGATTGTGTGTCAAATGATTTCACTTGTGTAAATACTGTATAGTGGTAGCTCTACTTACAAACGTTTCTAATAAGGAAAAATTCAGGTTATGAAATGCCTCCTCAGAAAAATATTCTCAAGTTACAAAGGAAATTCAGGTTACGAAAGGAAAAAATAGACACTGGATTCCCCAAATTCCACTGAACGTAAACATTCTGTATGTTGGTTTGTGTGGTGCGATAGAGCTGCTCTCCCATTGGCTATCGCCGTAGCATCTTCCTAGTATCCCATTGGCTTGGAGGAATGGCAATCTTTACCAATGTTGCACATCCTTTATCGTAGTTTGTGTGGCGCGATACAGCTATTCTCCCATTGGCTTTCACCGTAGCATCTTCCTGACATCCCATTGGCTAAGAGGGACGTCGGACTCTACCCATGATGCTTTTTGATTCCCTTGGACACTCGACTGTCACCGAATCACGCTAGTGCTGTCACGCGCTGTCACAAGCTAACGCACATTGGAAAAGTACAACATTTTCTGTTTGTGCTTTTTGCAAGTCTATTCATCTTTCATCACCACGGGCCCCAAGAAACTTTAGTGGAATTTAGTTGTGTGCGTGCGTACGTTCATATGTATGTTTTCACTCGGCTGCTGAAGTTTACCCCATGCAAAATGTCACTCACCATTCTCTTTGCATAGTCTCCCAACGTCAAAGGTAAATGAATATGATTTTTTCATTATTCTTTACATTACGTACTTTGAATGACTATTTTTGGCGGATGGGTCGGGGAGGGGGCTCGGAACGGGTTACGCTATTTACATGTAAAATGCGCTTATGCTTACGAAAAATTTACATTACGAAACAACATCCGAAAGGGATTAATTTCGTAAGTGCGGGTACCACTGTATTTAAATTTGCCCCAAAAAAATGATTATGAAATAGTGTCTATTCAGCAATGAAATTTCTGGAGATTTTGAACGGTCTAAGTCAGGAGTCGAAAGCATGGTGCCCATATGGATCCCATGAGTATCCCTCGGGCCTATTCGACTGTATAATTTGCGCTCCAGTGATGGGACATTGTGATTTCCCATGAATGCTGTCAAAGTGACACTTTCAGAGGTTTACAGAAATAAAATATTGCATAGAGATATTTATTTTCCTACCTTGTAAAAATCATTGTTGGTGAACAGAATAAACCTGTGATTTCAAAATGAGTAAATAACAGGTAACGATTTGCATGAATTGGTGGCCAAAACTTTTCAAAAAGGTTCAGGGCTGGCTTGGAGCCACTTACAAGGAGTCAAACCATATCAACAATGACAAAGCTTCTTTCAAGCCTGCATATCCTTGCATCTGGGTCATTTCAAAGCTGTGCCAATTGGTCCCTTGAATAAAAGGGGGGGGGGGAAATTGACTTAATTAAAAGGTATTGCACAAAAATTCCAATTTCTACTTGTATTTCTACTGTACTTGAAAGTCAAATACAACTGAATCATACTTTGAAAATGTATTGCACCTGGAAAGTGAAAAAAAAATGTACTGGACTGGATTTTAAATATGTTATATTCTACAAGCTTCGTTCTGTGTGATTGTATTTTACAGCGTACATTTTAATTGCATTTAATTCAGGTGATTCTTTTTGTATCCCCCATAGAGAACCCTCGTACAACACTTCAAGAATGTGTTAGAGTGAATGAACCGCACTATTTAACACCTGCTATTTGGGGAACTTAGTAAAAGATTGCAAACAGTCAATCACGTCCAATAAGTTCGAGCGAACACGTAATTTAGCGCCCACTATTCGAGATACTGTATTAGTAAATTGGGCCCATTAAGTATTTCAATTGCAGCGTGATTGAAAATGGAAAAGCATAGGATCAAAATACACACAGATCTGCTGTGCTCCACGGTAGTTTACGTCAAGTGTGTTTGTTCTCGTGAGAAGGATGCTCGAGCACCTCACAATCACTCACTCAATGAGATTCTACACTCTTTCCTGCGCTCGGAGATGCCGGGTTTCGCTCGGTTTTCTTCCACAACTACCGTAGCTCATTGTTGGACTTGTTACCTTTCAACTATGACAAAGAAAATACAGAGAAAATCTTTCAGTGTGTGTGAGACGTGAGACAATCACGAGCTGTAATATAAATTGCGGTGCTGCTTCAAAATGGAGCTTTTAGAAAGGGGGGGGGGGTGTCGACATTATTAGACAATGATTAGTGCACTGTAATTCACAGAAAAACCCCATATTCTGATTCTAATATTTTTAGGTTGACTTGAAAAAAAGTTGAGATTATATTAATGAATCCGTAAATAATCCTCTGCACTGTGTATATTATATTACATTTACGGGCAGCATCTTCATACTAAACTTAACCTCAGGCACAGTTAAACTCATTTTGCTCACCGAACATTGAATTATCAATGAAATACAAGCCATTTAGTAGATTCGGCCGGAATTCCGTGCCAGTATTGGGCATTCATTTTCAAAAGGTGCGTGCAAATGCAATTAAAACAAACTTTGACTTTACTTTATAGTTATTTCGAGTGACTCCTCTAAGTTTGTGACCAATGGTTTTTATAGATGATTTATTTATCTTTTTATAAATAAGCACCCAAATATTAATTTCTAAATACAAGAAATGTATTTCTATGTATTTACAATTACATTATATCCATCCATCCACTTTCTGAGCTGCTTATCATCACCAGGGTCCCATTGTCACCACCATTACTATTATTATTATCAATATTATCCATCCATCCTTCCATCTAACCATTTTCTTTGCCACTTATCCTCACAAGGGTTGCAGGGAGTGCTGGTGCCAATCCCAGCTATCATCAGGCATGAGGCGGGGTCCACCCTGAATTGATTGCCAGCCAATCGCAGGGCACACCGAGACAGACAGAATCGCACCTAGGGGCAATTTAGAGATTCCAATTACGATAAAATTACATATACTTTTTTTATTGATTCATGAGAATAATTGCATTTTTAATGTACATAATTTATGAATAAAATGGATGCATACTGTAAACAGGCAGAGTAGATCTGAATTTTGGGATGATATCTTGTATCTGAAGGTGCATTAATATGTTTGACATGACTTGAGGAAGTTTACAGAACCACTTAAGACGGACAGTCTTGGTCTTGCCGACGAGGCGATTTTCATCTCTGCTCTCAACACTGCAGCCGAAATGCTCCCAAACTGCCGAGCTAAATGAGCTTAGAAGGTACACAATATCAGTATTATTCGTCCCTTCTACCAGCCCGCTTCACATAATTGAACAGATGTAGCATTAGCACTAGTCACAGTTTTGCTCGCTCCGGTCAGAACACCGTCACCACAAAAAAAGTAGTTGGAGATGGCTTCAATAAAGCTTGACATTTTTTCGTCCTGTGTACTACAATTAGTATCACATTTTCAGGTTCAATACATTTACAGTAAGATGCTACGAATTTACTGGGAACTGGATAAAGGGAAGACTCATCGGGCAAGAAATCCAGCATAATGTTGCACGTGCACAGATCGTACTAACTCGTGGGACTCCAACACGTTGTCAAGAGTCTTCGACCTGTCCATAACGTAATCTGTTTCGATTCGATGACTTTGTCATGATAAAATGAAGTTAACCACTGCATCCGTCCTCCACCTCAAGTCCCACATCCGAGTGACATCCGTAAATCATGTGGGATTTAGTGTCCGTTTCACAAGAACTTTATCTCATTATTTCTCAACGTCAGGACATGTGGTGGCCTTGCTGGTGCACACATTCCTCCATTTTGTCACATTTTAGCATGCAGTGACTTTGGACTGATGTCAAGAGAGTCTGTTTCCCATGTGCGACATTAGTATGCCAGAGGAGTTACACACAAGAGACGGACAGTTTGTCTTTTTGTTTGGCATTGACTCAATGTCGGTTAATTGTCACTGTGTGTATTTATGTGTGTTGGCATTGATGGTCTTCACCTTAAATTAGCAAGTAATTAAATTTGTGGGCGCGAGAGTGTGTGTGTCTGTGCGTGTGCGCGCATGCGTCAGTCTGTCTGTGAAGCAGCTTGAGTAATACGCCTGTCACTCAGATTTGAAAAATGTACGGGTGTGGTCAGTCATGCTCGCAGATAAAGTTGCGGGTGTGATTAAGGGATGGAATCTCAAGACCTTAAAATAATTTACTGGATTAATATAACATAACTGTAAATCCATCCACCCATCCATTTTCTTAGACGCTTATCCTCACAAGGGTCGCAGGGAGTGCTGGAGCCTATCCCAGCTGTCAACAGGCAGGAGGCGGGGTGCACCCTGAACAGGTTGCCAGCCAATCGTAGGGCACATGGAGACAAACAGCCGCACTCACAAACATACCTAGGGGCAATTTAGAGTGTCCAATTAATGTTGCATGTTTTTGGGATGTGGGAAGAAACCGGAGTGCCCAGAGAAAACCCACGCAGGCACGGGGAGAACATCCAAACTCCACACAGGCAGGATCTCACCCAGGTCCTCAGAACTGTGAGGCCAACGCTTAACCAGCTGACCCACCGTGCGGTTAACTTGCATTTCCTGTTTCCGGGTGAATACTGGTTGTTTTGGAGCAGGCTTGTTTAGTTAACAACGTTTATTAAATAAACACAAAAATTAATGTCAAGACAACACAAAATAAGCGGCATCTTTCAATATCTTTTTTTTTTTATCTACTCGTAACAAATTATACAAATGATTTTCCATGCTCGACTGCGAGCACGGAGGTGTGCGAGCGCGTGTCAAATGTGAGTGACTAATACAGTATAAGTTAACTACAGTTATTAGGATGTTGCCATGACTAAGATAGAGATGGATGGATCTAAAGTTGTATACAGTAAATATTTAAGGATCACATCCACTGACATGATTGTTTCCCAACCAAACAAGCTAATCACCGGCATAATAATGATTTAATAATAGCATTAGAATGATCTTTGGATCAATGATCTTCTATTTTGGCATTTAATCATTTCTTCTGGCTTTATCCCTAAATTTTAATGTCACCAGGATGGTTAAAGTTTGACTTTTCATAACATTTTAAGTGGCATTTCGAGACAATCAATAATTAGTTGCATCTTTGAATTTAAAGTGCATCATCCACATTTAAAGGTGGCAACCATCTGGGGTTTGCAGACACACAAAATAAATTATTGCCATTCCCCGTCTGTCTTTCCAGATGTCTGTTTGCCCTTTAATTTCCTTTAAGTCCGACCCTTAGCGTGGAACTCTTAAATAACTAACTGTAACTGCTGATCTGCTGCAGAGCAGTGCAATAAGTTGACATCATGATTTTTTCTTTTGTTGTTGTTCCTTGGTTTATGTTCAAATATGCAACACTGATCATTTCATCACGAGGCTCTACATTGCAGGGGGAAAGCTGAAAAGTGAGGGACATAAAACGTGCATGCACAGATTGGAGATGAATCACAGATGAAGAGATAGCAGAAGTTTCTTAATCACTAAACCGCTTAAACAAACGGACAACACGATCATCATATGCCCTCTTCTTACATGAAGTGGGGATGCGTGGGTTGCTAAATCAAGCAATAGCGCCCTCTAGCCCGTTGGACCTGGAGCGCCGTGGGTCCGCAGGTCCAGTGCCGAGCCTCTTTGAGCATTTAGTGCACTGTGATCCTTGCTCGAAAAGCCGCTGAAACGAGTCAGTGTACGTAACGAGCAGTGGTGGGCAGAAATTCATTATGTGTCCCGTGGAATTGTATAAATTTATCCCCAACAATCTGCTGTCATTATTTCAAAGTGTTCCTCGTGGGTGCACTGGCTGCAGTACAAAGGGATGTGGGAAAAAAAAAAAAAAGTGTCCAATCAGATTTCAGCATGAATGTTTTGCCTTGTCAATCTAATCTTCTCAAGGCTTTAATAATCAGCAGCGCTGGTATATAAAACAAAGTATATTAGCAACGGAACTGTTTCTTTAAGCATCAGATTTCAAATTCTTCTTCATGGGGCCAGAACGTTGGTGATGTCAGCATTTTTCACTCTTCCGATTGTTTTTTTTTTTTTTTTTTTTTCGGGAAATTCTGATACAGCCAACTTTGCCTACCAAACACTACAGCAATACACGTCAATACATTAAATAATCTGCATCTCTTGTGACAACAATGTATTTTATTTACAGTTCTTGTTTTTTTGTCATATTAGATCAATGTTGAATCTGAACTGTTCCGGATGATGTGCAGTACATGGCACCGTTGCACACTGTTATATTGTGTTTTAGTATAGTATTGACGTTTTCTATATTGGTTGAATTAGGAAGAGGAATAAAATGGGTGGGTCCCCACTGAAGGCCCAGGTATAAAATGCACGGGCCCGCCACTGGGAACAACCCATCCTTGGTAGTGGCATAATGCGAGCATCACTCTGGAAAAAAAAACAAAGCTGGGATTGCCAGCCAAGCCACGACTATACTTTTACTTCTATTACTATATTATTGTACTTATTTGTAAATCTCACATTCGAACAAATATTTATCCTGACAAAACCATTTAACTTCCAAAGTACATGCATGTCAAGGCAAATGCAGTTAAAATACAGACAAACTCAGGTTAAATACAGTTATATGCAAACAAAATAAAAAATAAAAATCACTGCCCTAATGGAAGCCTCCTTTTGTGACAGGTTGGTGCATGTGTGGGAGAGAGGTCTGACAGTGACAGGCATGAGGACGGGCATGGCGCTCGCAAGGCACAAGACAGAGGAGCCATTGACAAACGCAACTCAGCTCCCTGCACCAAAAAGGAGAATGTTAACACTTTCCTCCCACAGAGCTTCATCCATGTTGGTCACCAACTTCCCACCAGCACCACCGAGAGCAGCAAGCATCACTGCAGGCCCGCGGACATGGGAGCATCCTTTCCCTCTCAGGGCATTTCGCAGCAATGGAATCGAACTCCCAAGACCATTAGAAGCAACTTCCCCTCCCAAGTTTGACTGTATGCGATTTTAAAGTCAGATGCCCCCCCCCACACACACACACACACACACATTTGGGGGAACTGTACAAAGTGAAGGCTGCAGTCTTCAATGATTCATTTTTGAACTACTTTGCTGCAATTAGAGAGAATGTGCTCCTAAAAAAATTACCGTGCATGCACACTTCCAAGTTGAGACACACACACACACACATTTCTAAGCATGCATGCGTCCTCCTTTTGGGGAGGGAAACTCGCTATGCAGAACACGCACGTAAGTTAGGCATGGCACGATCTCACGTTTACTTGCACCATCCGATTATTTAAGCACACACACACACACGCAGACTTGGGAACTCACCACCAGAGGAGGAGAAATCCCCGACGAGGAGCCCCGTCAGGAGGAGAACCGAGAGGTCGTGTCTTAGTCGGGCCATTTTCCTCATGATCAGCCTCCTCCGCTTCATCACCATCATCGGCATCTCCAAATCCCTCATGTTGCTGTTCAATAAATCCAAGCTGGCTGCAAGCCGTCCCCCCACCTTGCCGCTCTTGCTTGGCTGAAGGGAGCGGAGGGGGTTAAAAGATGACAGCCACCCCCTCCTCCTCCTTTTCTTCTTGCGTTGTTATATCTTCTCAAAAAGCAAAACAAAATACCAAACAAAAAAACAACGTCGCCCGGGGATCAATCGCGGCTATTCCAGGCGCACATGTCCATGTTGGAGGAGCGGAGTCGGGCTGGCGGAGGCAGCGCGCAGCTGGTGTGAGATGTCATAGCAGAGGAGGAGGAGGGATGGAGGGGCTCGCTGAAGGTAAGGAGAGGAGAACGGAGGAGAGATATGATGCTCGCGAGGTCCTCACAGCCCACTAAGCAGCAATGACTGAGAGGCAAGACAGAGGGGGCGAGAGAGAGGGAGAGAGAGAGAGAGAGAGAGAGAGAGAGAGAGAAAGAGAGAGAGAGGGAGGGAGACAAAGAGGGAGGGAGACGGAAGGAGGAGAGAGACCTTTAACACACTTTATTGGGAAGAATTTGAATAAAAGTACTCATGCTACGAGGTGTGTCCGAAATGTTCCAGGACCGGTGTCACAAAAGCGATATTTAAAAGGCAAACTAGAAACGATGAGTTTTCCCAGGCCTTAAGTATGGACCAGATGATAAACCAACACATCAACAAAGATCCTGCAGTGGTCGCTTTGCTCAGTGCAAAAAAAAAAAAAAAAAAAAAAGGAGTGAGAGTTGTTCCAGGACAGCTCAAGGCTGTTCGCATTGCCCTGAGCATCTGACAGTTCCTGGCTCGAAAGACATTGTCGCTCTGCCCTAACCTCCCAACTCAACTGAACTGTTTCGGTGAATCTCCCCCCCTTCCCGAGCTCATGAAGTGAACTCGCTTTTATGATGTGCAAGACATTATTGTGACTTTGAAACAGAACGACAGCCCATTAGGAAGTAACCTGAAGCTGCCGCCGTTGCCCAGCAGAACTAGAACTAGAGATACAACCAGTAGTGTTGAGTATTTCTTCTTCTTTGCATTTTCTGGTAGTCCGTGGCACTATGTTGCCTCTCACAGGCCGGTCTTGGTACGATGACAGACATTGTTGCATGTGTAGTGTGCTGTGTTGGTCATCACAAGAACACCACATGCTATAAATGCAATAAGAACACACATGGGGATTTTTTTTCTTGGGTATGTGTGGGGTCTATTACATTTAAAAAATTGATTCAAATGTTTAAAATGTTTGTACCCCACTGAAACATAACACCTTTACACTTGGGATTTCTAATAAAACCTGCAACAAGTGATTTTTTTTTTTTTTCTGGATGACAGCAATATCAAGAAGCCTCATTTCATTGGAAAATTTTGTAATATGCAAGTCAGACCCATTGATGATGTTTGCTTTTCATCCCTCATGTTGAACATTCATCAAATTTAGACTCGGACTGACTCCAACTCAGCCCTGACCATAACGAGAATAGGCTTCACAGAAATGGTTGGATGGATGAGCACATTTGAAATTTTGAAACCTATGACTCCATGGGTCAAATATGGGTAGTTCCAATAATTATTAATGATAACCACCATTCACAATATAAATAAAAACAAGGACCGGAATCAACACAAAGTCAGAAAAGTTGCTGTAATGCAGTGCTGTGCTGCGAGATGAATGCACCGCGGTGTGAGTGCAGGAAAGGTCAAAGAACAGTCATCAGCCACAAGCATGGAACGGCACAATAAAATTCTGCCAGTGTCCTCACTCCCAAACAAAGCTAATGCATGTCTGCTTTTTATAAGCCAATGTCTGCCAGCAAATGGAGATATTAACCCTAGAGAACCCAAGACATCCAAATCCCGTTTTAAATGTGACCCCATGGGTTCTCTAGGGTTAAAGATGTACAAAAACGCATTTTCGGTGAATGTAAAGTTGCAAATTTTTAACCAGATGTGAAATAATCGACGGTGTGGCTACAATATGTATGTTAATGCTGACTGTGCTCATGATGCAGTAAATGCAACACTTTTGTGGAAAGGAAGTAACGTCATCATTTTTACAAGACTGGCTCAATAATAGCATGACGGTTGGCCATTGTTTCAGTTCTGTCATAGTCATGTGGAGGCCAAATCAGAATGATTAACAAGCAAGCGCATTGTTTCCGTCTTCAAAGAGGAAAATAAAAGTCTGTATCCTTTTGGCTCCATAATGTTTCTTTACTGAGTCTACTACTGCATTGCAGAGCAGTTATTTTGCTACCCCTCACTACTTTTTACATTGGAAACTAAGAATTTCTTGGGTTGATTTGTAAGTAAACATGTGTGATACATTGCCGGAAAGTGGCAGTGGTCTCAATTCACTTCACAATGAGCAGCAGTTCAGCAGATGGAGAATAATTTATAAAAAAAAAAAAAAAAAAAGAGGCTTCAAGCCAATTTAACGCCACTCCCAGTTGAAGTTTATAACCAATTTAAACAGAAAACCAAGAGCTGATGTTTGCTACCTTAATGCTAATGTACGTTGTGAAAATCGAAAGAAGGGCTACCAAATAACAGCTATCTACTTTAAGCAATATACCTGGATAGGTGTTTATAAGTGGAACACCAACACAAGTAGACGGACAATACAATACTTACAGGTATCTATTCTATATCCTCTGTGAAAAATGACTAATATGATTGACGATAATTACAGTAGTTGTGAAACTTCTTTGTTTGTGTCTGCATGACTGTAGTACGCCGCCCTGCGATGGGCAAGTCATACACACCAGTAGGAGCTTCAATCAATTAATCATGATGCACAAACTTTTTAACTTTCATATTCTATTAATGCAAGTGCAATATTATTGATTTAAGTTCAACTACAATTTTATAAAGGGGACATTTTCTTACAAACATTACCAAAAAAAAAAATTGGGGGCGGGTAAAGGCTGGAACGGATTAATGGCATTTCTATTCCTTTAATAGGGAAAACTGATTTGAGATAAAAGTGTTTGATAAAATATATATATATATATATATATATATATATATATATATATATATACATTCCTTTTAGTGTATAAATAATTTTCTGACCAGTTGGGTGAAACTGGATCATTTCACCTGGCACATGTGATGATTTCTCACAGCACGAGAATATGTGGTGGCACATTGATTGGGAATCACTGATGTACAAATATGTGGCCCAGAGGACTTATCATTCTACTTAAAATTTAACTTGTGTCCCAAATCCCCTAAAAATGTGCAAAATATGTATCAATACTCAGTGCAAGAAGGGCACAAGCCCCAAAGTCAAACGCAACCCATTCGTTGACACTGGCTTACTTCCAAGTTGTTCAAATTCCAAAATCCATCCAAATCCCATAGGAAATACTGTTAAGTGTATTAATTTGTTCCGTGCCCAAACTGTTACCATCATAAATCCTTTATGATGTTGTTAAAGCTGTGCAGGAAAAGTCACAGTTTAAAAAAAAAAAAAAGATACATTAAACAGTGTAAAATAAAACTAAAAGTAAAATTAGTCACTAGAGCAATATATTTGCCAGGTGCTGGAATTAATACATGAATTTACATCAGCATTTTGCTTGGTTTAATTATTCACATTTGTATCTAATTGGTATTTATTTAATTGGGTTGGACATATTGTTTTGAGAAGCAATACCCTTTTCTATGTTTCAGTAAGTTCTGTTTCTGGTTCTAAAGGTAGGAAAATCACATAGAATATCACCACATAGATATTATTTTAGTAACCCTTCCATCTATTTGCCATCATTTATCTTTTAGATGTTCACTCAGGTCAAGTGTCTTGATGAAGACATGTCATGTAAAATCGTGCGTGATGATCGTGTTTTGCTTGGCATATTTTGGCTAGTGGATTCAAAAGTTTATGCATTTCATTTAAGGATATTTATATAGACACTTTCCAGCAGTTGTTGAAGTACCTGAGCGTCAACAAAGCAAACCACTCTGGACTTTGATTGACAATGTCACAGTTACTACCTCGCATAGAGCTTTCTGTGACATCTCAGAAAGGTCGAGTAGTGTGAACTTTGCATTACTTTATTAGAAATACAATGACAGAGTGTAAATGAGACAAAGATGAGTCCAGAAATGAAAGCAAGCTAAAGAATAAGCAGCTAAAAAGATGTCACGAGTGCAGATGAGAAAAGTAGCCGGTGACAAGGGAAATCGCAAGCTGATGGGATCCATACTGTGGAATAGCTGGAAGTAACGAGGGAAGAAGGAGGGGTTGGGGGGGAGGGGGGACATATACAAAGAGACAGCGTGGAAAGAAGAACATGGGGGAAACATGACAGGAGAGAGTGGGAAGAGGGATAAAAGGAAAGACGCTTCCCATAGGGAGGAAGAGTGGAAGACGGATGGCAGGAGGCCTTCAGAAAGGAAGGAAGTGATGAAGGCAAGAGGAGGTGATGATGATAAAGACAACTGGAAGATCGGAGTCAAAACAAGACAACACGGACACAAAATTAGGTACACTCGCACTATTTGATGTACAAGAGCTTTGTCATTTATGATGCTTTTAGCGAGAAATAATGATTTGATTGAGTGATCGTTTTACAATATATCTCATTTTGAAACAGAAAATTTTGAAGCTGAAATTGATACGCTTGTCAACCTATGAATCGAGATCATTGTTTTGTTCATGTTCTGTTTGTTGTGTTGTTGTAATGTAACAGGTCAATAATAAAACACAGTAGCCCCTCGCTTATCTCCGGGGTTTGCTCCCAGAACCCTGTGAAACTGACAAAAAACAAATGCACGCAAAGTTACGACCATATTTATTTTGTGTGTATATGTAAATTTTAAAGATGAACGCGTAACACCAATACAGAATATGCATGCATCTCTGTGACTTTGAATGTGTGGCTTTAAATCGAAGGTAAGGTAAAGGTGTTGTGTAACTTGGGAGTCAGGGAATGAGAGTTTAGAGCTGGCTGTTAGCCCAGAGCCCTTAGCCAGTCTGCGTGTCGAGTGCCTCTGTCGCAGTGATTGAAATTGCACCGGTGTCTGTTTCTATTCTCAAGCACCTGTGGAGAGATTGCAACGAGTTCTCACTACCGGTGGAAGCTAACGATATCCACTTTAGCGTAGACATTGATTGATAGCAAAATCGAATAATAATCATCTCGCTCCCTCCCACTATTTTGGGGTTTATTTGACGTTTCTTTTTACTACTTGCATTATATTCTCTTATGAAGGGTGGACTTCAATCCTTACACTGCATATGATGAGACCTTGTGTATGGTATGGATTTAGTCTACAACAGGGTTGTCAAACTCAATACTGGCGGGCCAGCTCTAATATTAATTTTTAATTGCCTAGCGGGCCAAATATAATTACACCACGGGCCAAATTTGGCCCACGGGCCAGAGTTTGACACCTGTGGTCTACAGAACTTGAGACATAATGCTAAATCACAAATGGTTAGCAAGCTCTATTAGCATTTGTATGTTAGTGATCCTCATTTTAGGTCAAAAAACCCTAACTACCATTCACATCGCTCAAAAAGCTTGTTTTCTGCACATTGCACATCAAACACTAGCTTTAAAAGTACTTACACATACTCCTCTGTCGTTTTTGGAAAAATTTATGCGTATCCCAACACTTCATCCGTCTGCAATAAATGCCTGTGCGAAACATTGATTCCGGTGGCGCAAAAAATGGTTCCGGGCAGAACTCTCTCACTGTTTTATGCTCTCTTCGCTCTTGGACCACGCTTGTCGCGACATGAGTTTGTATTAACATTCTGTGTGGGGGAAAAAATAAATGATCACAGCAAAAATCCTGATAGCAAAGATAGCAACAAGTGTGCAATCTAAAATTAGATTTGCAATATGGCTAAGGGCAACTAGATAGGAAACAATCTCAGCGTGATACAGAGTTGTGTAATTACATCCATGCATCCAATTTCTTAGCCGCTTATCCTCACGAGGGTCAAGTGCTGGAACCTATCCCAGCTGTCAACGGGGAAGAGGCGGGGTACACCCTGAACTGGCAATCGTAGGGCACATGGAGACAAACAGCCGCACTCACAATCATACCTAGGGTCAATTTAGAGTGTCCAATTAATGTTGCATGTTTTTGGGATGTGGGATGTGCCCGGAGTGCCCAGAGAAACCCCACGCAGGCACGGGGAGAACATGCAAACTCCACACAGGCGGGTCTGTATTGAGCATGGGACCTCAGAACTTTCCAGCTGCGCCACTCTGCCCGTGTAATTCCAATAAAAGATATTGTTGAATTAATACCACTGAGTGTCAAAAATAAGCATTATATGATTTGCAGAGGGACACATTTGATACTTTTGTATTAGCTCTGCAGGTACTGTGTATCAAATATTGTGGCTTGCAAGAAAGCATTTGAAAAACACTGTAGAAGCACTAAGAATCCAGGAGAAAAGGAGGGGAAATGGTGAAGGGGTAGAAATTCGTTCCGAACATTTCATTATTTGATTCGAAGTTACATGGTGCTAGACATCGTCGTCACCCTCCAGTTACCACCGAAGATGTCCCCGAGGGATCTGCTTGTAGTACATTCGCACCCCTACAGGAGCCATGAGCCAGTTATTGATCCATGATTCCCGGCGGTATCTGGGGAGGATGACACTAACGAGATTACAATGCTGCAAACACGACGTGGAGACTTATTAGCCCACTGAGCCGACGGGCAGCTGCGGCAGTGGCGAATGCAAATTGCTTGTAACCCCAAAGTGTTCTGTTACAGTTCTTCCCAGCAAGCGCCGTTTAATATTTTCACTCCCAAATTAATGGAAAGAAAAGACGTTTGTTCCAGTCGGTGTACAGTAGGCTTAAAATGCTATTTTAGAATAATTTTGAATCTTCCATCATTAGGTCAGCTCAGCTGTTAGAAAAATCGTAATTTGTGGGATGTTTTTTGGGGGTAGGCTATGATTCATGACAAACATGCTATTGCAACATGCAAAAATTCATAACCAATCATCATTTATAGTTGCAGCCTTAGGGTCTTACTCTTCAGGCTTTCGGCCTATGCGCAGCAGCATCTTGCCATTTATTTTATTATTATTCTCTCATCACAGATTTGTTCCTAATGTGCCATCGTGGTATTTCCACACTGTGTGTGTTCCACTTGGAAAAATACTCTTAAGAGTAGTTAACCACCTAAAACTTTGATATTGCAGCTTGTGTGTGTGTGTTCATGTGTGTCATTTCACAGCATTTCTGTGACTCATTCAAGCTTCACGCTGGTTGCTCACTGTGCATCGTGCTGTTTTAGTCAGTTTTATGTTTTTATAAAAACATTTGTACATCTACTGGTGGCGGGGAGTCCATGTTAAAGGCAACAAGAAAAAGAAGCGAGTCAGGAGGGATGATTCAGCGAGACAGGTCCACGGCAAGGCTGACAGACAGAACTGCCTTCGGAGGAGCTTGTTTTTCTTATTGCTCAGCGTAGTAATGCTGCCATCAACTGGCGAGAGTGGTCGTTGCAGGGTAAAAGGACAGGAGAATAAAGATGAGATGAAAATACGTTGATTGAAAGAGAAAAATATTCATTCATTTTCCAAGCCGCTTTTCCTCACGAAGGTCGTGGGGAGTGCTGGAGCCTGTCCCAGCTGTCATCGGGAAGGAGGCAGGGTACACCCTGAACTGGTTGCCAGCCATTCACAGGGCGCATGGAGACGGACAACAGTCACACTCACTATCACACTTAAGGGCATATTAGAGTCCCCAATTAGTGCATGTTTTTGGGATGCGGGAGGAAACTGGCGTGCCCGGACAAAACCCACGCAGGCACGTGGAGAACATGCAAACTACACACAAGGGTGGCCAGCGTGACGGTCTGAGCGCTCTCAGTGCTGAAAGGTCTGCTTCAGGTTAATGCGCGTAGAAGTTTTTGAATTTGGGGAATTTTTCGACTTTTTCTATTTCCGTGCTAGTCTGAAACTTCCCCATCCATGCTTCTTCCGCATGTTCATTTTCGCTCCGCGTGCATTTCGCTATGGACGTTTCACAAAGCCGAGCACAGCGAATGAAAGAGTACAGAAACAAATGCAAACGGATTGTTTGTTATTTTTCAACTGGAAAGCACGTTCCAGCATTGCACAAGAATCAACAGACGATTGTTCGGGGTCAGTCAGTAAAAATAAGTGTCATATCATTTTTACGCGCTGAAATTACCTTATATTGTTTGCGTCATACAGAGCTTTCATTCGCCGTGTTCGGCTTTGTGAGACGTCCATAGCAAAATGCACACGGAGCGAAAATGAACACGCAGAAGAAGCATAGATGGGGACGTTTCAGACTGGCACGAAGTAGAAAAAGTCGAAAAGTTCCAAACATTCTACGTGCATGCTCATTAATCCCAAGGGGACTTTTCAGCACGGGGGAGCGCTCAGAACGTCACACCGGAATTTGGACCCCGGTCCTCGGAACTGTGAGGCCGACACTCTAACCAGTTGCCCCACCGTGCCGCCAAGAGAAATACATTTTACACAATATTAGCACAGACAAAAACGATTCTCTTATAGTTTGTAACCTCCCCAAAATGGAATAATATGCCTTGGGAGTCGCAAAAGAAGAATTCAGAAAAACGCTGTCATTCATGATGTCGCATGAAACCTCAATCAATGTGACGTGATTTTTTAAAAGTAATGGAATGTACATTATATTAAGTCTCTTCTGTCTCCAACGAGCACTGGTCACCAGTCAATTTGATACATAAACAAAAAAAAAAAATCATAACCACATTCACACCTGGGGAAATTGTTTCAAAAATCCAAACAGGAGCAATATCATGGAGCGGATTGAGTTAGTCCTTCAAAGTTCAACAGTATCATAATGTTTTCTATTGTTTTATTAGACTTTTACAGTGTGTGTTAAATTCCTTGCTTGGGTTTCCTGCCTTCCTGCTTTCCTGCAGACAAATGGCAGCAAAGAGAAGGATAAATGATTTCCAGTGATTTCTTTGCGTCAACATTCAATGAAAACAAAAGCACAGCAATGCAGATGCGTTTTGTTTTCTCTTTGACCTCATTATGCAAGGACCGAAAGTACAGCCCAAGCTAAACTGTATGACTTTTTAATGAGAAAAAAGATTGGTGGCATTAATACCGCCGTGTGAGATTTCTCCATGTGAGCTTTTCTTTTCACCCCATTTGCATTTCTGCTTTTCAACCGGCAATATTTCAGCCCGTGAAAGGCTTTCCCCAAAAAGTGCAGCATCTTGACTTGAATCATTTGTTAAAAGAATGACAACTATACTAGGATAAAGTATAAACCCATTAGAGAAGCATCCGAGTGCTGAGTTGAGTCGAAACGTGACGTGACCACGATAGAAGCATATTGCATTTATTTATAGCGCTCTGGTTGAATTGTTTGCACCAAACCCACTTTTAACTGGGCAATTACGGTAACAATTTCATTCTACTAGCTGAGCTAATGGCGCAGCCTACCTTTGTCGGATGATATAAAGTAGCCCTAAAAAGCATTATTACGTACAGTGTTTGTCATTGTACCAACCATTTAGTTAATCCTCCAGAAACTCAGCAGCCCGAAAGACGAACTTCGACAATCGTTGAAACTGTCATTTAAAGGATAATGGGTTTTCACTTGTATAGTGCTTTTCTACTTTCGAGGTACTCAGAGCACTTTAACACTCGCCTCATTCGCTTCCTGATGACACAATCTCAGAAGGCACTGAGGGTTCAATATTATGCCGAAGAACACCTGGCCGCCGTGTCACAAAAGCGGAGGGTCGAACCCACAACCTTCGGGTTGGTCATCCCAGTGATATGAGTGCGCACACCGGTTTCATTTGTTCATTTGCTCTCAAAAATATTCACCATGAAAGAAAAAAAATCAATTGCGGTGATGTGAAAAAAAAAACTTGAAAAGAATGGTGAGAAAAGTCTCACACAAACCTGGTATTTGAACAGGTGTGTAGACTTTAGAACCACTACATATACAAGTGTTTCTTACACAAAGTATAAGGTATTGTATCGATGTGAGCTAAATTTCAATGAGCAGTGTGGCTATTTTAGCTATTTTAGCCAGTTACACCTCCAGAGTGACCTTCTAACATGGTTTAAGTGTAAAAGTTCAAGTTTCAAATGTGAGGATGCATGAAGCTTAAAAATATGCACAATAATAAAAGAAATACACAATAAGGTCACTACTTCTTGAAATTCATCTGTCCCAGGGGTCTGGAATGTAACCCCTGCAATAAATAAGGGATTACTGTACACTACATGAAAAACAGGGCCACTGGAAAAAACATACAAATAAAAACAAAATATAAAAAAGTCAAACCAAGACTGTGAAAAAAGCAAAGGAGTATGTCAACAATGAGTGGGAAAAAGTATATTCTTGGACAAGTGGAATTTTGCACTTGCTTTTGATAGAGGACCGTAAAAGATGCGTAAGATTTACAAGTAATGAACAATGTTTGTGTCTATTCCTAAACATGTTGTTTTTCCAAACCACTTCATTACCCTAATTAGATGATACAGAGTGACTTGAGCATTTTTATTTATTTTGGCGTTGAGACAACAATAGAATCGCAACTATAGTCTTGTGAGATTTTTTTGCCATGATTTACGTTTCTAATTTTTCTTTTGAGTGTGGACCCTAAACTTTGCATGACTAAAATATTGCAAAAGAAAACTGGTGCTTATAGTTTTGTAGTACAGTTCTCATCTTTAGCATAGCTACACACAATGCAGGTGTGGTATGGGCAGCCAAATGACAAAAACTCCTCTTTATTTGGCGAGAATTCCCATGAGTCCAAGTAAAATTTCATCTTTCAGAGGCCGGCTCAGCGCGGGAGACTTACCGTAATTGACTCAATTGGAGTTGTCACAGGTCAGAAAACCAGCACATTTTAATGAACACTGGTCTCAAGGTAAGACTCTGTATTTATTCAACCTGACTTGTGGGGCTTGGGGGGGGGGGGAGTTTTAAGAAGTCTAATTCGTAATAGAGTAGAATGTTGAACTACTTTGCTGTGCTGGACTAAACCAAAGACGCCTTCTGACAAAAGCACAAGCCCTGTCTGGAGGTGAATTATGTTCTTTGTGGAGTGTACATAAGTGTATTTTCTTTGTGAGTGTGTGTATGTGTGTGTGTGTGGGGGGGGGGTATTTAATAGAGAACACACTTGTTCTCTTGAGAGAGCTGAAAGTCAGACAGCATGAAAATGGAAGAAGGTCAGAGATGATGTAAAGAAGGCAAGAGTACATAAAATGACAGAATTTGTGTAGGAGATGACCAGGACTTGTGGGGGGAGGGGGGGGGGGTTGCTTAAGACAAGGGAAGACTCGAGAAGAACCATCAACTTGAAATACTGTTTTCAGCCAGGTAAGTCCTGCTTCAATTTGAAAGCATTTACTGCTTGTAGTTATTGTAGTTTTGCGTTTTACTTTGAAGTTTGTCACTCTTTTGTCTGCCACCACCAGCCCGACAGCCTGGTTGAGATAATATAACGCCCGTCTGAGGTACCATCAGAACTAAGACACCTCCCGCGTCAAAGGGTATCAATAGAAGTCTGGCGCAACAACGTGCGCCAATATGAGAGAACATTTGAAGAGTTAAGCTGTGACAAAACCGACACAACAATAAACGTCACTGTGACGAAGCAGATATTTTCCTTTCCTTTTTATAGTTTGCTTAAGGAAATAAGAGAGAAGAAAATATGTGACAAAAGTGAGGTGAAGTACGAGGAATTCCCTTGTGATTTGAGCACACCCTCATGAAAAAATATGAAAAATTCCCTGGCTTCCTGATTAAAACTTAAAACAGCTCTCTGCTCTGTTCTTCAACTTTCTTTTCTTCCAGCCAGTGATAAAATGAGTCCATTGTGACTTGTCAAACGTGGCGACACCTGCTGATTTTAAATCTGACATAAAGTCACTAATTAACCAAGGGGAGGAATTACTGAGATTTGAAGCTGGCGTTCCCTTTTGAATTTTCCTTGCCCTGTAGGTTCGGTTTCCATTTGGTTTTATTGGTGCCAGGGCTCTAATATTTGGTAGCTTGGGTTTCGCTTGCTCGAGATGAGGTGGGAACCAAAATGTATGAACTACTGTAATTTCAAACTAGTTAGGATTTACTGACACGTAATGCCCAACAGTGCCTCAGTGATACATGGTTACTTTCACCAAAACCAAAATTTAAGTATGACAATATTTACATGACAGTTTATGAGAATACACAGCGATTTTTTCTTTTTTTTTTAATGGATGGACCTCCAAACATGTATTCAGTCATGAGAACAAACATGCTGATTAAATGACTTGTATAGGATTTTTTTTTCTTACAAATTTAAATTAATTGCTCTCCTTCAAAACGTGTGTTTAGCCAGAGCTGTCACCATGTCTTGACTACGTCAAGTATTTTCAAATTGAAAGTTTGGAATTTTTTTTTGTCTCTTAAAATGACATTCACATGTCTCTGGAAAATTCCATGCTCCATGATTTACAGCCAACCTCAGAATTCAGCAAATCACACCTCTTTGGTGTTTGCGCATTCATTCCCAACATGTCAGAATTCTGGATGGGAGAGCTTCGCCCTGCACGATGGTACAATAAACAAATACTGCTGAATTTGGACCGAATGTTGTGAATACTCGACGTGGGACCCCCCTGGTGACGACTTCAGGGGACAAAAATCATCATCTGTGTAATCTTAATACCCAAATTGGAGTCGTATCATTTGCATTGAAGCTGCACGGCCTAGTATAGCCTATCTTGTTGACATCAAGACGCATCTGTAATCAAATATTTGCTCAGTGAATGACCAGGAAGTGGGAAGGATTAGTAAGGGGGAAGTTAGAAAGGCACAGAACAGGATGAAAAATGGAAAGACAGCTAGTCCTGATGACATACCAGTGGAGGTATAGAAACAATTTGGAGAGGTGGCTGTGGAGTTTTTGACCAACTTATTCAATAGAATACTAGCGGGAGAGAAGATGCCAGAAGAATGGAGAAAAAGAAGAGTCTCCGCTAGGATGAAGTGCAAAGTTTATAAAACAGTGGTGAGGCCGGCCACGGTGTACGGATCAGAGACCGAGGCACTGAAGAAACAACAGGAAGCAGAACTCGAGGTAGCAGAAATGAGGATGTTGAGGTTCTCGCTAGGAGTAAGCAGGTTGGATAGGATTAGAAAAAAGCTCATTATAGGGACAGCCAAAGTTGGATGTTTTGGAGATGAGGTTCGCGGGAGCAGAGTTCGATGATTTGGACATGTCCAGAGGCGAGAGAGTGAGTATATTGGCAGAAGGGTGTAGAGGATGGAGCTGCCAGGCAAAAGAGCGAGAGGAAGACCAAAGAAAAGGTTGATGGATGTTGTGAGGGAGGACATGAGGATAGTGGGTGTTTTTTTTTTTTTTTTTTTTAGATAAATGAGGCATTGTTGTGCTGGTTGCCAGACAATCGCAGCAACCATTAACACTCACCTATGGACAATTTAGAGTCTTCGATTAACTTACCGTGTCAGTTTTTGGGATTGGGAAGAAAACAGAGTACCTAATGAAAACCCCCGCAAGCACCGGAAGAACATGCAAACTCCAGACAGGTTACATTTGAAGCCAGGTCCTCAGAATGGTTAGGCGGATGCGCCAACCAGAACCCCAACATCCTCCCAGCAAACATCACTGTAATGTTAATTGTGATGTCACTAAAATCAAAACAAACGGACACATATTGAGCATTTTTATGCTTGATGGTCCAGTACAATGTCTGTTTTACACTCTGCTTGTATCACACTCTCAGCTTCCTCACCCTCAGAATCTTCATCTGTCGCTCTTCCCTTTTCTGTAACCGCACTCCGAAATCCAGTCACTTCGAAGTCCTCTGGCTCACTCTCTCCTCTGTGCCGCTCTCAACTTGCTTCTTTTCAGCACTCCCATCACCAACATCTGGCCCTGTCTAAATGACTGCCTAATTATTTGTTTTCATGGAGTAGAAATAGAACTTACGATCAATTATAGGCAAAAAAAAAAAAAAAAAAAAAAAGCAATGAAAAGAAATGCAAAACGTGTGAGCAACTAGGTCTGCAAATGACATTTAATATAATGCGGTTATAAGAGTGAGGTCCCCTCGGTAAAATTGCCTTCAAGACACCACTGGAAGTTTCACTTTTATTATGATAGCTAGTTTTGTTGCATAGGCATGTATGAAAGAAGTTATAAGGTTACTGGAAAATGGAGCCTTATAAAAGGACAGCAGAGCGCATTGAAAGATGCCGAGAAAAATGTCCCCTATGAGGCTCTGATTTAAAAAGCAAGTCATAGATACAGGAGTGGGAATCAGGGAGGTAAGAACAAAGCACTTAAAAAGAAGTTTGGGAGAGCAGTAAATGCGTCAAGCTTGTGCACCAACTACAGAGTACCTCCCTAAGCTACTGACGAAGACTCCCCTCTCGCATGTCGATCCTCGAGAGGGACAAAGTGTGAACCGGCTGCACTCGTCATGAAAGGCTTTTTTGTTTTGTTTTTTTTGAAAGGGATGTTCTGAGCTTCTTCCTTTTGTAAAATAAGCCCTCACGCAGGAGGAGACAATTGTGAAAGTTACTCAGTTGGCATGCGACAGAAAGCTCAGCAGAGGAAGCCGCTCACTGTTGGAGGTGCTCTGTCAGCAGAAGGCCGACAGTGAGAACCAGGAAAGATATAGAAGAGTATGTATGGTAATGTTGATGGTATGGGTTGTTGGGAAGATGGAGCTACAGTGAAGAAAATAAGTATTTGAACACCCTGCTCTATTGCAAGTTGTCCCACTTAGAAATCATGGAGGGGTCTGAAATTTTCACTGGAGGTGCACGTCCACTGTGCGAGAGATAATCTAAAAAGAAAAATCCAGAAATCCCAGTGTATGATTTTTTTAACGATTTATTTGTGTGGCACAGATGGGAATAAGTATTTGAACACCCGAGAAAACCAATGTTAATATTTGGTACAGTAGTCTTTGTTTGCAATTACAGAGGTCAAACATTTCCTGTAGTTGTTCACTAGGTTTGCACACACTGCAGGAGGGATTTTGGCCCACTCCTCCACACAGATCAGAGAGGTTTCTGGGCTGTCGCTGAGAAACACGGAGTTTCAGCACCCGCCAAAGATTTTTTTATTGGGTTTAAGTCTGGAGACTGGCTAGGCCATGCCAGAACCTTGATTTGCTTCTTACAGAGCCACTCCTTGGTTTTCCCGGTTATGTGCTTCGGGTCATTGTCATGTTGAAAGATCCAGCCACGACCCATCTTCAATGCTCTGACTGAAGGAAAGAGGTTGCTCCCCAAAATCTCACAATACATGGCCGCGGTCATCCTCTCCTTAAAACGGTGCGGCCCTATGTGCAAAAAAAAACACCCCCAAAGCATGATGCTACCATCCCCATGCTTCACAGTAGGGATGGTGTTCTTGGGATGGAACTCACCATTCGTCTTCCTCCAAACACGGTTAGTGGAATTTTGACTAAAAAGTTACATTTTGGTCTCATCTGACCACAAAACATTCTCCCATGACTCCTCTGTATCATCCAAATGGGCATGTGCAAATTTAAAACGGGCCTTGACATGTGTTGGCTTAAGCAGGGGAACCGTCTGTGCCATGAAATATAGCAGGGTTTTCAAATACTTATTTTCTTCACTGTAAATTAGAAATTGTTGTCAAAATAAGGAGGTAAGGTGTAGCTTTTTACATGAACATGTGGCATTTAGCATGGAGGAGGAGCATCAAGAAGGTGCTCAAAGGAGAAAAAGATGTTGGGGGAAATGGAAAAGGAGTGGCGGTGGGGGAGAAGAGAAGAGGGTAGCACGAGCCATATGAGCACACACGACGTGCTATTGACTAAAGGCTTTCCCTGTTAATTGCATATTCGCTGTGATTGCACTGCGAATTGCTGAGCTGAATGAGAATAACTTCCTCTTCTACCTTTATTACCCAGACTGGGAGACAGCAATGAAGGAAAGGGGCCAGTAGCAGACCTTTGAAAGGGATGGAAAGGGTATAATATGACAACTTTTACAAAATGGTGATTAGACAAACACAGTGATGCCTACAATTTCACAAAGATGGACAGATTTCCATTACTATGATGCATGGGTGTAAACAGAGGGATGAAATGGATAAATAGCATGCTTGATGCATGTCCATGTTTCGCATGATCTTGAGGCATCTCAGAACCGCTGAACCAGCCATGGGCATGTGGCAACCAATTGGTCGCACACTGCCCACTCCCTCATTTGCGCCCTACGAGTAGACGGAGGTGATGTGAATCATGTCCAATTTGTAAGGATTCCACTCGCACACAGCCGGAGATCTAATTATTTTGAGCTGGAAATGACTCATTCAAATTTAAAAGCTCGATTGGGAGATTATTTGAAATTTGTGTCTTTGCGTGACACTACCAAAGTCATGAACAGTGTTCAACATTTGATAGTGTGCAAGAGAAAAGTTTGTAATTTGACATTTTTTAATTCTTAATCTCTTATTTGATTTGGATTCGGAGCGCGAATGTTCACTGTCTGACCCTTTGTTGCCATCGCAATCACCAAAGTTGCCGATCCCTGCCTCACAAGAGTCACTTTTACCATTGCTGACGTGCTTGGCATGTGACGACGCGCTTCATTATTTTATTTTCACACGACAGTATATCCATGATGAGATCACCACCACGCAGTCAGAATCATTTGCCCGCACGATCAGTGCTGAACCCAGGGAGGCTGTGGGTGGATTTCAACATGCATCTAACCACCCAGATCACGTTCTTTCCCTCTCCATTAGATGCGCTCAAAAGGAAGTGTAGTTCAGCCAGAGTTTAAAAAAAAAAAATGTTTGACCCTCCAGTTGAAGTTTATGAAACTCAATCAAACAGTATGTGACCCAGCCGTAATGCCTATTTGAAATGATTTGACCCATATTAAAAGAGTCTCTGACTGAAATGCATTAGTGCGTGATGTTCTGCCTCTGCCTGTTTTTAGTTCAATCAGCCTCCACTACCTCTCTATTATGGCTGCATGGACACACAGCACGCAGACACAGTTTATTCAAAAACACACAATAGTGGTCCCTTTAATCTTGAGCATCCTGACAGGCCACACACACACACGCAGGTTGGAGATCAATTTCAATTCTCCAGTTAGGGAGCAAGTCAGCAGACAGCCTTTCATCTCCTCAGCCTCGCTCACTTCCCTCTGCCTCTCACTCTGCCCACTTCTCTCTATTGATCTCTGTCACTCTCGTGCTGTCTTGCTCTCCTCCACGCTCTTTTTCAAAACTCCTCTCTCCGTGCACGAGTCTTTCTCCCCATCTTTCGTCCTTCATCGCCCACCTCTCTGATGTCCATCTCTGATCTCACCAAGCGCCTCGTCCTCACTCCGTTCGGTTCGCCACCGCAGAAGGAGCATGCACCGTATGGAGTCGAGTTGATTTCTAAGCCACGAAACTTGATTGACCCACCAACACGGACATTGTCACTTAGTACTGAGCATCATCTGTACGCGGGTCCATCTGCGTCTCTGATCATCCGTCCAGCTGTCCCGCCGCACGTCGGGCTCGATTAACGCACGCCTCACATAGTCTTATGTCTGATTCCTCGTAATTGAAGTGTAATTTATTTACCTAACCGTGGTAATCCCCAAGTCTCTGTTCGATTTTGGGCATAATTTTGGATGATAAGCTGTCATCACTGTGATGTTTACTCACAGCAAAGCCTTTAGATTACGTATTAGTCAGAGTGCTGGTGCCTCCCCCCCCAACCCAAACGCCCAAAGGGATTAATGTGATCCACACGCCTTTTGCAGTTGTTTGGATGAAACCTTCAAAATCCTTTGTCTCAGGACACAACTTTAAAAATGAACATCAGAAGGAAAGGACACAATGTCTGAATGTGAAATGAATTGTTAGTTAAGGCATAAATTGATGTTAAAAGGAGCAGGATGCAGTCGATGTGATTGAATGTCTTTGCTGAGATATTGGAGAAAATTTTACTGATTGAAGTAGGATTTGTGTGCTTTCACTGAATATTTTACAAAAAAGATTAATATGTCTAATATGGCGGCGCAGTTGTAATGCATTGACCTTACAGTTCTTCTATTTGTTTTTTTAGCAGGTCATGCAGGAAATCTGAGGGAGAAGACTTTTTTCAACTGAAAATGATTATAATTGGCATATCTTGCTTTTTCGTTGGACAGCAACAAAGTCCTTTTATAAAATCAGCAATATCACAAGCCGTATACTGCACTTATATTTTTTATTTGCATATACAAACAATTTACAACGGTACTGTATTTTACTTGTGGATGGATTCTTTCAATCTCTGTCACACTAATAAAATATGCCTCTTGAATATTTAATAGACTACTATTTGTTGTTATTTTTCCTTCAAACCAGCGGAATGAACAGTTCTGGCTTCCAATGGAGGACCCTGAGGAGTATTCAGTGACAATGCGGGAGTTCTGAAGATAAAACATGACTTTCGTGGAAATTGGGGGAAAAAAATGTGATTAAAAGAAAGACTTCCCTCTTTTTACAAGTTTATTTCAACAGCAGATGGTCGTTTTGTTATTTTTCCCTCTCTCTTTCACCAACTTGGCTAGTAGCGGTAACGTTTCAGAGTGCCACACATCATCTCTGCAGCAAAGTCAAACGGCAACGAGTCAGCCGGCAATGGAGGACCCCAGCGCTTCTATCGAGCTGCTGATGGAGGTAAAAAAAATGGATTGCTCCCCTTTAACTGAACATTTTCTTAATTCAACAGAGATACAGAGGAGTGTCCTCCTCTCAATCGATAAGAAATTGTCAATCTCACTTGAACTGCTTCACCAAGAGCTCACAGAACTCAAAGAGTTTTGAATTTACACAACAGCAAGTGAAGGAGTTAAAATTAGATAATGGCACACTCGATTCAAACATGTCAGGTTCTGCGCAATTACAGTCTCAAAAGTTTTGAAATAACCTATGCTGGATATTTAATCAAGAAGTATGCGTGACAACCTTATTTTCTCCAACATCTCAGTAAATACTTTGGAAGACCCCAAAATTAAAGTTAAGAAGAGACAGTTATGACGTCTGCACTTAAGATACATCAAAATACAGTTGACGAGATTACTTTTCACCATGTCCACCAGTAAGAAATTCAGGAAATCGATCTCGTCCTATCAAAATTTCAACACTTATAGCAGAAAGTGTTCATAAAATCCAAAAGTCAGGATCTTAAAGGAACTTCCAATGTATTAAAGCAGTATTTGGATCTCTGTCCTATTCCTGTCCTGTCTTTCCTTCACAGGGTGTCGCGCTAGTCTCGTGCAACGTCCATGATTAATGTTTCTTTGTTGTAGATATAAAATGATTTACTTTTCTCATTCTGTTCACAGTTAGCGCTTTGTATTTGTTTCTCTCACATCTCTCGAAATTCTGTTCTGTTTGATTGATTGAGTCTGATCCTCAATAAAACTGCAATTAACATGTGAAGAAATCACAGCAGAATCTCAAAAACTCCACTGTGACACAGTAAAACTGTTCCGGCATAAAGGATTCAGATTCACCATTCTACTTGATCTACCGACACAGGACAAAAAAAAAAAAAGAAAAAAAAAAAAAAAAAAAATAAAGCACTTTATTTTACTTGCGGGTGGGTTCTTAAATTTCTGTGTCACACTAATAAAATATTCATCTTGAATATTTGATAGACCACTCTTAATATTTGTGCTTATTGTTCCTTCCAAAGAGAGGAATGAACAGTTCTGGGTTCCAATGGAGGTAAAAACGGTCTTTATCAAATTTTAGTGTGTAATCTAACTTTAATCGATAAACCATCATACAGCTGAAAATGAGGGGGCTCAGTAACCTCCTTAACCTCCTCGGGAGCTCACTGCAATCATGCTCTGATCTGATCTTCTGTTGATCAGAAAGCAATTTACACTCGGCTATGAAATGGCAAGTCAATGAGTAAAAAGTGACTGTATAATGAAAAAAGGCGGTTGTATTAGATATTGGCTTTCATTATGTGGAAAAGCTGAAAGCATTTCAGATGATGTTTATTATGTTGACTTTTGCGGGGAGTCAACTGAATAAAGGAACTGTGGGAATTGAGTATGAAAATGAAGCAGGATGACATTTACGAGAAGACATAATGACGCCTCCGGAGGAACAAAAGTTGAAACAGCTGCTGTCACCTTTTCCCAGCCTTTTCAAATAATTAAATCAATAATAATAATCCCTATTTACTGCAATGCTTTACAAAAACATCAGACTGCAGCTACCTCTATGTAATTCTATATCGTCATATATTATCTTGGAAAATATTTCGAAGACACCATTCAAAAGGTTTTCTCTTGGACCAGTTTTCGCATGATTGACAATCAGATTGTTTTATTTTTCATGCAGTAATGTTGCTGCTCATGACAACTTTGCAACTCACAGCAATGTTAAGACCATAACAGATCGCTGATATTTGCTTTTATGGAACCAAGTGTCGGCCAGCTTGTGTAAAAAAATTGTCAAGAGCTGATGAACAATAAAATGTATGCTTTTATTGAGCAACGTCTGATCAATGCATGCAGGTCAAAATTAAGTGTCTGAAATTGACTTTAAAGGACCTACTTAATGTTGCAAATATTAGCACATAGTGTACTCCATAGTTCTGATATCTGCAGGGAAAAAGTAAAAAAAAAAAAATCAGTAAAATAGACTCAGTAGTAATTTTGGCTTGTTTTTTCGTTGTACTATCTGATTTTCAACTACATTTTGCCCCGCCCACATTTTGGAGCCTGTCATGGCTCAACGTAAAGGGGAAGAGTCGCGAAATTTCCCCATTGAACAAGCTAATCTATTAGTGCTCTGCGTTGCAATTTTTAGCGACAGTATACTGAAAGTTTCGAGAAAAATGAATTGTGACTGCAAAACATTTTAATTGGCTTCCCCCACCCCCCAATCCTTGAAATTGCTCCTTAATCCCACAAGTTCACCCTTGCAAATCCATTTCCATTGTATAAATGGGTTTGGGCAGATTCATTTTGGATTGATTACATCATTTGGTGCCCAATGTGTCAATTTACAAACGACTGGTAATGTTGGTCGATGACCACGTGCCAAAAAAAAAAAAAAAAAACACATTTTCAAATATAAAATCAATGACATCTGAATTTTTCTGACTCAATGGTCACTCACATTAGCAAACAACCGTGCTAGAAGCTAACTGCAAACGGTGCAAATTGTGTCAGAACTGACAAGCTTGGCATTGCGTTACCTCCAATCTTTATCTTGGTGTTTGAAACTTAAGAAAGGGTAGAAAAATGAGTGGGGGAGCTGGACCAAGTAAGAAGAGAGAAACTTACCACTTTCATACAGAATGTGAGGATTATGGAAGTCAATATCTGCCACCAGGATTTGAATTAAAAATGCCACTGAAATTTTTATGTTGTATAATTCACAGTTATTTCTATGTGATCACATTTTCATTAGCTGCATTTTAGTTTAACTTTTCAATGTTAACAAATTCAACCTTTAATTCAAACGCAATATTTTCATCTCCTGAGATTCAACTGGTTACAATCCGCTGTCTGAAATTCATCATCTAAATTCAACGTAGAGAAGGGAGGTTTACTTTTGGTAAGAACCCAACTCCGAGCCAATCCAGTTACACTTTCTTAATATGTGACGTCACATGACTAAGAAAGCATAGCTGGACTAATAATACGTTGTGTTGTGCAAGACTGGCTCATGAAGTGACGCAAGGTACATCAGCATACATTGATGCTGAGCTATGTCTGACGCCCAGAATTTTAGCTCGCTGATATTTCTCAGTGCTCTCAAACCACAAGACATGGTCTGACTTCTTTTCTCTTCTGAAATAATAAATTTGCTCAAATTAGCTTTATTTTAATATTGCTGAGAAGCAGGGAGGCATAGCAAGAGTGGAGGCATCGCGACAGAAAAACAACCTGATAGGGAAACAAGACTGGCGCCTAGATCACACTTAGGCCCGATATCACCCCACTTAGCTCTCACAAGCAAATTTCTCAGATTGTGATATATCAACAACAACTCTCTGACAGCCCACCTGGACACCAACCAATAGGATTACACATTGTGACCGGCGCGTCACTTCCCTTGTTTCCCGTTGTCAATGTACTTTGTCGCCATTGTCAGCATTTATTCCGGTGCACAAACCAATGCTTCCTAATCCTCTAGAGAACGCTGGCGTGTTTACCTACAAACGTTAGACCTGGTACTAGCCTGCTAGGCTAAATGATGTTTTGTTGCCTGCTTGGCAAGCCATATCATATTAGAAGTATATGAACATCCATCAAGCAATCCTTGAGCCCAAATCATCATCTCCCGAACACTTTTTTACATTACATGCTTTTTTCCTGTTTTGTTCTGTTTTTTTTTTCCCAACAATGCTGTGGCGATCTTTTGTTTGATAACTTACTGCCGTCATTGTAATGGTTCTATTCAGTAGCGGTAAACGGTGACACGTTTTCTGGTCGCGCCTCCTTGACATTGTTTGATCTGAATACATGTGTAGTTTTGACAAGCTGACCAAGATAAAGCACGATTTTATGGGAAGAGTCTGACATAGTACAGTCGAGAATGAGCTAATTTGTCTTGTAGTCTGATCGTAGCATTACAGGGACAACAATCTGACACACACTGAATAAATCCAGTGAAGTGAACACAAGTTGATGAGACAACGAGGCGCAGACACGACTGGTTGGAGAGAACTGATTGGTTGACAAAGAAGAGGGCTGACGAGAACAGGCGGAAATAACCAAACAAACAGACAACATATGAATATGGGAGATGGGAAAACTTGACAACATGTGAAAAAGTACATTTAATAAAAACAATTCAAGAAAAACACAGATGACATGACAACTTCAATCCTATAAATCAAGTCAACTCAAGGAAGTATTTTTCTTTTTAAATGACATTCCAAGGAAATCACAATGTCCATGTTGGTGTCCCCTGATTTGTGTACTTTGTTTGATATAACAGTTTTTGTTTTTTGTTTTTTTAAGAATCTGTAGTCTGCTGCAGAAGCTGAGCGACTGCTCAGCCTATAGTACTGAGCAAGACCAGAGGAAGCTGCTGGTGAGCAGGTGAATTAAAAAAAGCTAAAATCGGGGTAGTCTGAGGGCAAGAATCAAGAGAGTAAAAACAGAAGGCTTACAAGGAGAAAGAAGTAGGAAGGTAAATTGACTTTGAGGTTAAACTCTGAGTCTATGCCCAGAAGAGACCGATTATGATAAGGAGGAAAAAGAAGAAGGGACACACATATTTCATTAAGGAATGGGGAGAGGGTGACTGTTTGTCTTCTCATCCTTTTTTCAGCTGTGCTGTTCCACGAGCTAATTAAGTTAGCAGCTAATTAGCATGTTGTGGTGGACTAAGTCACCTTGACTTGAGCTTTAACTTGCTGGTTACCAACAAAAAGAAACAAGCGACAACAAATACAGAGAATATACATACAAAGCCCTTATTACAACACACAATGGGTGCCCCCTGCTTCAGGGCACTTCAACACTTGTCCAAATGTAAACTGCTTGTTTCTTGATGACCCACTGTTCCTCCAATCAGTAACATTTTAACAATCTTAAATGAGTTGTAAGTGTGAAATGAAATTAGCCCCTCTTCATGTCAAAACTGTCAACATTCTTCATTTTGAGGTTAGCCATAAAAACATTTTTGGAACATTTCACCTCACCGAATCTGAACTAATATTTCCTATACCTTCCTATGAACAGTATATTCTTCTTCTCTTCTTAATGCCCCTTTTTGAGACTGCTCCTTTTTTTGGAATACGTGTTGTGGAAAATAGAACGACTTCCAGAGGGCTCCCATGATATCATGCATGGCCGTAGTTGGAGTTCCAAATATTGTGCAATTTTGTGACTTTTCCTGAAAATGTGGAATGCATTCCAACTTTAGTAGTTTATCTGTAGGAACATCAAGGTGCATCAAATTATTAAAGTGTATGGAATGTGTAATTTCTAACGCAACTTATCTTATTTAGATGAAAATATATGTTCAATTGTTCCCTAAAATGCATATCCTGTTTGATGTTTTCACCAAAATATATCAGTGTTTATGAATTAAAGTCCGCAAACTTTGACCTACTTTCTCTTACTTGAAAATGACTCATTGAGTGGGCAGAACGCTGACATCACAAAATCTGGGATGGGCTGTTTTGGAATGACAATAAAATGGGAGTCAATTGTATTTTAAAGCTCGTATTCCTCACGCTTCAGAATAATGTTCATCGCTCAAATTATCGGAAAATTCATCGGCGTTCTTACAGTGTATTCGTACGGGATCCATGTTGTCGCCACAAACGTTCTACATCACGCCCCTGATTGGCTTTTTCCACGACGTTTCCGTCCTTTTCCAGTGGATACAGCAATGGGCGATCATTTGTTGCAGATAATCGCAAAATAAAAATGTTTCCTTCATAATGGATTTAAAATTCGCATTCAACACAAAAACTGTATAATATTGGCAAAAAGGTGCATTGGGGTCATGCATACACTTTAAAGCATGTCTGAATCCATCCGTACAGGCAGACTATCAGCCCTTCTTAGCTGCCCTCAACACTGCAAAAAAGTATTGCAAGACCTACATTTATTTCATTTTCTTTTTTTGTATGGTACTACTGATGGTTCCTATAATTGCAACATGACTGTGGAGTTAAAACGTGGGTTAACTCAGGTAGAAGAAAATCGAGAGAAGAAAAAGAAAATGAAAGTTCATTTTATTGATTACACAGCGGGGAAACTCACAGGTTATCCTCTAGGGAAGGCCTCGAATGCACCGCCTTCCCCACTGCTACAGCCAACATGATCACCTCGCTGTCTCGCAAAATTGGGCTTTTGATCAAAGGCAATAACAAAGTAAAGATCTGTGTCAGATGTTAAAAATCAAGACAGTTGGTGTAGGTCTGCAGTGATTTGAAAAAAAGAGTAAGGCTTCAGGAAAAAGCAGTTAAATCTTACCCAAAGAAAGAGTAAAGATGGGAAGAACTGCATCAACCAATATGCTGCACTACGGTACTTGACAGCAGTGGCCTTTATGCTTTATGTATGACTTAAGCTATGGCAAAGCACCTACTATCACATCCCGAAATGACAAAGCAAACCTCTTGTACACGCATGTATGATTTATACACCTGGGTTTTGAAGGTTGACCGTGAATAGTCCAGGGAGAAAGAGGATTCTACGAAAATGGGGCTATTCCTCTTCATCCAAAGTAAGTCACGCTTTCATACAAGGTTATGCCGAGCACTGACACGTGACTGACTGGGTCCATTTTCCAAACTCGTCTTATTTTCAGACTGCAGGAGAGTTGAGCAGCATACCTGAGCCACAGAAATGCGGCGTATAAACTGTGTATCACACAGACACAAAGCCCTGTCTGATCCCCACTGTCGACTGCACTTGGCGCCTTTGACACTGCCAACCAAAAATAGAAAAGACCTTAACCAGCTCTTCGCCATCAACATCCATCCAAGACATCCTCATTCCACCATTTCAAAATAAAAATGGAATCACTGATTGGGGAAAGGAACTCACTTGCATTTGATTGTATTACAGTTTTACTGAACTTAAACGAGGTTAATTCACAAGTAAAGTAAATGAAAGTAAAGTGTCAATAGATGAGCATTTTTTTTTTGTGGATAAAAACAAAAGTACAAATCAACAAACAAAACTAGGCAAATCACACTTGAATGTTTTCTTAATTAAAATGTAAAATCACCAACTTCGTATTCTTCGATTTCAGGGGTTGGCTAAGCGTTAACCAATGGCAAACAGTGTGTAGTGTTTCAAGAGGGACTTTGTGTAGAATTGAAAATACTAAACCATATCGTGCATCCATATTGCCCGTCTCTGATTTATGATTGTTGAACTCCAGACCTCGTCTGCCATGCTTGGTATTTACGTTTTAAGGACATCCAAGTGGGAAAAATTACAATATGTTAGCAACAATAATAGCATGACAGCAAGCAAAAAGACTGTGAAATGATGCCCCCCGTGAATGACAAAATAGGGTTTTGTAACCCAGAATTTGTTCATTATACTGATTTAATTAATCACATAAATTCAATGTTCACATTCTGTCATTGGAAGACTTTATAAATGACAACAAAAAGCACGGTGTTAAAGGGGACAAATGAGAGTAAATGACTTTTAATTGCTTGCATACAAATAGTTTGGTTTGGGTGTGAATTTACACAGCCAGGTGAAATCTTTCTTAAGCTACTACCAAAAACGTTTGTACTTTAGCCTGGTTTTAACAAAATAGTTTGACTCAGCAGGGCCAGGCTTTGAAGAAACAATTATCCTAGCCCATTATGATATGCTTGTTTACAGCCACTGAAAGAGGTGTTAGCTATTGCTATACTGTGCTCGCACTGCACGTCTACTTATCTTTGTGAGAAAAGCTGCATTGTCTAAACTAATGACATGGCTGTAAACAGAGTTTAAAAAAAAAAAAAGTTTAAAAAAACAATAACAAGCAGAGTCGGCGTTGCCAAATTATTGAGCTTTCTGATATCTCAGGTGACTATCAAAAATTGGGACCACGGATCTCAATTACCACTAGAAAACAAACATGAGCAGAACCATTTTCACATCGTTTCCGTAGGACAACAAAGGACTTCGCCAGAAGTCAACCACACAGATCATTGCCCTAGATATATACAGCCTATTCATAAAATTCAAAAGCTTTGCTTGATTCACGCTGGAAACCTTTGAACCGGGAAATGTGCCTTCCAGCCACAGATATTTTGCTGAGGTTGGCACACCTCTCCTGTATAAATACACGTCAAGAAAAGACGGTGCGCGAGAAGCCAACAAAAATGCACCAGCTGAGCTATGATGCTTTCCTTTATCTTTATAGGAGTTTTCTTATCTCTTCAGACTCTGGGATGCTTGAGTACTAGCAACCACTTGCCTGGATACATTGTACTTTGTACGAGGTCCTCCCTATCTTGTCGGGGTAATGAGAGCAGTACTTACCATTGGCTCCACAGTACATGGGGGCTGTGTTGACATTGGCTCATTTACAAGAAATAGAACCGCCCAAAACTTTGTTTTTAACCAGTACGCAATAATTTTATATTCTTTTGACCTTTGTAAATGGATATACAGAAAGATCCTTGGGGATTTCAATGTTGACATTGTGTATTAAATACAGAAGTTCATCCATCCTTCCATCCATTTTCTACCGCTTTTCTGTGTCGGGTCGCGGGGGAAGTAGCTTCAGCAGGGATACCCAGACTTCCCTTTCCCCAGCCACTTCTTCCAGCTCTTCCGGAGGGATGCCGAGGCATTCCCAAGCCAGCCAGGAGACATAGTTTCTCCGGCGTGTCCTCGGTCATCTCAGGGGTCTCTTTCCGGTGGGACATGCCCGGAACACCTCACCAGGGAGGCGTCCGGGAGGCATCCAAATCAGATGCCCCAGCCACCTCATCTGGCTCCTCTCAATGCGGAGGGGCAACGCCTCGACACTGAGGCCCTCCCGGATGACCGAGCTTCTCACCCTATCTCTACGGGTGAGCCCGGACACCCTGCGGAGGAAACTCATTTCGGCAGCTTGTATCCGGGATCTTGTTTTTTTGGTCACGACCCACAGCTCGTGCCCATAAGTGAGGGTAGGAACATAGATCGACTGGTAAATTGAGAGCTTCGCCTTTCGACTGAGCTCCCTCTTATCCACAACAAACCGATAGAGTCTGCATCACTGCAGACGCTGCATGCACCGATCTGTCTGTCGATCTCCCGCTCCATTCTTCCCTCACTCGTGAACAAGACCCCAAGATACTTGAACTCCTCCACTTGGGGTAGGATCTCATCAAGGGCACACCACCCTTTTCCGACTGAGGACCACCGTCTCAGACTTGGTGGTGCTGATTCTCATCCCAGCCACTTCACACACTGCTGCGAACCACTCCAGTGAGAGCCGGAGATCACGGTTTGTTGAAGCCAACAAAACCACATCAACTGCAAAGAGCAGAGATGCAATGCTGAGGCCACCAAACCGGACAACCTCTACGCCTCGGCTGCGAGTCTGTCCGTGAAAGTTATGAACAATAGATAAGTTATTGTTAACAAAAAGATTATGGGGCATTATTTGGTAGCAAAAAAAAAAAACAAAAAACGAAGAAAAAAAAACAGTTCTCTAATGTATTTCATTGGATCGTAAATTACTCGAAAACCTGCTTGCAAATGTCACATCACATCCTGGACAAGCGAGGCTTTAACACACTGCATGGTCCCCAGTCCAAAACCAACTAAACCCGTGTCCGGCATGACTGCCAGCTTCTGGATGGTGGACCTGTACCCTACTCCATAGATCATTCTCTGACAACTCATTGAGCCTTTTTGGGAGGAACATTATGACAGATGAGATCGTTTGCGAATGCAACTGCCATATCAAGTCACTGCCAGTAGTCCAAAATGAATTATGGGATACATAGAAGCACTCAAGTAATTAATACGGAGCCCAAAATTCACTTCCCATATGTGTCGCCACATGAATGTCATCATCAGAATACTCTCCATTCCAAAAGTAAATGGACATTTTAATGACTTAGTGTCTTGACATGTCAATTTTATTCAGACGGAAAGTTTGCCTTTAAGAGGATAATAAAGACATTTTATATACTTTATACTGTAAATGTATTCAGATTTAATATTGATGTGACATTTAACATGAATGTGGGATTATCAATACAGTTGTGCTGTATTTTTGTATGTTGCACCTATATTGAAAGGCAACCGTATGAATCAGCGACCGCTCCGGTGAAGTTCAAAAGGCTTGGCAAGAACACATGATATATAATGTCACGTTCGTATAGATTTGCCAAATCACAAACAGACTTGTGCGTGCAAAACATGACTGTGAGGACCCAGAAGCACGTAAACGCCAATTCAACTTTCAACCTGTATGCACAAGAGAGGCATTTCCATCTGATTACCCACTTTCGTTCTATCCTTTTTCCCCTGAGTCACATTAATTTATTTTGTGGGCCCACCTCTTTCCATATTTGTGTTTCTAAAAACCCCTTTGCTAGTAAGCTTTGCTATTTCCCTGCACTTGCATTGTTATTGACCAAAATTTTAGTCATTGTGAACAGGAGATCAAAGAAGGAAAATGGAGAACAAGATGTCAGCTATGGTAAATCAGAGTCGATTGAGACTGATTTTCATATCAAATATATTAAAAGTGATACTTGTCAAAATGGCCCTTCCATCAGTTAGCTGTGGGAATTTTACATAAAGTCCTGGCCTAATTTATATCCCTGTATTCTTGGATTCATTTGCTTGCCGTTGCTCATGGCTCACATAAAGCTGCTCGGTGTATATCAGCAGAGAATGTGTCTGATTACAGTGAACGTTTATTTGGTATTTAAAAAAAAAAAATAGATCATTTGGAACCTTTGGACTCAATCAGAGGATTTATAAATAAATAAATAAATGGTACCAGGACTAAAGTTCAAAATTCCAATCACATGCCCACTTCCTTACCTGCTGAAAAGCTTCACCGTGAGTAAACCGTAAGCTTTGCTCTGAACTGACAGTCCATACGGCTCCCTAAATATAGCTCGGCCCTGAACAATTCAGTTAGCTCACACCAAAGCCACGGGTAGCTACCTTGTTACTGACCTTTCTGTAGATCTGAGAGGCATCAGCTGTGTTATAACAATGCCCTCTGTGACATTATTATTGTCATGTGAACAACATCTCCCAGGCACTGGAGCAAGACTGTCAAACTCATATGCCTGTGAACTGAAAAGTCCCCAACTGTGGTCACGTACATTCCTTGCTTCACACCAATCCATCCATTAATGACTTGTGGTATGTTTGGATTGGCTTTCAAATATCCTTCCTACTACAGATTAATGGCACAAACCTGCTCTACTATTGCCGATTTTAATGATCGTTGGACTGCTCTCAAACTGACAATATGGCCGGCTTATTATATGTTGTCAGGACATCCTAATGAGGGTCCACAACGGCACATGCACGGTAGCATTAACGTGTACGTCCGTGCCCTTATACGTTCAATCATATACATGAGTAGGACTATGCCAATTGACATCCACTGATAAAAAGCACCAAAATGAAATTCAAATGTACAAATTCGGCTGGCTTGGTGATATTAAGAGAGAAATTCCAAGATTTTGCCATGAGCGACAGCCACAGCTCTGTACTGACACCAAGTGGTGACACCCACATGCACAAGATCTGACCTATAAGGTTTGCACAAAGCAATGTCTTTCACTTGGAAACTTTTGTTTCATCCAAAGTCAAAGGTAGTGGAGCCTACCATGAATGAGAGGGTTATCCAAATGTGAACATCATACAACTATATCAAATGTTTATACAACACCAGACCTTTGCAGCAAAGAACCATCTTCAGATTAAGTGTGACAGAATAACATTAAATTCATATTACAGTGTATATGACAACACGGAATCTGTTCCCATGGCACTACTGGAGCTTATTATGTGGCATTTGCTTTATAGCCACATTGCTCAATAAAGAATAGATAAAACAAAATAATGCCAAACCCAGTTTCTGTTTATTGGGTGTTGTTTCTAAAGCGACTCAAGGTGGAAATTGAAAAAAAAAAAAAAGTCACTTTTTTTTTGCAACATTTTCAACTATTTATCAACTTGGGTACGTTAATCCAAATATTGAATGCTACAACTAAAATGTTAAATGTGTTAAATATATATCAAGGTATAAAACGTCAAGAAATACAACTATTGATGTGAAGAATTGTATTTGTAATTCATTAAAGCAGGTAGAAAAGATTTTTTTTTTTATTGTTTTATTGTATTCAGATACACGGAAGTATATTTTACCCTTATCTATAATATCAAGTTTCATCTGGCTCCACAGAAAAGGCATTCATAAAACCATGCGCCGTTAAAGTGAGGAATTACAGGAGGAAAGGAATCAGTGACATACGTCATACACAACTGAGCATTTCTCAACATTACCTCTGCTCAAGAGCACAAAGTAAGGTGTTGGTTCTGTTAATTAAAAGCAATAAAGAGTTCTGGAAAGGGTGTGTGTGTGTATGTGCGTGTCAATAAATATGATCCTTGTACCTTTTTATCGCCTCTTCCATAAAAACAGAAGAGATTACATTAACTCTGAGATTTTGTTTGTTTATTAGTCACGCACAGTGAAGTGGTGTTGGGTGGTTACAGTAGAGGCTTTTACAGCTTTTACCTCACATGGTTATCTAACAGTAGGCCAAATGTTCAAAACCACACGAACAGTTCTTTGACCGCGGCACATGGACATGTATGCACTGGTGGGAGTTACATGGCTATATTTTTTATTTCTTGAATAAAAAGCAAGATAAAGAGAGCCGGAGTCTTCAGAGGAATTGGGTTGGGGGGGTTATTTTTGTGGACACAGCTGCCGATTAAGATCGGCTTATTGCTAACCAGGTTGGTTTTGTTGGTTGGCACTGACTTGATTGGAGAAAACGTGAGTAAGATTAAAATTTGTCCTCAAATTCTACTATTTGTAGTCACTTTGCACTATATCAAAAAAAAATCTAATTTCTACAGATCCACTCAATCCCTTGCTTTGGTGGATACATGATTTTATTTTCCTCGAAAAGTCAAGAGTTCAAAAAGCATGATGGAGGAACTAAAAAACAGAGGAAAGAACAGAGAGGAACGACACAAGTAAGAATGTCATCATATTTACTGAATTGAATTTTTGGACCGCTTTGTGAATTCATACAAATATAAAATTTTTGTGGACGGAAGGATATTAAATTACAAGTTTAATAAGCCAGTTTCTTAATTATACAAAGGCGAAAGAAAATTGGTCTCGCTGACTTTATTTCTTGAGGGGGAAAAAAAGCCATAATTTTAAAGGAAACAAGAGTAATATCGAGGAAACAAAAATCTGTTTTAACTATTAAATGTTTTAACTATTACCAAACAAACAAATATTTTCTAACTAGTGGAAGTTAAACAGGTAAATGATTCTACATTTTCTCAAATTCACACTTTCAAACAGGGACACAATGTTAAACAAGCACAAATATAGATACATACCAGTACATCTTCACTAATATTTTGTGAAATGTCCCTCAACAAGGCAATATCACATGATTCAGATGCGTCATATAATTATCAACCTGTTTCTGGCAGAAATCTGTTTAGGTGTTAAACAATTTTCTTGGCAGAATTGGTAGCTTTCATTGACATTGTGTTGGTTTCCTGGCACGGAATATCTGAACACCCCAAATTATTTTGACATTCATACCAGAGCATTTCTGACACTCGTGGAAGGGAACAGGTGACCAGTGGCGGTATGTTAAATGAGTTTCGATCTACAAAGAGGAGACCTCAAGAGATATCGATCAGTTCTGAACAATCTTACTTCTGAATGTGAAAGGGGGAAGTCTTTTTTGATCATGGCAGTTCTTGGACTGACCGAGATCTTCCCTAAGAACTACAGCTATCTCTCAGTCCATCCATCCATCCATCCATCCATCCATCCATCATCCATCCATCCATCCATCATCCATCCATCCATCCATCCATCCACTTTCTCAGCCACTTATCCTCACAAGGGTCGTGGGAGTGCTGGAGCCTATCCTAGCCGTCAATGGGCAGGAGGCGGAGCACACCTTCAACTGGTTGCCAGCCAATCACAGAGCACATCAAGACAAACAGACGCACTCACAATCACACCTAGGAGCAATTTAGAGTGTCCAATTAATGTTGCATGTTTTTGGGATGTGGGCAGTGCCCGGAGAAAACCCACGCAGGCACGGGGAGAACATACAAACGCCACACAGGCAAGTCCGGGATTGAACCCGGGATCTCAGAACTGTGAGGCCAACGCTTTCCAGCTGTTCCACCGTGCCGCCTCCCAGTCCAAAGTATAAAGCAGAGATTGCTTGGAGCATACTGATGTGCTGTTGTCACAACAAAGAAATCAAAACATTGTACTAGCACCTCCTTCTGGGCTTTTTGAACAAATCAGGAACATGTTAATACTTTTTTTTTTTTTTGTATACGGAGGAAGAGAAGATCTAGACTTTAATTTACTTTATCATACCTGCAATATGACCGCAGTGGTCTCAAATGTCGGGTTTTCCATTTTAACTATCGGGCAGTGTAGTTCATATCCATGACATTTCGCGACTCTGCATCAACAGACTCACCACACTGGGTAGCAACGGAATGTCAACTACTGAAATTAACACTCCCATCATACTTATATTAAAACCGAACTGAAAAAGTACTGAAAAACATTTACTAAGATTACGATAAGGGAAGACCCAAATAATTTCTCTCTATTCAGCCCAATTTGGGGCAAGCAACATATACACCAGTATAGCAGATACTACCTTTAAATTGTGGTACAGTAGCATGTACAAAAAATGTCATAAAACAACATTATATATAATACAGATAATTACACATGCCTAAACTAGTGTGGTGCACAATGGACAACTACAACCATACATTTGTTGTTCAAACCTGGAATACACCTTTGCCATTTTATACACACTGTCTGGTTCACATGCAGGTAAGATGTTTTAAACGCCGTTGCTTCTTCATTTCTTGTAAGTAAGTGAATTATCAGAATATAATAACTGTTTAGAGAATCTACCTCACAGTTCTGAGAACCGGGGTTCAAATCTCGGCCGCATGTGTGTGGGTTTTCCCCAGGCACTCCAGTTTCCTCCCACATCCCAAAACTTGCATTACTGGAGACTCTAAATCGCCCCAGGGCTTGATTGTGGGTGCAAATGCTTGTTTGTTTCTATGTGGCCTGTGTTTGGCTGGCAACCGGTTCAGTGTGTACCCCGCCTCCTGCCCAAAGATAGCTGAGATAGGCTCCAGGACTCTCACGACCCTTGTGAGGATGAGCAGCTCAGATCACGGATGCATAGAATGATCAGAATAGAACAAATTTCTCCACTGAGGACGCAGGCTATGATCTAATACCCTTATTATATCACAGATACTGTAATTGTGTAATAATCAAATATAAAGAAAAGAAAAGAAAAACAAGAATGGTTCATTATCAGTGTTATAATAGGAATATGGCATGTGTGCATGACGCAGGGAGAGATGGGATCCATTCCAACTCAACCCAATAGGCGCTGAGAAGGAACAGAAGAGAAGGTGCTTCCAACTGGCCCAGTACCTGGTCGCCGTTATTGTGGGTTTAGCTGTCCTGACCAGTGCTATTGTTGCCAAGGTATGATTTTTTTATTTTTTTTTAAATGCCAATGCCAAGAAAGTGTCAGGTTTAACATGTTTTGGTCTGGCCAATCAGGGCTCTCTTTTGGTGCTGTCAACATTATCCAGTCCAAAATCCATGCGCAGCCCAAAGGAAAAACAGTTCTACATGCTGATGTTGGTGTTTTGCCTCGTTTGCCCAAACTTCCTTGTGTTCATAAAATCACTGTGGAGGTGCGCCTTCAAGAGCTTCATACAGCCCAACCTGAGGACCATGGCATTTGTAAGTGGCGTTTATTACAGGATTTACACTATTTGTGTTTATGAGAGCTCTCTTGCTCGTATTTACGGAAATACGCCGATTGGTGAATTGAGCGTAACGGTGTCCCTTTTGCTTTTTCAGATTTGTGGCATTGAATGCTTGGTGTCGCTTGGTACCTCCATCATGGTACTTGTGGTGATGCCTCAATTTGACGTACTGACAAATCTGTTCATCAGCGGGGGTGTCTGCATTATATCTGCAATTCTTCAGATCGCCTTTCGACTCCAGACAGAAGCTTGGAAAATTATATTCCCGATCTGCTCCCTCATTCTAACATGTGCTGGTAATTGTAACCTATATCTATAGTTTTCGCTGTCTGTATTAAAATCTGGTGAATAATTATAGTGCAAGCAGCACTCTTTTTCCACCTTTACAGACGGTAATTTCAGTCACTCACATTTGAAAAATGTACGGGTGTGGTCAGTCAGATAAAGTTGCGGGTGTGATTAGGGATGGAATCTCAAGACCTTAAAATAACTTACTGGATCAATATAATATAACTGTAAATTTAAAATAAACAAATACACTACATAACTAAAATAGAAAAAAAAACTTCAAACTCTCAACTGATATTAGTAGAACATGATATAAAACGGTATTTAAAGTTTTTCATCAATAACAATTCTTGATCGGACCAAATTTATCTGAAGAAAAGTTAAGTGCACTGGCCTGTCAAGGAATAAACACGAACGGTCTATACCCGCAATGTTTTGAAAATGCTGAAAGTTTAGTTCAACATAATTGGCGTTAGTGGCAACAAGCTAGCGATACATTGTAACAAACTTTCCTCTCGGCAATCGTGATGTATTGTTATAATCTTGTATAATTCACGGCGGTATCTATTGTCAATCCATTGATGAAAGCTACCAGTAGATCTATATCTTCTGAAAACATGTAGAGCGGAAAAGTTTTCAACTTCAAGATAACACGTGCCACGGGGAAAATGACCGTTCGCATTTAGATATATGGACAGATTCCTCTAACGTTAGAACTCATACTCATTATAGTTAGATACTGCAACATTACTTGTGTTATATGCCAGGAATTTTTTCAGTGTATCTGCATTTCCTTTGGCGAGGCTCACGATCCTGATGACTTTCAACGGAAATGCGCTCGCAGTACCTGAAGCAGCTCGGAACATGTGCTTTTGGCATAACTTCCGAACATGCTCAGAACGGTTATCTTGCATTTCCTGTTACCGGGTGAATACTTATTATTTAGGAGCAGGCTTGCTTTGTTAACAACATTTATGAAATAAAAACGTAAATTAATGTCAAGACTACACAACATATTTTTTCTACTCGTAACAAATTTTACACGCGTGATTTTTTTGTGCTTGACTTTGAAGATTTGCGAGCGCGAAGGCGTGCGGGGACGGTTCCACTCGTCAAATTTTAGTGACTGTGATTTGGACTTATGAAACAGAAATAAACTAGATTCTGAACACCTGCAGCCTTAAGGGTCCTAGTCCATCATCATATTAATGACGAAAATGCCACACGATGAGTTTACATACCGACAGACCTTATTCTAACTGTGCAAGCGAAGCCGGAAGTTGCTTTTACAAGCTAGTCAGCTCACATTCATTCATGTATCCCAATAGGATACAGCCTGGTGGGAATTGACTACTATGTCCGTGTGACGTCATTCGTGGATGGACAGAGTGCCGACTGCTTTGTCTATGTAGGAATTGGAATTTTTGCCTCACTTCTTGTCTCTCTGTGTTGGTGGGAAAATCCATTGCAAGCTACGAATCGCATTCAGGTACAGTCTATGTTTCTATACTGTGGTCTGTAAAGTTTGTGGAATTAGTTTCATTTTAATTTGTTTTTTCACAGTTCAGCTGAGATCACATTATTTAACTTTTCATCACAGCAAGGTCTCAGCATTCCTTGAACAGTTTGTGTGTTGAACCCTTTTGCTTCATGGCACCCTTAATTATGGAAATAACGCATTGCTTGTACATGGTGTATACATGCACATACTTAAAAAAAACACTCCTTCTAATAGTAGCAATTATATACAGATTATTATTTTCTAACTTTTTCTTATACCAATGAGTAGGAAGATGCACTTTGAGTAGGACAGAAAACTATATTTAATAGCAGCATTGACAGGTCAGTTAAAGTATAATGAACACACAGGTAAGACAACAACAAAGTCCCAGAATACGCTGCCACTGTAATATTGAGAAATGGCCGCCATCTTTGTGGACTTCCCCACCCCCTGTTTTTGGACTTTGAACATGTAAAATTCTAAGACTCTTTTCTTGTCTTCCTTTAGGATACATTGTCAGAACTGGATGGTTTCAGGGACTTTGTGTTTGTCATCAGCAGTATTCTGAGGGTAATGGTCATAGGTAAATTACCTGCAGTCACTGTCTTTAACACTTTTGGATGACAGGTCTCGATATCACCACCTTCATGGTTTTTGCCAATTTGTGTCTGGTATCAACAATAGAGATCAAATCTTTGCGGAAACATTTTGTTTTCAGATCTACAGTGGTGCTTTCTAGATTACAGTATGTATAAAACGGGATTGTGGATTAAGTTACACCATTTTCTTTCAACAGTACAGTTTTGTTGCAGGCACTATAGGGTGCAATCTGCTAGCGCTATTGTTGCAGTCATGAAAATGATAATTCTTATCCATTCAAAGAAAGGCAGAGTCTCTCAAGTCACATACACCACTGTGGTTATTTTGATATTCTTCAAAACCACAAGGCAACTGGTCGTGTTAAGATTGTATTCACACTTTGTCAGAAAGACCACACAATCAAAATCCATGTACTTCTGGAGTGGCACATATGTCAAGCAATAGAACAAGACCTTTTGGTGATAATCAAATGAATCAAAATAAACGGCTTCATCTGAATGGAGTATTTCAGTAAAAGTACACTTAATACATCCATTTTCCATACTGCTTTTCCTCACTAGGATCGCGGGGGTGATCCTAGTTTCAGCTAACTCTGGGCGAGAGGAGGGCTACACCCTGAACTGTTTGGCAGACAGTTCCAGGGAATATATAGACAAAACAAATCATTCACACTCACATTGACACCTATGAGCAATGCAAAGTCTTCAATTAACCAACCATGCATATGTATTTGAACCCAGGCCCTCAGAACTATGAGCCACATGTGCTAACCAGTCAGTCACCGTGCCACCACATATTACAACCTATAATAATTTTAGTTAACTACACCTGTTATAGTTGACCTACACTCATTTGTGTCATCAAATGATTCAGTCTCATCAACAATTTACAGATTATTTTAATTCCTAGGGGCTGTATACCTGCTGCACCATGCCCTAATTGAAAAGACCATCAGCTGGTCATCCTTCAATTTAAAGGGTGAAGATTGGGAATTGTTACAAGTAGGGCTGGTGCTGTTTTTCTTACAGGTAGGTGGTGGTTAAAAGCAGGCTAACTAACCCTTTATAGTGCGCATGTTGTCAAAGCTAAGATTAATTACATCAGAACGGCAAATACGAGTCGATGTCTTCCTAACAAGCCTGTTGATTTTACACGGACGTTGCCGGCACTAACCATCCCATTATCTCTTCCCTAAAGGCCTTCTGCTCAGCAGCATGCCACTGGTTTGGAGTGGTGGCCTGCAAGATTCACGCCGTCAGGATGAGTTTTGCCTTGCCTTTGTGTTGCACAGGACCTTCGGTGCTTCTCTTGGGACTGATACTTTTCATACTCCAAGCACAAGAATTGGATGGAGCAGAACATGCGAGTATCACAGGTGAGTTATTTGGAAAAACTCGATTTCTTACAGAAACTTAAAATGTGTTTTCCATTGCAGACTTTTGTGAAAGCTTGTACTTCTTGAGCCACAAGAACACAACCCCTGTGGTCTTACTAGAAATCACAAGGAGCATCTGCAGAACATCACTTAACAGGTACCTGTACATTAACTATGGATTGTGATGTTTCGTAATATTAGGTTAAGCTATATGCCAATTTACAAATTCTAATTTGTAAATTTGATTGACAGCTATTACTTGCAATGGCCTTTTTCCATGCTGGCGCTTGAGGGTTTGTGTATGTGGTCAGGATTGGTCACTTGCACTTACTATGTATGGAAGATAAAGGTAGGCACCTACTTTATTCAAACTTTGTCATTTGTATGTAAGGTGTGTGCATGGTTGAAGAAAGAGGAACAAATAAATAATTCATATATCGTGGGCGGCACGGTGGGGCAACTGGGAGTGTGTTGGCCTCAGTTCTGAAGACCAGGGTTCACATCCCTGCCCCGCCTGTGTGGCGTTTGCCTGTTCTTCCTGTACCTGTGTGGGTTTTCATCCCAAAAACAAGTGGAGACTCTAAATTGCCCCTGTGCGGGATTGTGAGTCCAACTGTTGTCTGTCTCTATGTGCCCTGTGATTGGCTAGCAACCAGTTGAGGGTGTACCACCTCCTGCCCAGTCATAGCTGGGATAGGCTCCAGCACGCCTCTGACCTTTGTGAGGATAAGAGGATAGAAAATGGATGGATATATTCTGTGTATACACCTTGCATGGCTGATTACAGTAGATGACATGGCTAAACGCATCTTTTGTTTGCTCCTGCTTAGGTCCAGCGTATAGAGAGAACTTCTCAGCTCTTTGTTCGACGTCTCTATGAATCCGCTTTCATAGACCTGTCTTTGTTACTCAACACCAAGATGAAGGTGTCTCGGGCTCGAAACCAAGAAAGGTGAGAACGTCTCTAGTGGAAGGATTCATTAAGAATGCACTTGGTACGACCAACGCCAAGTGTAAGAATACAGGAATGAATTTTTTTTTACCCTCTTTGTTGGTTTCTTCATTTGATTGATAGCTCTTACTTGTGATGTGATTTGGGAGGGCTAACCATTACATAAGAAGGTGGAGGAGGGTGTGCTACAGCACAACAAAGCCCTTACATACTTTACTGACAAAACACCCAAGAGGGTTGTGTGATCAGTGTCAAAGAAACACTTGACCGTATATTACCAAATATACTGTACACAAGGGGATAGCAATTACTCAAGGGGGAAAGTGGGAGCCGATGACCTTAGTACAGTGCTTTTCAATTATTTTCTGTTACTCCACCCACTTCCCCCAGAACTCAGAAAACATTTTGGACCCCCACCCGGCTGTCTAGATAAAAATAGCATCATTTTTCAATAAAATCATGAGCAGTAAACCACTGCATCCTTATTACCATTAAAGAAATCTTTTTTTATTTTTTTAATTGACTTCTAAGAAAGTCATTTTTTTTAAGTAATCTTTTTTGGGGGGTTGGACAGAGGGATTGTTTCTGTATTGCAGGACCTGTGTCATCCAGCATGACAGATCAGGTCACATACTGAAGGCAATATCAGCTCCTCTGGTGTCGTTTGGGGTTTGCACCGAGTATTTGGTAACTGTGCTAACTTGTTCACTGAAGTGGGATTCACAAAGCACAATGATTAATGGCAATATTCCGCACATTTCACTGTAAAAGAATTCAAGTGGCACATTAGCGTGACTGGGATCTAGATGTATTCATTCTATCCGCTGTAAACATTGTAATCGAGTCTTTCAGAGTCTACCCCTATAGTGACAGTGAAGCCAAGTGCTACATACGCTTCGACGCATTTCTCATCTTAGCTTTTGGGAAACTCCTGTTTGTCCCATTATCAACGTTTCCGTGCCTTTGTTTTCATCACCGTTAAATATTTTTCCATGGCGTCTCCTGAGGGTTTGTTCACCACCATGATTAATTTGAAATGTGCATGTGTATGAGGTATGCTTCTTAAAGTCAGTACATTGATAGATTATAATATACAGTACTTAACACGACAGCTCTTTTGTCTTCTGTCTGCTACAGCCAAGATGACATCCAGAACTGTGTGATCTATCTATGTGCCACCATGTGGCATGAAACCTATGATGAAATGCTCAAGATTCTGACTTCCATGTTCAGGTTTGCATTGCAGCAATTCATTACCCAGTACATGTTTCAATTTTCAGGCTTTTGCAGCAGTGATAATTTTTTGTTTTTGTTTTAAGGTTGGACCGTTATCGAGGTGATCCCAAAGAAGAACATAAGGACTGCTTTGATTTTGAATGCCACATCTATGTGGATGATGGCTTCATGACTGAAAAAGAAACGGGGAAGAGGATGGTTAATTCATATGTTAACGACTTGACTCAGGTTGTCATCGAGGTTTACAGGTAAGGTCTCACCTTCATTGTAATAGTAGAGATGGGCACAATAATTGAGCAATCGATGGTAAACAATTTGTGTGCAATTGATTGTCGAATAGTGGCATCTAGAAAATTGAGTGCTCTACTGGATTCAGTTCCATCTAGTTAACAGCTGGAAGAAAAATATGTGTCTCATCAAGACGATCACTTTTCATCCAGGGTTTTTACCAACAAAGAGCCTGATGATGTCTCTATTGTGGAAACTCCATACGGTGGCAGACTTGTATTTGTTATGCCAGAAGGCAACATGCTCTACGTTCACCTGAAAGATAAAGGTCTTATCAGGAACAAGAAAAGATGGTCGCAGGTACGTACCATGAGAACATGGGTTTATCGCGACGGCAAAATTAGTGGTGGTGATGTTCTACCCACGCGGATTAGCAATATGTGGCACAAAGTCCAACCCAACAAGGCTGAAAATTAACTTTGAGATGTTCATCAACACCAAAACTTTGTGTCAGTTTGTAACAGAACGGTCAGCAAGGAGCTGACAGACAACTGAGGCATAAAAAAATCTTGCAGTTAAACGAAACAGGGAAGAGGCTTATACGTTGTCATCTAATCAAAGTACATACATTTGATGCAATGAAATGCCAACAATTTTCAGTTAACCAGGAACCCGAAAGTGACCTCCAATTTTCACTTGGATACTGTATGTCGAAGAATATGCTGAGAAATACATATTGCATTTTTGAAAATGACATGTAACATTGTTGTCTTTTAGATTATGTACATGTATTATCTACTTGGTTGGAAGGGCTATATTGCCAAAAACCCTCAGACCAAAGTAAGACCTTTTTACGACTGTCTATAATTATACAAGTGTGAAATGCAGTTTATGTAAACCAAATATTTTTGTTATGTTTTGCTAGCGCCAGAATCATTTATGTAGAGAGTCTTTAATCTCAGTGGATGGCGAGATTTTCCTCATGCCCCAACATGACAATGACAATAAAAGAAGACTCATCTCAGATGACAATGTATACATCCTGGCTCTGGACGGAGACACCGACTTCCAACCTAAAGCTGTGATTCTTTTAGTTGACAGGTCAGTATCAGACAAAAATGTATTCTATCACACCTCCGATTACCAAGATTTTCCGCACACAAAAAAATGACACCACAGGAAGATTCGCCGATAAATGTTGACACTTCGTTTAACACTTGAGCTATCTGGTTTTTATTCAACAGCACAAATTATCAAGGGGCAATTAACATTCCGATTGATGAAAATTTTGATTGACAGGCTAAGGATGTATGAAAATGTAGGGGCAGCCTGCGGACGAATCCATCCTACCGGAATGGGTAAGCGAACATTTTTTGGGCAAAGTGATTTTGAAATTTCCCTATCGCTGCAACCGAGTGGTTTAGTTTTTCCTCATATGTATTTTAGTAAGTTGAGCTCCATCTTAGAAACAACATTTTTATACTATACAGGTCCAATGGTGTGGTACCAGAAGTTTGAGTATGCCGTAGGTCACTGGCTACAAAAGACAGCAGAACATGTGTTTGGATCTGTGCTGTGCAGTCCAGGATGTTTCAGTTTATTTCGAGCGTCGGCCTTAATGGATGACAACGTGCTGAAGAGATACACGACGACTGCTACAAGAGCTGCGGAATATGTACAATATGACCAAGGTCGAGATTGTGCCATAACTTTTTCCTCGGTATCAGATGTTTACAGTATTTTTGCATTCATTTGTTTTGCCTAAATTATTCAGGGGAGGACCGTTGGTTGTGCACTTTGCTACTGCAGCAAGGGTGGCGTGTGGAATACAATGCGGCATCTGATGCCTATACCAACTCACCACAAGAATTTAAAGAATTTTATAACCAGAGGAGACGATGGGGACCATCAACACTAGCTAATACACTGGACCTCCTGCACAGGTCAGTGTTTATTTTATCAATAAGAGATTTTAAAACTCTGAAATCAAATATCACTCCGAGACTTTCACTGTACTTAGAAGAATTAGCTCATTTGGTGCAGTCAGATTAACATGAACTCATTTGTACTAATGATCACAGTGGCGCAGAGACGGTGAAGAGAAACTCCTCCATATCCAGACTTTATATTTTCTACCAGATGTTCACTGTTGGTTCCTCTATTCTTGGACCTGCCTCTGTGACTCTTATGGTGGCAGGTATAATCGTCCAGATGTCTGTTTTTAAATGTTTTAGGGTTTTTTTTAGTACTTGTCATTCCCATAACCAAAGCATTTTGTATTCTATGATGTTCTTTCCTGCAGGTGCTTTCCAGTTTGTCTTTAAACTCGCTGGCACACTTTCAATCATCATTGCAAGCATTCCCCCCGTGTTCTACATCCTCATTTGTTTCATTGCTAAACCAAACAACCAGATAACTATCGCTGCCATTATGAGTGTTCTGTATGCCTTCCTCATGACGGCATCCTTGTTTTCTATAGTCGGTGAGCACATATCTGGATTTTTGTGACTTTACGTTGTTTGCCACTCCCGTCTGAGATTCTTTAGAGATTTTTTTTTTTTTTTTTTTTGAGGCTTCAAAGTAAGATTAAACATCACTCTGCCCACAGGTGATATGGTGGTCGAGGGCACATTCCTGACCCCAACTGGTGTGTTCCTTGTTTCTATGACAATCATGTACTTAGTGACCGCTATCTTGCACCCCGAGGAGTTTGGTACGTAAAGATGACATTATTATCAGCATCCTCACGTTGATATATTATGATAGATTATGTCAAGTTGTCCATTGTGATGATTTTTTTTTTTTTTTTTTTGCTCCTACAGGAATGATATTCTATGGTCTGATGTATTTCATCTGTATTCCCAGTGGCTACCTTCTACTGACCATCTACTCACTAGTTAACATGCACATTGTGACGTGGGGTACAAGGGAATCAAACAAGTAATGCACTTATTAACATTTGCATATTCAATATTTAATGCGTGTCCGATCTGTCTGCATTTTTTGCTGATTAAGAAGTACTCATTTATTTAATAAACATTTTCTGAACTGGTCTAATTCAACCTAATAGGTATGAAAGCATAAAGGTATTTGTTACTGGCAGTTTACGTGATCATCTCTTCGGTCTTTATAATTTTATTTTTCATCATTCAAATCTGTTAGGGGAGGAACAGAGATAAAGAAAAACCACAACGTGCTGTGTGACCGAAACTGCAGACTCTGTTGCTGGGACATGAAGTTGCAGGTGAGGTGAACATCCACCCTGCGAACCAGGTGGATACTTGTTTTTGGATGGGTGAATTCATCACACCTGGTTTGAATCGACAGGTAACTCAGGAAACGGAGAACCTGATGATTCAACAAATCACAGGACAGACTGGACAGCAAGCCTCCCCCCCTCTAATCACAGCCGTGGAAACAAATCAACATCCTACTTCAAACGTGGAGCTTGCTACAGCTGACACCAACAAAGCAACAGAGCAAGGAGGAAAGAAACCTCTGACTGATAAAGAGAAGGCAGATTTGAAACTATTTGACACCTTGTCCAAAAACACGTAACTCAAATTTTTCAATTCACCTTTTTTAATTACAGTGGCCCTGAGGAACCTAACATAATTCATCGCAACCAGTTGCTCAAAGATTGTTGACTTGCACCATACAATAAATGAAATCGAGTTGAAACAGTTCAACTTTTCTAATTTTTTATAGCGCACTACAAAACTACAACAAAAGGTGATTTTAGGTGCAAAACATCTAGTATTTTAAAAGTTAAACATTCAGTTTTTAAAAACAAAATGTGATAGGCAGGAGTTCATAATTTGACTTATCACTAATTTGCCAAACTATTTGAGTTCTGAAGGGCAGCTGTATTTTTCTTTTGTAAAAATATTCAGTCAAGCATGTAAACGATGAGTGTGTGTGCGGGTGTGTGCGCAGTGATGATAGTGTGGAAAAACGGAGTATTTCGACAAGTGCATCTGATGAGGAGGAGGATGAGGATGAAGAGGAGGATTATGACAACAACCAAGACAATGCAGTCGTTCCTATTAGCGGTGAGAAGCCCTACTGTGAAACAAAAACAAGATGAAGAGATGAGCTTTCTTCAATCAAAAAATTAAAATGGTTAATGTATTGTGCATATACTGTATTAACAGTATTCAATTACATTTGTGCAACAAAATAGACTGAATCCCTCACCAGTCGTAATCAGAATTTGAATTACAAGTACCGAATGTTTGATTTAAAACGCATGCAGTGTAGTTGCATCACGATTATACGTTATAATTAAAATTAAAGTGTATATATTTTTTAAGTGCTGTTTGCATTTGTGCGCATGTCTTTTTAGAATGGGTTAATCCAGTCAAAGAAGAGTTTCTAAAGAAGCTGAACTTCGCTAACTTGAAGAGGAATTTAAAAGAACAAATACGGTATGGAATAGTAGAGAAACGGCCTTTTTTTCCCCATCACATTACGTCCATCAAGTGTTGCAATGACTGGAAATTTACACAGAAATATTCTTATTCGTGGCTTGAAACCAGGTACTCCCTCCGGAAGAAGAATCAAGAGGACGTGTGCGAGGAGTTAATATTAATGTTAACAGACACTCTCAGTGGACAACTGTACGGAGTTGGACCTGAAGATGTTCTGACAGAAAGCCAACTGGAGGAACTACAACAAGAATTGACGCAGCAGGTAGTCAGAAAGACGGGCAAAACAATGACATTGACCTTTGTAAAACCACATAAAAATCCATTGGGCTCTGCAGACCCGCATTCAGCATACAAAAATATGACGTTAATTTTCGTTACAGATTTGATCAATGCTTTGACTATATCACACCGAAACTGTCTTTTTCATGACCTGGCATTTAACTAGCCAAATATAATAATATTCTGATACCGTGCACACGGGTGGGTGTGTGTGTGTCTACATAGGCTCGGCGCACTCTCAAAACCAGTCGCATGGAAAGATTAGAGAAAAAAGTCAAGAGAGCCATTGAGAAAACTCTGACTGCCCCTCAGGTCCAGAAACTAGAAGAGGTAAGATGCTGATTCAGTCTTTATCTCACCCCCACCCCCAAAAAAAAAACCTAAATGAGTGTTCAAAGTAAGGAAATACATCTACTGTATGTATGTCCATATAGGATGAGCGTGATTTCTGGAGCAAGCTGATTGAGCGCTATTTGAAGCCCATTGTAGACAGTAAAGCACATCTAGAAGAGGTCACCAGAGAGCTCAAGTCGCTACGCAACAAGGTCAGTGACCGTCCCTTCCTGTAGTGGAAAAATCCGTTGTACAGTAGCACCTGAACCTATGAGATTTTTAAGATATGATGATTTGATGATGATCAGATGATTTTTTTTTTTTTGTCATAAGCTGCGAATAAAACTTGAGTTACATGTGCAAAACAGTGGTAGGGAACTTCACAACAAGCGGTGCGTAGGGAACAATTCCTGGAAAAATGAGGCTAAATTCTTGCTTCAAGGTATTTATTGCCATTCCCAGTTGGAAGGTCAAAGATTGTAGATAGATTGTACATTTGTTTAAACTCCATAAGTTAAGTCTGCTAATTTAATGCTAACCCACAAGGCAAAATGCCACACACCAATTAACAAAAGTAGCTAACTACGTTGCATTAGTTAAAAACCCTTTAAGCCAGTGATTTCCAACCTTTATAGAGCCTAGGCGCACATTTTACAATTGAAAAATCCCACGGCACGCCAACAAAAGTAAATGTCACCAAAAATGGATCGATTAATTACTGTATGTACTTCCTGCCATCTAATAGAAGATAATTATTTTTTTTTTTGTTCTGTCTGTCATTGTGCCTGACTGGCATAAATAGATGAATAAAGATACATTATTTCTTGGAATAAATGTTTTATTTTTAGCAATTACATAAAATTGGATAATTTCCCATGACACACCTGAAGAGCGCGCACAGCACACTAATGTTCCCCTGCACACAGTATGGGAATCGTTGCTTTAAGCAACTTAGTTGCGAATACTCGTTTATTTTGAATGTCTGTGGTATACTCCCCCCTGGTGGTCAAGTCACACACACACACACACACACACCTGGAGAACCATGATGTTAATTGGCATTGAGGGATGAAATCATGATGCACCAACTGTTTCAATCTTTGCATTCTATTTAAACGGTTACTGTATATTCATATCATGCACAATGCTGCAGAATGCTATTTTTCTTATTTAAAAAAAACAACATACTTTTTGGCAGGTTGATATCTATTACTGGCATTTCCATTCATTGCAACAGTCAACAAAAAACGGACACTAGTTGGAGGTTAACTAAAAATATTCACTAAGTCATTAGATCTGTTGAGACATTGAAAAGTCTAGCTCACAAGACTTCAGTTCAGCTGGTACCAATGGTCAGGCCTCATACACAATTTTTGTAACCCTTTTTCCAAAATAACAACTGACTGGCTACCTGTCATGTGCTTCATGACTTATCAAAAGGAGGCAGTTTAGATTTAAATTATTACAATAGTACCACAGCACCATATATACAAATATTGTACAGTGGTGCATTAGTTCTCGAACACAATCCGTTACAGAAGGCTGGTTGAAAAACCAAAACGTTTGAAAAACAAAGCACATTTTCCCATTACAATGAATGGAAAATGAAATAATGCGTCCAAGCCTAAAAAAAAAATGTTTTTTTAAGCAATTTTTTTTGCTTTTCCTGATAATAAACTGCATTGTAGAAATACATGTATAGTTTAAATACTTTCTAAAAATGAAATCATTTAAGAAATATATTTATTTTTTGCTTAAAATGTATGCTTTAGCCTAGTAGAGTATGCTAGGCTGGGAGTGCATTGCCAAATCTGTAGCGACTCGGCCCCCAGCCTTGTAAACCTTTTTTTTATTAACGAAAGTGCAGACTAAGTTTAAACAAGCAATAATGAGGGGGGGGACAAATTGTTTATTTGCACAGAAAGTACATAACATAAAAAAATTAACTTGCAACTAGAGGTAGGCTTAATGGAACAAAAGAAAAAAGCAATGCAAAACAATCCTTCTTGAAGTCGACAGTTTTACGCACCACTTTCCATTTTTCAGCACCACCAGTTCCACTTGCCTTCTTTGGAGCTATGAGCAGGGGTTAATGTGACTCAATTTGAAGAAAAAAAAAAGTCACTACGTCCACGAGCAGAGGAATGTATGAGTCAACTGGTTGTGCCGCGCGCGGTCGTGCGCATTACGTCTTTTCCGTTTTTTTTTTTTCGGGGGTGCCTTCGAAAGCACAATAACAAATCGTCGTGGGTCAGCTGGTCGAGGTGTTCGAAAACTGATTTTCATTCAAAAACCAAAGCAAAAAAAACTCTAAATTTTCGTTGGAAAACCGATTTGTACAAAAACCAAGACGTTCGAAAACCGAGGTACCACTGTATATACATATCTTATATTACCATATTACCAACTTCTTTTTCTACCTGGGTGACAGTTGGGGGTAGAAAATTAATTTGTCCTTAATGTTAAAAATGTTTAGTGGTTAACTCAATGTCTGACAATTGTAAACATTTATACAGTATGTATATGAAAATATTGGCCTGTACAGTAGATTAAGGTTTTATAAAGTGTTTGAGCCTGAAATTGCTTATTGTGATTTCCAATATTTTGTATGGGAAGGTTATTTAAATTGGAACAAATAACCAGTTGACCAGCATCCCACATACGCAGGTGCCATTCCATTTCACACTGAAATGATCATTTGAAACTATTCCTGGCTTCTGCTTTTCAAACGGCTTTCCTTCACGTCAACGAGACCGATAACTTAGGATAGAAAAAGCAGTGGACAAATACGCAAAATGTATTACTACAAAATGATTGTGTTCATTTTTTTTCTTGATCCCAACAGGCAGTATTCCTTTATTTTATTGTCAATGTGTTGTGGGTGGTGGCTACCTTCTTCCTGCAAGCCATTGGAAATGATGTCATAAGCATCAAGATCCCTAAATACTATCCAAATGGAACAGAATCTGAAGAGAGCCTCAAGGTTGGCACACACATCATCATTATTACTATTACCTATAATTATTATCATTATTAATTATTATTATTATTATTATTACGACTGAATGGCGACCAGCTAAGGGTGTAATGCGCTTTTCACCCAGTTAGCTGGGATAGGCTCTACCATTCCCACGACCCTTGTGAGGATAAGCATCTTGGAAAATGGATGGGTGTATTATGATTATTAAAGAACAATTCAGAATCTTTGTAAAAACTCTCTATCAATACAAGTGACTGGCACTAGCCTGAACTAAAACAATGACAAAAACATGTCTTTGGGGTTGCACTGAGATATTTACCACAAAAACATTTTTTGCTTTAAAAAAAATCTTAATTAATACAGTGGAACCTGTAAGTGAGGATTAACTAAAAAGCACCATCATTGATCAGTCAACGATGAATATACTTTCACCACCTTTGTGTTTACTATAAAAAAAAAAAAATCTAGGGTCCTTTAAACTCAAAAACACACTGTCCATGTCACCACCCAGAAAATGCCCGTGACATTAACCTGAGGAACAAAAAAAAAATAAAAGGACCACAGCTTTCTGAGTTAGCGAACAGGGGAAAAGACCACCTATCATATCTTAAAAGGATTAAGTCAAACTGCATCAGTGACAAAAGAACCACTTAATGGTCGGCGCAGCACATTTACAAATTATATTAGTATGCTAGCCGTTGGGCTATATCTATCATGACCAAGCTTGCGAAATTTCATTTATTGCTGTATACTGAATTAATTAGCCAGTCCCTCAACAAAACAATGTTAACGGTCTGAATTTCTATCTTTCTGATTCAATTTACCTGTTCAAATAATAAATGGTGTTGGGTCTCCCAACTCAAGCAGTTTATCTCATATGTAGCAGAGGTGAGAGGAAATTACATGCATATGTGCAAGTCACAAACAAGTCTCAATTCATTGCTTTCAATCTCAAGCAAGTCCCAAATCACAGTGCTTAAAAAAAAATAATAATAATAAAATCGAGCTAATCAAGTTGCCACTAAATTTCAAGTAAGTCATTCATCGGTTTTACCAGTTCACAAATCAGGCCATACAATCTTGCTTTTGTTCACACATATATTGGGGTGGTAATATTTTTCACAGGTTTTTCACCATTAAAAAAAAAAAAAAAAAAAGACTAACTACTAAAATGAACAACAAACGAGATTATGATAAGTATGATTGTTGCACTCTCGTAATGCTTGTGAGAAGAAGCGGCTCAGCCAATGGATGGAGGGATGTTTTAACTCATTCGTGGGCAGGGTGGCAGTTTTTTGCCTTATCGCAATAAAAGTCTCCTAATGAGCTACAATCAAGGAAATACTTCTTTTTTCGTTTATGGTTTAAGTTATATGATAACTTTACAAATTTTTTATCTCGTCCCAAAAATGGGACGCTGCCCACGGGTGGGTACTTAGGTGTTCTTAGTATTTCGTCCCAAAAAATAGAATCAGATTAAAACAATTAAATATTTTGATATACTGAAGGATGTAATGCGTGAAAATCATGATGTCCTAAAAATGGGACGGAGCCCACGAATGGGTTTTAAAGTTGTATTTAAAACTCATTTTAACGGAACTTTATTCGTGAACAAACTGTGCTGTGTAGTTTTTGAGGACAGCCTCGTACGGTTCTTAAGAGAACACAATTACGCAAAAGCCAAGACTGTTTTTTGTTGGTCAAACATAATTGGGCGCACTGATATTCATAATTAAGGAAATAATGCATGACATTAAAAAAAGAGAACAAAGCCTGTATTCCTCCTCTGTCCACTATTTTAACAAAATGATTTAGTCAGACATTATTTTAGAGCAGTGGCTCTGGACAATTGTCATTAGACTCAAGTTTGTTTCATATGATGTGGTCTCAATTTTAAAAAATATTATGCAAGCAGTTTTATCACTGAGCCGGCACAACATGAGTAACATTTTGAATGCTGCCAGTTTACAGTCACAATATTTTAGAAAATCGTCCCAAACTAGCCTAAAACTTTGTTTGACCAACCCGCTAAACCGTTAGATAATTTTACCTGTCAATTAAGAATGAAGTATGACGTCATCGTCGTTGCTGTTGTCTTTCATGCGAGAGTTTAAAGGGTTGCAGGTTGACATCCTCTTTTTGCAGACTTTATCGACAATATAATCCTCATATCCAAATTGTGTTATCTTTCGAGCTCCTTCCACTGTTAGGAAGGAGGCGACATGACACTGGCAAGTGCGTAACGACGTAAACTGTGTTGTCAATTAGCGTGAATAACCCTAAAAACAAGTTTCTTACTTCAAAAAATGTAAACAAAAAGGTAAACTGTCTCAGTTCGTGCACATTTCAAATGCAAAACGAAATGATTTGTGAAGTTATGTAGTTAAAGTCCGCCGCATGATTTTATGTGGCTCTCAGAGGCAAATCATGTGTATCAACTTCCATGATTTTTTTGTGTTCAAATCTGTACCAAATTTTTAAATTGTCATATAAAAAAATGATAACGCTGAGCTATTCCAAGCAATTTTTGTGTTACCAAACAACAATAGTTGGGAAAAACAAAAAAAGAAATTCTAATTCCAAAACTAGTTCATAAATTTCATGTGTAAATATGAATGAGGGGGTTAAAGATTTTTATCATTTCACAGCCATAATGGCCCTTTGAGAGAAACCGCAAGTAGATTGTGGCTTGCGACAAAAATGAGTTCGACACCCCTGCCTTAGACCAATCGGATAAATTAACGATGGAAAAAAAACCTCACCTTTCACCTATCACCTGTGCTCTCTGACCTCTGTGACACACAAGATGGCGTAACTGGAACCCGATCCATTGCCGGAACCGGTTTCGTATTTATTTATTCCCGGTATTATGGAAAAGACCAACTAAAGAGCGGCATACAACCGGATGGTTTCTCCCTGAAAACCAGATTACAGATACGGATAAACACGTGGTCATCAGAGAACGCTTGTTCCCACGCGCAAGGACGCGTAACATCATGGCGAATCGTCTTATTTAAAGGCATTTTATGTCATTTTTACCTTCACAGGTGGAGCCTCTCAGCTTGATGTTTCTGTTGTCTTTTGCAATCCTTCTCCTCGTCCAGTTTCTTGCTATGTTGTATCACAGGTACACGCAACCACACACGGTGCCTTCTCAGCGCCGCGCATTTTGTATTATTTACATTTTTAAAAGGTCCTCGGATACGGTGGCGAGTACTGATCTACTTGAGGTTCATTACAGGGTCTACACTTTGATCCACGTGGTGTCGTATCGCAGCACGGAAAAGGACTACAAATTGAAAGACGATGTAAGTAAGACACGCAATCACAAGTACAATCTTGCGTCCTGCCCGCTACTTACCCGGGGTAGCCTCTGTCATACCCACGACCCTAGTGAGGATAAGCGGAGTAGAAAATTAATACATGGCCGGAAAATCATTCTTCTTCTTTTCCTTTCGGCTTGTCCCATTAGGGGTCCCCACAGCGTGTCATCTTTTTCCATCTAAGGCTATCTCATGCGTCTTCCTCTCTAACACGCAGTCCTCATGTCCTCCCTCACCACATCCATCAACCTTTTCTTTGGTCTTCCTCTCGCTCTTTTGCCCGGCAGCTCCATCCTCCGCACCCTTCTACCAATATACTGCCTCTCTCGCCTCTGAACATGTCCAAACCATCGAAGTCTGCTCTCTCGAACCTTGACTCCAAAGCATCCAACTTTGGCTGTCCCTCTAATGAGCTCATTTCACTCCAGCGAGGGGGACGTTAGAAAGCCACTGAATAGAATGAAAAATGGGAAGACGGTTGGTCCTGATGACATACCAGTGGAGGTATGGAAGCAATTTGGACAGGTGGCCGTAGAGTTTTTGCCCAACTTATTCAATAGAATACTAGCGGGAGACAAGATGCCAGAAGAACGGAGGAAAAATGTGGTAGTCCCCATTTTTAAGAACAAAGGCGATGTTATAGCCTTTGTTGAATATATTAAAATCATTTCAAACATTGCATATTAATGTATAGCCTTTCTTGTTTTACCTATTTTTTAAATGACCAAGCCCGTCTGTTTTAAAAAGTATATCGCCACCCCTAATTTAGATTTACACAATCATGAATTTTTACATTGAAAAAAAGTGATATCCTCATCTGCTCAGTCTGTGACTTTCGGTGTGCTCATGTCCCCAGGACGACGACGACGAGGGCTTCACTCTCGAGAACTATAACGCCAGTGGACTGAGCATAACAAGTGAAGACTTGTAGCTGACAGGGATTGTATTGTGTGTTTGTAGAATATTTGTTACTTATTGCTGACCTTCTCTTTGCTTTGCTTTACTCATTACATACTACTGTCATCAGAATACAAAATCGAAAGATACAGTAGTTCAATCTGATAGTATCAATTTCATATCTTGAGTCACAAATGGGGGGAAAAAATACATTCATGGTCATAAACCTGCATTGAAAAATCACCAACTTTAATTTTTTTGAATATATTTGTTTGAGCATATTTGTACTTACGTGTTTTCATTTTTGTGGGACTGTGAGATGAGTTATTATGGGATATCAACAGTCCACTCCCGAAAATGGATTTTTGAAAATGCAAGTTTTGCACATCGGTGGGAGAAATATTTATGAATTTACACTGTTCAAGATAATCTAACATTGTTTTTAAAAATGGTTGCAATGCAATAAAATGGAAAACTTTTTGGGCTTTTGTTGCTATGGAAAAAAAACTTGGGTTTTACCTTGTATTCGTATAGTTTGTGAAATTTCATGGCTTTTTTTCTCCTTATTGACAGAAAATTAAAACTACTTTCTAGGGCCCAACAACCATATAAAGTGATGCCTCGGTTCTCAACCACAATCCCTTCTTTCTTCGAGAAGTGATTTGTTTGAAAACCGAATCGATGTTCCCCATTACAATGAATGGAAAAAGAAATAATGCATTCCAAGCCCAAAAATGTAGTTTTTTTAAAGCATTTTTTTAGCTTTTCCTGATAATAAACTGCATAGTAGAAATGCATGTATAGTTTAAATACTTGATATAATAAAATAATTTAAGAAATATATTTATTTTTTGCTTAAAATATATGCTTCAGTCGTACAGTAGGCTGTAGCAACTCTGCCCCCAGCCTTGTAAACTTTTTTTGATTAACAAGGGTGCAGAATAACTTTAAACAAGGAATAATGAGGGGGGGAGCATCCATCACATCCATCCATTTTTACTACATTCTTCTGTCATAAATGTTTAATGAGACTTATGACAGTAGATCAGGGCACATATAAGGCCACTTCAGAACACTGCAGTGTTTTATTCTTAGTCATTGTCAGGTCTTTTGATCTACCTTATTACGAGATGGCACACAGCGGCTGAGACCAAACTTTCTGTCACTTGGCAACCCTTTTTGCTCAAGAACCCCGAGTTGGTGTTGAAATGTGTTTACTTCGTATTCAATAAATCCAGGGCAAAGCAGCCTCTGAACACACCAAAAGAGTCTTCTACAGGTTTCACAAAATGCTTTTTTCCTACATGCTTCATTTTTGTCTTTCAAACAGACGTGATGTGACTTGGCAAAATGCTTCAACTTTCTTTGAAGGTCCCAGAAGCTTCCGGCTTGTCAATATGTATTTTTGGCAAATTTAGGTCCTGTTATTTCAGAATCGATTGAGAGGTTTTCTCTAAGAGGAATTGGTGTTGTCAGTGTTGTTTGATGTACAGTACATCAGTCACAGTGACTTGACGGGCGCATCGCACTCTCAAATCTGCGGCACCGCGCAATGGATAGGTTTCCGACGACGTCCCAGGATTCCCCTTTTCCACGTCATAACTCTTAGACCTGGGTCACCAACGCGGTGCCCGTGTGCGAATGGTTGCCGGCAAGGACCATATAAGCCGCCCACGAGGTATGTTGTAAAAATACCATAGGCCACAAATTACTATTATTTGTGCTTTAAATTCTGAATCTGACTTGCTTACGCGAATTAAAATTTTAAAATACCCGTAATGTCCTTTACTACAATAAGTTAAAACGAAAATATTTTATGTACGTGTAATGAACTGAGTCTGAAATTTGCCGCAAACAGGTCACGTAGCCCTTCATACAATCGGTGCTCACGAAGTAGCCCTCTGCCTCAAAAAGGTTGCTGAGCCGTCTTAGACCAATTGGATAAATTAACGATAGAAAAAAAACAAAACTTCACACTTCACCTATCATGTGTGTTCTCTGACCTCTATGATACGCAAGATAGCAGCCATCACAAGGCATGATGGGTAGTTGGAAACCTATCAATTGCGCACTTGTCACACACACTCATCGCACTTGAAAGCTGATCAAGCACAGCCTGAATTTTTTTTTTTTTTTTTTAACGGAAGCAAAAAGTCAAACAACAAGCTACTGGTCAGCCTACTTCTACTTCCTAGTTCACCCGACACCACCACCCCTCCACTCTTAAAAGGGTACACTCACAATTACAAACAGAACACACACCCGCAACTTTTATATCTGCGGTCATGACTGACCACACCCGTACATTTTTCAAATGTGACTGCAGTACATGCACTAATTGGAAAAACAACTTTCGTTGACCTTTTTAATGAACACCACTGAAATGAAGAGCAGCAGTCAAACATGGGCAGTAAATTGCAGAGCAACCGTCCCCTCTATTTTGGGGAGAATGTTTCCGCTGATATAAGGCAGCACAAGAGACTCCACCACTATATGGGTTGACAACACAAAGTAGGTACTGTACCTCCCACATCACAGGTATATTCCCACCTTCTTTCTTTCTTCAACATTTAGTTTGGATTTCAGGAAAATACTGATTTTGTAAAGTAACGCTCAATGTGTGTCAGTTGATTTGAAGCTAATGACTGCCATTGGTCCAATGCCAGGTGCTGGGAGGTTGGCCATGAGAAAATAGTGCCTCAGAAAACAGGCCTTGCCATATATTTTCAAAAGAAATAACCTACTTGTGTTGTGTTGAACATAAAATTTAAATACATTTGTACTCACACCTTTGTATCAAGAGGAGTTTTATCCGCGAAATGTAGCCCTTAAGAGCTTAAAAAAAAAAAACAAAAAAAAACACCAATGCCAGCTCAAAGGCGAGACAGCCAGTCCCGTTAGTCCAAAAGTGTGACAGTTCAGTGATCAAAATGCTTGGCTGAAACTGCGTTTCTGTCCACCTCTGTTTCTGCCATGACCGCCACGGAACCCATTCCCACCGCGCCTATCCCTTCCTCCAAAACTCCGGCCCCATCCACCTCGGAATCTTCCTCCTCCACTGTCACCCCGGATGCTTTGTTGCCTCTCCTCCAGTTCGGGGAGCTCTGTGGCCACTGTCAGCTGCCAACGCCGACCGTCTTTCCAGCCCTCCTATTCAAACAAGAACCATCAAGAAAATTGTGTATAACACCACAAACTCAAAACACTCTTAAAAACAGAGTACAATTTATCTTTTCCACTAGCCCCAAAAAGAACAAAAATATGTATAAAGTTACAGTTACAGAATAATGGAATGTAAAGAATTACTGTATATGATATCCTTTAATGCCTATTGGACATTGATCGCCTACTGGAGTGCATGCCTTGGCCACCAGAGGGCAGTTTAATACAATTTAATGACATAAGACTGCGGCACTACGATGCAATATATGATGCTTTTTCCAGAGATTAAGGACAAAATGTTAATCATATATCTTCTAATATGTCTGGATGTGTTACTAATACGTTTTTATATATAAGTTGTTCATAAATATGCCATATTTTCCAAATGACAAGCGGCTTTTTCCCGGCGATGTGAACCCTGCAATGGATTAACGATGCGGCTGGAATATTGATTTTTGTTGTTGTTGTTGTTGTTTTTGTCGCTGGCAGCTATTAAAATGTAATAATAACTTGTTTGAACATAACAGGTAAAACATGGCTAATCCCTAGAATGCACTTGGGTTTGGGGATGCACAGATACCTCCAATGCGTAGAAGACGACGACTTTACTTTTAGCGTGCGTGGACGAAAAATATACCTCAATTGTGTGTAGAAGAAGCAACGGCTCATTGCAAACCACATGACACGCATGAACGCAAAATATAAATTTTTATTTAATTAACTAAATGAGATGAAAATGGCATTGGGGGTGACTGAGACTGAAATGTGTGACACAAACTTTCTGAGCCGCTTCGTCTCAAATACTGCAGACAATGACTTTCATGGTTTGAGTTAGCAGGAAGAGGGGAAATTAAAAACAATTACTTTTCTGTTATGTTTGAGCCATTTCACTTACTGGTACACATTACAATCATTGTTTGGAAACAAGGTATGTAAATAAACATTTACAAAGTATTTGTGTGTGAAAATCTTATTTCACAGCGTACCATTGTTTCAGGTATATATTGGTCACATCTGGTCCGGTCTATCTAGTGTATAGGAAAACAAAAAAGCTACAAAGAGTGGCCACATCTTATTGACCCTTATCCGGAAATTAGTTTAACTACTGAAACATTGATGACAGTTTTATTATCATGTTTTGCATTAAAATAGCAGATTTTTGCAAATACATAAATAAATTTTTAAAAATGAGATTTTGGCTGAAATCCCAGAGGGGCAAACAAATGGGGACGCAAACTGAAAGTCATTTAAGGGTAGTTAGACTAGTAATCCATTAATCATCAAAAATGTAATTTATAGTTCGTCTTGGAGCACTTGCTGATTAATTTTAACTACTTGTGCACCCTAGAAACACTGCAAAGACAAATAAAAAGAACCAATTTTGGTCAATTTTAAATACATAAATATGATGCTCAGTTGTGGAAAGTGAACGCTATAAGGTTAACCAAGGCCCTACAATTGATTTTCAACAACTAGTACTTTTGCAGAACATGATTTTAGCGACTGGAACTGATCTGTAACTAACTGAATGTCTCTTGTTCATTTGGTTTGTTTGTTTGTTCTCTGTTCTGAACGTTGTAACAGGGCGAAACCAACTACTGGAGACCAATTCCTTGTGTGTTGTTACACACTTGGCCAGTAAACCTGATTCTGATTCTGGACTTTACAGTCTTTAACAGACAATTTACATTTGCCAGATTTCTCAGGAAAAATGGAATCAGACAGACAGCGCTATATTATTTTGTTCCTGTTGACCTGTAGAGTTTTATTAAAAAAAAAAAAAAAAACGAGCTGCAGCCCCTTCATCTTCATACCATTATTCTTTTGTTTACACAAAGTGTGTATCTTTACCCTACAAGAATTTAACATTCGCCATTGTTCTTACCTGGACCTCCTTGACTTTGTTAACTGGAACGTCGAAGCAAACTCCCTGTTGGAAACACATTTGGTAAAATGATGCCCAGTTTTAGAAGGAAAAACAAAATATTCCAAATTATCTATGTCAGTGGATTTCAAAGTGTGGAGCCTCGAAAGAGATGTTTGATGAATGTTGCAAAAACTGAAGTACTCAATATGTACCATTTTCCCTTTGATGAAGGTCATTTTATGGATGTGGTTTTCAATATCCTCTCCAAGCTGCTCTTTGATGCTTTTCCAAGCATAACCCAGATTATGCATCTCCTGAGAACATACCAACTGTATGGTGGTGTAACCCTGGGGAAACAAACGGCAACAACTCATATTCGGACCTAAACAAGTGAAAAGATGATTAAGAGTCACAATTTAGTGGCTACAAGGAAATTAAATATTAAAAAACTAAATAAAAAGACTCAGGTCTGCAGTGCATCAGTCTCAAATTGTTGTTAACGACCCAGTCAGCCTGATAAAAGAAACCACCAATACTGATTTGCAGGCTACAACAGCACACTAGTTTCATATGGAGTGTGTCCATTTGTACTTACAGCATCAGAGGTGAGTAATGACCGCTGCTCCAAACTTGCCGCTCCAGAAATGTGTGCCAAAGCAGCAGCCAGCGAATCCACCGCTCCTTTCTCCTCTATTAGCTTCTCAGCGGACTCTCTGAAGTAATCAATGGCAACGGCTGGAACAGAGTCTAGGAACCTGGATAAAATGTTAAGAATTACAACATTTCATTCAAATATGATAATTCTCCGTGAAGCAGTGTTATATTCCAAAAGACAACCGAAGGCTATGGGTTATAATTTGGACAGGCTCACTCTCCTATTATGCCCCGAACACACCTTAGAGCATCCTTGCTCGATGACTTGATGATGTCATTGGCAGTGGGAACACCGACTCGTTTGAACGAGATGCCCTGCGTCAAAAGCAAATACATCCCCTTTTAACTTGCTGGTTTTACTGGATGTTTTCATGTAGCATGACTTCTCCGTACTATTTTGATACTTTTGGGTCTAACATGGGACACATACAGCTCTGTTTTCTACGGAGCGTAGCTGATACTCTTCTTTCCTCTGGTAGAAGCAGATGCAGATTCCAGTCCTTCCAGCTCTGCCAGTTCTGCCTGAGCGATGAATGTACGATTCCACATCCTGACAAGTTTAGATGAGATCATGACAACAGTTTAATTAAAATGTGTAAGGGGACAACTTTAACATGAAATGAAAGTTCAGTTTAAAAGCATGTTCACCTTGGGTGGAGAACACTGAACAACCAGGTCAACTTCAGGGATATCTAAACCACGAGCCGCCACGTTGGTAGCCACCAAAACCTCAAAGGATCCGTTCCTGAAGCCTTTCAGTGTCATTTCCCTCTGTGCCTGAGGGATGTCACCGTGGAGGGACTGGGTACTCTGGAAAGATGTTTATATACACCCACAAAAAATATTATACTTCTGAAACAAGCTTAACACAGCTGCAAAAGGTTGATGAATAAAATTCAATCAACAACAATCAAAACAAATGAGAGGAATATTCAAACTTTTTTTTTTTTTCTCCATTCTGGAACATGCCCCACATGGAAAAGATCCAAAACATGACAGCTTCTGACCATTTTGACAAATTTTTGCTCATATTAGACTTACTATTGAATTGCATTAACTGAGGGTGTACAGCTCTTTAATTGGAATACAGGGAATACAGTTCACTCACATTGAGTGTGAAACTTTATATTTGAGTGACCATATAGACAAAAATTCCCCACTCGCTTTTAATTATTTCAAATTCATTAAGACGCTGTGCAAATGTATTTCAACAAAAAAAGCAAAGTGTATACAAAATACAGTAAATACAGTCGTGTCTATGGTCAGTGTCATTGTCCGACAGCTCATTTTGTGCTTTATTCTTCTACCAGCATTCAAAAAAATGACTGAAAAGTACATTGGAGATCAGAGCTCCCCTTTCCTACATTCGGTGGAATTACAGTAACTAAATATAATGTAAAAAACACTCACTGACCAAAAACCAATAAACCCATATCATAACAGAACACTGAATTCAGCATAATAATCAAAAGATGAGAACTAGTGGCTATATATGAAGTGCACACAAGCTTACCTGTTTGATGGATGCATTCATAGAAAGCTCATTGGCCTCTTTCTTGGTCTCACAAAAGATGATGGTTCGCCCCTGCCTGCCGCTGTATACCTGGATCACGTCTCCGATCACCGCCGCACGCTGTGACCAGTGGCAGGCTATGGCCAGGTGCTGCATAGAGTAGCCCGTGTAGACGCTGTTTATTGACAGTTCATATTGCTGTTGCACAGACTAGGGATGGCCATGTGACCATCAGGAAAATTAAGCAATTAATTGTTTGAGAACTACTTGAAATCTTCATCTGAACTCTTGCTGAGCAGACGAGCTGCAATAGCAGAGGGGTGCATGGATGTAATTCATAATGTGGACGTCATGATGTATATAAACATTAAGTATGACCCTTGTACCCCACAACACTTCATTTGCTTTGGCTATTTGAACACAGGCCCACACTTACCTCCACAGTTGTTGCAGTTTTCTGTGTTTTCTTGCCAATCAGGTCAACACGCTTGCAATCGGGCTTCATATATTTCTTTGCCACGTCATAGACCCACGGGGGGCAGGTGGCCGAAAACAGTAGCGTTTGAGGGTTGGAGTTGCCACCTGGTGTGGGACAATAGACATCAATGCCGTCCTTAGAAAACAATTTGGGGTTTTTGTTTAGTTTTTTTTTTTTTTCAGAATTTAATTTTGATAGTGGCATACATCTCTTTTCACTCCAATTTTAAAACGCTCCTTTAAAGCTAAGAAATGTAGCTGCAATAAGTAAAACCTGAAACTAATCAACCACATAAAAAATTACCGCAATTTCCGCCCTATAAGCCGCGACTTTTTTCACACGCTTTCAACCTTGCGGTTTATGTGGTGATGCGACTAATTTCTGCATTTTTCTAACAGCCAGGGGGGGGCTCTCGAGCGGAAAAGATAAGAGTGAGACTGGTGGAATATATATGCCAAGGAAGTGACTTTTAGCAGTCCGGCCCTGTTAGCGCTGCGCTACCATGTTACTGCCGTGTCTCCATGATTTTTACCGGTATGTTTTTTGTTTTTTTTTTTTTAAACAGGCCCCGTTACTGTTAGCGCTGCGCTAGCGTTAGCGTTAAACTCTCTGTGTTCCATCTTTCTTTGTAAATATCTCGTGTTTCAATGTGGGCACTTGCGGCTTTTACACAGCTGCGGCGTATGTATGTACCAAATGGTATTTCCTTTCCAAATGTACTGAGTGAGGCTTATAACCAGGTGCGCTCTGTAGGCCGGGAATTATGGTAGAAGGAAGAATTTCTCAAATTGGATTGTTCATCAATGTATTCATAAAAAAATCAAGGACGATGTTGTGCATGTACTTATCACTAATATAATTCATGACAGAACCTGTATTGGTTACGCTGTCTTCGACAAATGCTGTAAACATATACTTTATTTAACATGACCACTTTACAAAATGTTTTCCTTTTCATTACTGCTGATCAGCTGTACCCATAGTTGAATTCGTGTGACTTTTTTACGATAAATTTGCTAAACATCAATAACTGTATTTTACATCAAAATCAAACAGCAAATGAATACCTTTCTTGTAGGAAGCGGCTAGAATTTCTTCCACTTGCTCTGCAAATCCCATGTCCAGCATTTGGTCCACCTCATCCAGAACTACGTGCTTCAGTTTTGTGAGGTCAAGTTTATGATTCTGAATGTTATCTCTAATACGACCAGGAGTCCCAACCAAGATATCAATCCCATTACGGATGGCATCAACTGTAAGGAGAGAGGGAAAACAAAAAAAAAATTCATAGCTGTTAGTAGCATGACAACAAAAGACCCGCACAAGATAACTCTTGCTTTTATTGGTGTCTTTTTGTTATTCAACTAGTACTTCAACACGTTACACCTGGCTAGATTTTAAGTCTGTGTGCATGTTTGTAGAAAACTTACTCTGTAGGTTGTATGAGCTGCCTCCATAAAAACAGCAGATGTTCAGTTTCTTGGCAATGTCTTTAAAATCCTTCGCGACCTGGATAGCCAACTCTCTGGTGGGCGCCAACACCAACACCTGCAAAGATAGGGGGGGGGGGGGGAGTCAATGCAAATATTTTAACAGTTTCTGATCTGTCTGTGATAAGGTTAAATGACACGATAAAAGCAAAATAATGTTTTATAGTGTGCACACCTTGGGAGGACGGCCTCTTGTCTTTTCCAATACATCAGTCTGGAGCTTCTCCACCAGCGGGATGGCAAAGGAAAAAGTCTTTCCTGTTCCTGTGCGAGCTTGAGCGAGTACATCATGCCCATCATATACGGAATCAAATGTCTGGACCTGAATGTCAAACAGGTAAGAAACTCCCCGAGCTGAAAAAGAAAAAGTGACAGTATGACTAACGCCGAGAGGGGGGGAAAAAAAAAAAAAGGACAACAGAGATCACATCATGACTATAAAGCAATGGTAACGGACAAGTAGTAATGCGTCCTTCATTTGTTACCACAGAAAGTTCGTGTAGCTCCTAGGGATGTCACAATATTCACGCTATCACACGCCCTATCCAAGTGGATATGATGGGGCGAGAATGCATTGCAAGATGTGCACAGAGGAACAGAAGTATCTAAATTAAACGTACTGTTTAATAAATGCTAAAATAAAATAAAAAATGACATACTGAATAAATATTGAAGAAAATGAAATAAGGAAATTGAAGTAATTAAATATGGTGAAATCATGAAATACTCCATGACACGAATTTAATGACATTTTACATTTTGCTACCCCAGCACCACCATAAAACTGCAGCCCGTAAGCCATGTGCCACAATCACAAAAGTACTCCCCCTCTTGTTGGTTTTGCCTGCAACAAAGGCACACAATTCTTCTTTATTTGATTGTTGGAATGTGGGCATTAATCGTTGTTTCTCTATTCACGCTGTGTATTTGGCCGGTGACGAGTTCAGGAGAGCGGAACAATGGTGCAGATGGAAAGCGTTGGCGTCACAGTTCTGAGGACCGGGGTTCAATCCTAGCCCTCACCGTGCCTGCGTGGGTTTTCTCCGGGCACTCCAGTTTCCTCCCACATACCAAAAACATGCAATATTAATTGGACACTCTAAATTGCCCCTAGGTGTGATTGTGAGTATGACTGTTGTCTGTCTCTATGTGCTGGCAACCAGTTCAGGGTGTACCCTGCCTGCTGCCCATTGACAGCTGGGATAGGCTCCAGCACTCCTGTGACCCTTGTGAGGATAAGTGGATAAGAAAATCAATGGATGGATAGTTCAGGAGTGAACCACCTCTTGCTCAATGTCAGATGGGATAAGCTCACCAGCGACCCAAGTGAGGCTACGGGGTACAGAAAATGGATGGATGATTCAAAATTAACTTCTAGTTCTTAAATGGGTGACATGCAGCCATTCAACAACTCACACTAGTTTTTAACAGGAACTTTGTGTGGTATGAGACCATAAACATGATCGGTACCTTTAAGTTTTTGAATGGTTCCTGCAGAGATTCGGAAATTGGAGAAGGCTCCTTCTTTCTCCTCCGGCGTTTCCTCCTAAAGAATTAGAAACCGTAAATTAAACATGAGAACGTTCAAAATGAAGGGGGGGGGGATTAAATGTGAAGGTCAATGATATGAAAATTAAATGATCTCCAGGTAATATTTAGGAGAAAACAGAAACAACCAAAAAACTACTGTTACTTCTGTAAAGGTCTAACATCTTTAAAAAAAATATAGACTGACCGGTCTTTCTTTTTCACTCTCACTGGTGGAATCGTCTGACTGAGATGGTGTCTGGTTGGGGGTTGGAGCTGGTGTGTCTGGCATGGAATGTCCGTTGAGTTTAGAGTCGACGACTGCTTTCTTTTGCTTCTTTTTTATCTAGACACAAGAAAAGTCAAGACAAAGAAAAAAACAGGTTTAAGATTTTGTTTAGTAAGAAGCACCACTTTCTAAGACTGCACCGGTACTAACCTCCTCCTTGACTGCTTCTGTGCACTTTTTTTTCTTCTTCATTGGTGGTTCAGAAATATCAGTTTGCCCATTCGGGTCTGTGGCGTCATCTATTTGGCCAACGACTTGGTCCTCAGCCAGCTTGTCTTTTTTCTTTTTCTTTTTTGGTACAGGACTTTCACAGTCCGGCTCTTCTTCCTCCTCCTTTATCTTCTTCTTTTTCAGTTTCTTGCCGTCCTTGGATTTGATCTTCATGTTTGGAAAATAAAATGAAGTCTTTAAAAGTAGCAGTAAGTGTAGAAAAAGTTGAAAAAAAAGTAAACAAATAAATGTAAACTCATAATATGAAACAGATTGAGTTTTTTACCAATGTCAACAAGTTACTTCTATTGGGTTTTTTTTTTAGGCTTTATGGTCAGACTTGGAGGCACAGTGGAACAGCTGTAAAGCGTTTGACTCACATTTCTGAAGACCAAGGTTAAAATCCCGACCCCGCCTATGTGGATTTTGCATTTTCTGCCTAAATTTCCCCTAGGTGTGATTGAATGTCCAACTGTTATCTGTCTATGTGCCCTCTGACTGTCTGGCAACGAATTCAGGGTGAACCCTGCCTCCAGCCCAATGACAGCCGGGATTGGCCCCAGCACTCCACGACCCTCGTGTGGATAAGCGGCTCAGAAAATGGATGGATGGATAGTCCGACTTCAAAACCAAAAGAAAACAGCATTAAATTAAGTTTAATCTACCTGAAATAATTTTGAAACAATAAAAAAACATGATATTGCAAGCCTGACAATATCCATTCATCCATCCATTTTCTTTGCCGCTTATCCTCACGAGGGTCGCGGGAGCCTGAGAATAGAATTTAGGTTTGTTTGCAACATAAAAGAATAACCTACCACTAATGCAAAAGAGCATGATAATTGTTCTTATTCTAACTAGGTTGCTTACGGTCATGCTACAATGAGTACGCCGGATCTTAGTTTTTTTCTTACATTTATTTATTTGTTTATTTTGCGAGGATGCAGTAGAAATTAAGACTGTTTACAACAACAACACAAACATAAAAACGTTTTGCGTTTAAACTACATTAAGAGTTGAATACAATTCAGGCGACAGACCGCCATTCCAAATGTGGGACAAATACTGATCTTCAGTAACCACTAAAAACTTTCATCTCCTACTTCCTAAGTTTGAAAAGTACGTAACAGTTGACAGCGTCATCAGCATGCGACGAAAACGCAGACCCACACGTGTCTGTCTCCGTTGAGCAAGGCTTGTCGCTGTCTACTTCCGTATCCACGTTGTTTAAAGATCTGATCTTCACGTGGCCTTGCAACGTGATGTTCTTGCTAGGCTACAATGCTAACGTATGTGCAACCCTAATTCGGCGACGAAAAGACGTTTTCTGACATTATAATGTTGATTACATAATACACAGTACTCGGGACATTTAGTCTGATAGCGACCTTATTTAGAAAAACCATCACATTTTGGCAGGGCGCTAATCCAAAATATTATGTAGCATCGCGCACCACATGTCAAGTGTAGAAGCACTAAGGAACACGATGCGTTCACGAGTTATTGTATTTTAAAGTCTGTCAGCGGCACCCTTTGCTCACCTTTGACGGCTTAAGGTCCGCGTCGGTGTCAATTTCCTCGTCCATGCCTTCGACCACTTCGACAACCTTCTTAGACGGCATTTTTTTCTCCGAGATAGAATCCTACTTTGTGGACACACGCTAACTCGCGGCCACGCGGATGGAAAAGGACGAGCTGGGTGCTCGTCCACGAGAAAGCGATCTGATCATAGACATACACGCGATAGATTGCTTAGAGCAAGGCAGGGGAACAAATAAGTAAAAAATGATTATTTCGCTACTTCAAAACAGCCCTTAAAAAGTGCCAACGAAAAATTGCTCGTTTACATAATTTTAGTCCGATTTGTGATTTTTACGGCTCTTATTTTGGCTCAAGTTATAAATAATTAAGACTACAAGGGCAGTAAAATAAATTGGAAATAATATATACAAATATGGCGACCCCTAACGGGACAAGCCGAAAGGAAAGGAATAAGATACATTATCCATATAAATATATATTTTAACATATGCAGCTCCTCGTAGGTTTATGTATCAGTTAATTTTCTTCTCTACGTATAGATTATTTGAAATTAGTTTGTCACGGGGGAAGAATAACATTATAGTACCTTAATTTGAATTAAGATTGAATTATTTTATTTTTACCTTTTATGGCCAGTGAAAAAGAATACACAGTAACAGTATATTTTTGTATGTAACGATGACTAGTAACAGTACAAACCTACAGCTACATTAGTTGAAATTGCTTAAATTTGAAACTTGAACGTGATATACTTGTAATTTTTCACTGGATGTACTCAGAATTTACTGCATGGCCACAGGAGACTTGATGCTAAAATACAATAAGTGGACAAATTAGTGTAAGAGCATCATACACAACAGAATTGACAAATTGAGTCATTTTCCACGCTAAGTGCTTATTACATGTGAATGGAGTACTTGCGTCACAACTACATTGGTAGAAAATATGAAGGAACAAAATTATTTGTTTTCATGTCTTTTTTATTAACTCAATGGAAATCTGCTGTGACAAGCGTAGAGAATGCCACAACTATTTTCACCGATCACAAACACGAACCCGCAGTGTCCTCATGCGTAGTACTGCAGATTGGCCTTCTTCTTGGCTTGTACCTCCAGGATTCCCTCCATGTAATCCTCGTGGTTCAGCTCTGTTGCTCCACGCCGGAGCGCGATCATGCCCGCCTCCACGCACACGGCTTTGCACTGGGCGCCGTTGAAGTCGTCGGTGCAGCGCGCCAGCTCTTCGTAGTTGACGTCGGGGCTGACGTTCATCTTGCGGGAGTGAATCTGCATAATGCGTGCTCTGGCCTCCTCGTTTGGCATGGGGAACTCGATCTTCCTGTCCAGACGACCTGAACGCAGCAGCGCCGGGTCCAAGATGTCCACTCTGTTGGTGGCAGCAATCACCTGCAAAAGTGGCCAAAATCATGTCATTATCCATCTATAACTATCAACTACTTTTAAGTAGCTAAAAGCTAACAGGGCATTCATATTGAGAGGTTTCTTTGTATTTAGATACCGCATACACTACTATCTGTGTAAATAGGAAGGTAGTACAGTAACTGGTCCAAGGAGGTATATGAGATTTTTTACATGTAAAATGGGGGTGGGGGGGGATAAAAAGTCTGCATACAGGGTTTTGTGATATTTTTAAAAAATGAAACTAAGAAAAATTATTTCAAAACATTTTCCATCGTTAATGTGACCTATGATATAAATACCGTGATTTCCGGCCTATAAACCGCAACTTTTTTAACACACTTTCAACCCTGCGGTTTATGCGGTGATGCGGGTAATTTGTGCATTTTTTTTTTCTAACGGCCGCTACGGGGTACTCGAGCAGAAAAGGTAAGAATGAGACCGAATATATGTGCCGAGGAAGTGACTTTTACCGGTCCGGCGCTGTTAACGCTGCATTAACGTGTAACTGCCGGGTCTCTGGATTTTTACCAGTATGTTTATTTTAACCGGCCCTGTTAGCACGGCGCAAGTGTTAGCGGGGCGACACTAGTGTTAATCTCTCTGTGTACCGTCTTTGTAAATATCCCGTGTATCGCTGTCGATTTCAATGTGGGCACTTGCGATTTTTACATGGCTGCGGCCTATGTATGTACCAAATGGTACTCCTTTACAAATGTACTGGGTGAGGCTTGTAACCAGGTGTGCCAGAATCAGGACACACCTGCTGCATATAAAGTGCCTCTGTGATTGTGCCAAACATCTTTTTGGAATAAAGTCCAATAACGTCATTGGGTTAGAACAAAATCTTCCAGACACATGTTGGAAAATGTGAATATCGTTCGATGACACCAAGAATGATTTTTTTTTTTAATTGGCATGTGTAAATACCCAAAATGTGCACTGTGATGGTTTTTTAAAAATAAAAACAACATGCAAGCCATTAATTTATATTTTATATATGATGGGTTTGAAATTATCCATCCATCTATTATCTACTGCTTTTCCAGGTTGGGTCACAGGGAAGTAGCTTCAGCAGGGATACCCAGACTTCCCTTTCCCCAGCCACTTCTTCCAGCTCTTCTGGAGGGATCCCGAGGCAATCCCAAGCCAGCCAAGAGACATAGTCTCTCCAGCGTGTCCTGGATCATCCACGGGGTCCCTTTTCGGTGGAACATGCCCCAGTGAGGCGTCCAGGAGGCATCCGAATCCGATGCCCCAGCCAACTCATCTGGCTCCTCTCAATGCAGAGGAGCATCGGTTCGACACTAAGCCCGCCCGGATGAACGAGGTTCTCACCCTATCTCTAAGGGAGAGCTCAGACATCCTCCAGAGGAAACTCATTTTGGCCGCTTGTATCCGGGATCTTGTTCTTCGGTCAGGACCCACAGCTCATGCCCATAGGTGAGGGTAGGAACGTAGAGGTAGATTGACTGGTAAATTGAGAGCTTCGCCTTCCGACTAAGCTCTCTCTTTACAACAACGGACCGATACAAAGTCCACATGACTGTAGACGCTGCACCGATCCATCTGTCGATCTCCCAGTCCATTCTTTACTCACTGCAGAACAAGACCCCAACACACTTGAACTCCTCCACTTGGGCAAGGATCTCATCCCCGACCTGGAGAGGGCACGCCACCCTTTTCTGACTGAGGACCATAGTCTCGGATTTGGAGGTGCTGATTCTCATCCCAGCCGCTTCACACTTGGCTGCGAATCGCTCCAGTGAGAACTGGAGATCACTGCTTGATGAAGCCAACAGAACCAAATCATCTGCAAAAAGCAGAGATGCGATGCTGAGGCCACCAAACCGGACACCCTCTACGCCTCGGTTGCGCCGAGAAATTCTGTCCATAAAAGTTCTGAACAAAATCGGTGACAAAGGGGAGCCTTGGTGGAGTCCAACTCTCACCGGAAACGAGTCCGAGTTATTGCCAGCAATGCGGACCAAACTCTGACAGCGGTTGTACGGGGACCGAACAGCTCGTATCAGGAGGTTTGGTACCCCATACTGGCGAAGAACCCCGCACCGGAGTGCCCGAGGGACACAGTCGAATGCCTTCTCGAAGTCCACAAAACACATGTAGACTGGTTGGGGGAACTGCCATGCAACCTCGAGGATCCTGCCGAGGGTGTAGAGCTGGTCCACTGTGGGTTTCAAATTATATTAAACTGTTTTGGCATCATAGTTTATGGGAACTATTAATGCCACGATTTCTAAACTTTTTTAGGGTTGAGGCAAGTGCATTTTTCCGCCATTTGCAAGAGGGCTCGGTGCCTACTGCAACAATTTTCCCAGGACTAAATTTTGGAGGCACCTTTTCTTTTGGATTGTGCTGTTGACTTTTTGAATGAACACCACGTTTGCTAAATACTTAAGAAATTCCCGACCAAGTGTTTCTTCCAAAGTAATGGATGGGATCACATGTATGCCATGCCGCAAGGAGAGCATTTAAAGTAAACGTCACTGACATATTTTAAGTGATCATCTTAAAATGTTCACAGTTAAAAAGATTTGTAGGAGAGAGAGTTGTATGTTGATATTTGTTTCCTAAATTAATAAATCACTCTTGAGAAGTACTGTGTTATTTCATGAACATTATACATGTCTTCACACCATTGATTTCAAAGTGTGTATCAAAACTGCTTTCACACAAATCAGTAACAAAGAACCTTGCTCACGGTTTTAAAAAAAAAAAAAAACACACAAAGTGATCCCAGATTTAAAGACCAGTTTACTTTTTGGAGTAGCATTACCTTGACTTGCATGTTGGGTTGAAATCCATCCAGCTGATTGAGAAGCTCCAGCATGGTCCTCTGCACCTCCCTGTCTCCCGCTTTCTCGCTGTCAAATCTCTTGGTACCGATGGCATCCAGCTCATCGATGAAGATGATGGACGGGGCTTTCTCTTTGGCCAGGGCGAAGGCATCTCTCACCAATTTGGCTCCATCGCCGATGAACATCTGCACTAGCTGTGGTCCAGCCAACTTCAGGAAAGTAGCTTTTGTCTGAGCGGCGCAGGCCCTGGCTAGGAGGGTCTTCCCCGTTCCCGGTGGTCCGTACATCAGGACTCCCTTTGGTGGCTGGATGCCCAGGTTTTCGAACTTTTCTTTGTGGTTCATGGGCAGCACGATTGCCTCCACCAGCTCCTGGATCTGCTTGTCCAGCCCTCCGATGTCGCTGTATTGCTCTGTGGGTCGCTCGTCAACCTCCATCGCCTTGACTCGGGAGTCATACTCGGTGGGTAAAGTCTCCAGGATCAGGTAGGAGTCTTTGTTGACACCCACCAGGTCTCCGGGCTTCAGCTTCTCGGCGTCCACCAGCCCGATTACCGGCAAGAAGTATGTCTGCCGAGTAGAGGTCTTGATGACAGCGCATTTTCCCTTCCTCTGGGAATCCAGGTCCACATTCGCCCCGTCTTCCTCTTGGTCATTGGGATCCACATCGAGCAGCTCTATCACGTTCGACACGAGATACGGCAGGGTTTTGTTCACCTTTATCTTCTCCGTGTTTTCCTTGATTTTATCCTTCATTGCTTGAAGTTCGTGGGTCACCCTCAGAACCTCGCTCTTCATGATCTTTATCTCACTGTCGAGGAGTCGAGTTCGCTGAACTATCTCCTCCGAAGACATTTTTAACACTTCTTCCCCGATTCCATCTTCCACTTCGTCCCAAACTGACTTGTCACTTAGCGACGCCATCTTGAGTCTCTCTGCCGTAACCTATGACACCGGAAACTAAACTTTGCTGTTCCGGAAAATACAGCGGCGCAAGACTTAATGTATATATCTATGGGAATGACACAAACTGCAAGCTGAAGACGCTATTGTTGCATATCGCCTCTGTAAGTTGGCAGTGGTACGTTTGGTTCGTCTCACGATTTTATTAAGGCCCATGTTTGTTTTTCTGTGGGTTGTGCCTGCAGTATGTTTGTTGTCGTGAGTCGCGTTAGCGCACGTTGCTAACAGTATCTCGGCGGATAGCTACCTCCACCTGACCGGTGTCAGCATACAATGTTGATTTTTTTTTTCCTTTTTTAATGCCATACTGTACATACATACGACCTAAAAGTTAATGTAATTAAAACTAGCCCGAGCGTTCGAATCCAAATTCTACCACAATTCAGAGCTTTCTTAGGTTGGCAGGCGCCGCTGAAATGTTCTAGTGTTGTTATCACACAAAGTAAAAGTACAGCACTATGTACAGTACTTGAATAGAAGTAGAGATTCATGTGTGAAAAAGTGATAAAAGTAGAATTACTGAATTCAACTGCTGTAGAGGTGAAGTAAAGCAAAGACGCTGAAAATCTACTAGAGCAAAAAAATGTATTTAACAAAAAAGCAAGCAACTGTTGCCTTAACTATTTAAAACGTTTTCCCTTAATTCGCTAATTACCAACTCCAACAGTTTTTTTTTTTCAGATTAAATGAACAATTTTACATCTTTATGTTTTTTTTTTTAGGGCGGCACGGTGGACCAAATGGTAAAAACATTGGCCTCACAGTTCTGAGGACCCGGGTTCAATCCCAGGCCCGCCTGTGTGGAGTTTGCATGGTCTCCCCATGCCTGCATGGGTTTTCTCTGGGCTCTCCGCTTTCCTCGCACATCCTAAAAACATGCAACATTAATTGGACACTCTAAATTGCCCCTAGGTGTGATTGTGATCGTGGCTGTTTGTCTCTATGTGCCCTGCGATTGGCTGGCAACCAGTTCAGAGTGTTGCTGGGATAGGCTTCAGCATTCCGCGCAACCCGTGTGAGGATAAGTGGCAAAGAAAAGGGATGGATTGATGGATCGATGCTTTTTTTTAAAGAAATCGTGCAATCATCGACCAAGTTTGAAAACACAGTCAGCCAATTTTGACAAAATATGGAGGAGGAAGTAAAGATCTGTTTTCAAAAATTAGGAATTGAAGTTAAAAAAAAAACAGAAATTGAAAAATGTACAGTAGGGATGAGGGACTACCATTCCATCCATCCATTTTCAGAGTTGCTTATCCTCACAAGGGTTGTGTGAGTGCTGGAGCCTATCTAAACTATCATCGGGCTGGAGGCGGGGTCCACCCTGAACTGGTTGCCAGCCAATCACAGGGCACATAGAAATTTAGAGCGTTCGATTAATGCATGTCTTTGGGATGTAGGAGGAAACCGGAGTGCCTGGAGAACACCCACGCAGGCATGGGAGAACATACAAACTCCACACAGGCGCGGCCAGGATTTATACCCCGGTCCACAGAACTGTGAGGCCAACACTCCAAACAGTTGCGCCACCCGGCGACTACCATATTGACTCAAAAGTATTTCAATGTATTGGGTAGTCGTGCAGAGTGTCAATATTAATCGACTGATTCGGCAGTACAGAAGTCAGTGCTAAACTGTGGTGGTTTGACACTGGCAAATCACCATGAGCGTCAAAAAAGTGATGCATTGGTTATTAGAAATCGGTTTGTGCGTTCCTGACAACACACGCACCCTCCAAAATGGTTGGATACTGCGTTTTCGGGTAGGACAGGCTATGCAGATTTAACAAGCTGACCATCCCAAACATGTTTCACTAGGATATTGATAAGTGAGGGTTAGTGGGTTTAATATTCTTTTCCTGTCTTAAAGCAGTGTGGTACGTTCTGCCGGAATACAGCAGCCAATGATACTACAGTGGGCTGCGTCCTGCCAGAAATGATCATGGGATTTATAATAACATGTCAGAAACGAAGAGTTGTCTTTTTATTCACAATTATGTTTTTCGTGCTTATTGAAATTTAATTCATCATAGTTGTATTATGTACTATGACTAGTACTTGAATGAATACTCGAACTGGTATCGGTCTGAGGAAAAAATGCCATTAAGCATACCTAAGGTACAGAAATGAAGAATTTGCACATTATTTCTTCCCATCCCAGTTTATAATTGTTTTTTATCAAACATATTTATGCAGGGTTTAAGAGTCACAGAAAAGAGCCAAGAGGACAAGGAGCCAGAAACGTTTCTCCTGCTAACAAGCCACTGGACACGCAACTGTTGAGCGTTTGCCACACAAGCTACCAGGCTGGTGTGTGAATTTCTGCTGGCTTGGGTGACTTGTTAAGGCAATGGATCAGAACAACAGCATACCAGCCTTTCAGGGCCTGGCCTCACCTCAGGTAACACTCACACAATTACACTTGAAAAGATATTATCTCAAAAGCCATAGCTAACATACAATATTGCTCACACACACTGTACATTTCCTGACGCATGTGCCAGCTTTCCTAGCCTGGGTAAAGGAATTCTTTTCAATTTCCAACGCTATGTAGGATTTCCTCAGAAAATCCCAGTGAATAATCTTAATTCCTGCTTCCCTGACAGTGTTATATATCATATCATTGCAGCATTCACTGGAAATTAGAACCCAAATAATAAAGTTATTACCTGAATACTGATAACTGAGCAGTGATCATTAGCGTTCTTAATAGAGAATTTTTCGTTCAGCCCCTTTACTGGATCCCACTAGCTTGTGGTAATGTAATAATACTGAGGATGGTTGATCACCGGAATACATGCTTTGTCCTTGAAAACATGTCCAGATTAATGGATGTATTGGCAGATGTGGAGTACATAAAAATATCACTTCATTGACGGACATCAGATAAAGTTCATGCTAAATTCGGTTGATGTTCAAAACAGTAGGATTTGCGGTCTTTAGCATAATCTTAGCTCCATTTGTCATAAATGTTTTTTTTTTTTTTTTTGGTAGGGTGCCATGACGCCAGGAATGCCAATTTTCAGTCCCATGATGCCATACGGTTCAGGGCTGACACCTCAGCCTGTTCAGAACACAAACAGTTTGTCTATACTGGAGGAGCAGCAGCGGCAACAGCAGCAGCAGCAGCAGCAACAACAACAACAAGCGCAACAAGCACAGCAGGCAAATCCAGGTACATGTGATCATTTTGACCATTCCCTTAAAGATGTGCACTTCTTTAGTTAACCATCCAATGAACATGAAGAATAGAAATATTTATTTGTACTTATGTTAAGAGGGGTTCAGAATACTGAGAAGAGAAACTGTTTTCCAGGCCTTCCAGGGACCTCGGGGCAGACTCCTCAACTCTTCCATTCCCAAGCAGTCACAGGTTCAACAACCACAGCGCTGCCAGGGAACACCCCACTCTACAACACGCCACTGACCCCCATGACCCCCATCACACCAGCCACGCCAGCCTCTGAGAGCTCCGGAATAGTTCCACAGCTACAGTAGGTATCAAAATTAAGTGTAAGAATTGAGGGCCGTATCTAAAATTTCATGTACCGTATTTTCCAGATTACAAGTCGCAACACCCGTAAAATCCATAAAAAGTGTGTGATATATACTTATACTTATAAGTCGAATTTTGGGGTAAATTTTATTTGATAGAATCCAACACCAAGAACAGACATGTCATTTAAAATTTAGATGACAAACAATTTAAAATGAAAATAGTGGCAACAACAGGCTCAGCGGTATGATTACGTTACATGACTCAACTGAGAACGTGCCTAGTATGTTAACATAACATATGAGGAGTTATTCCGATAACTATACCATAAATAACTTATGGAGAAGTTTAGCAAAATCATCCGTGTCACTCCAAATACCCGGTAACTGAAATCCAATGAAATCTTCTCTTCTAAACAAGTCCGCCAACTCCAGAGGGAGACGAGGCGCCACTCCCTCTTCTACGTCGCTTACGTCAGACTCATTGTCAGTGGGAGTTAAAACTAGCCTATTCCAGCCTTTCTGAATCCCGACGGGATGGTTTTGGTTGTCACGGAAGCCCATACTTTGTCAAGCCATCCAATGATTTCCCAGAAAGTTTCACAGCGGATTCACCCGGAAGCTGTGCTCTCCATCCGTCATCAGTTACACGGGCCTAGAGCGCCCTCTTATGGTTGTCAGTGTGAAAATAACAGGTAAGTGACTCGAAAAATATATGGATGGATGTAATAAAGTGTTAATAATTTCACGTACAAGTCGCTCTGGAGAATAAGTCGCACCCCCGGCTAAACTATGGAAAAAAAAAAACTGCGACCTATAGTCCGTAAAATACTGTATGCATTTTGGAAATATCTACTTTCAGTTGCATATGAGTTAAATATGTGTACATCACTAACATTCCATAAACATAGAGGCCCTGTAGCTCAGTGGTTAGAGCACTGGTTTGATAAACCAGGGGTTGTGGGTTCGTATCCCACTGGGGCCTCCACTCCCTGAGAAGGGTTGCGTCAGGAAGGGCATCCGGCGTAAAAATTGTGCCAAACATATGTGCGTTCATCTGAGATGACACGCTGTGGCGACCCCGAAAGGGACAAGCCGAAAGAAACTTACTTACTAACATTCCATAAACATAAAAACCAAATATTATCTGTGCGCTTCTTAAGCTCCAACCGTTTTTTTTCCTCTCGTTGTCATCAGAAATATCGTGTCAACTGTAAATCTAGGCTGTAAACTGGATTTGAAGACCATCGCACTGCGGGCCAGGAATGCAGAATACAACCCAAAGGTAAATCTGCTTTCGAGATTGCGCCATAGTGCTTCCCTACCTTTGTTACGTAAGAAAAAACTGTCAAATGTACATTGAAATAATCACATCCTGTCTGAATTGACTTCCAAATGTATGTATCCAGTGTGAAATCTGGGCCTATTTAATTGATGTCAAAGCATGGATTTTAAAAGGTGAATAGAGAGGTTAATTGGACCATCCCCCATCTACTGGGCTTTTGTTATAGAGCACTTAACTGCAGCCTTGACAAAGTGCCGTAAATAAACTTGAGGCTGTGTTCATGCCATACAAAACGTAAGGCTGTGTCACACTACAAGCACATTATAGAGCAAATAGATACAGTAGGAGATCATGGCAAACTGGTCGGGAATCACTGGGGGTACACAAATGCGCGTAATAGCACATTTGCCGACATTGTTGAAATTCTTTGTTTTAGCGTTTTGCTGCAGTTATCATGAGAATACGAGAACCCCGCACCACAGCTCTGATTTTCAGCTCTGGGAAGATGGTTTGCACAGGAGCAAAGAGGTTAGGAGAGAGTCTCTATTGAAATGAAACCATGACCTTCACCTGAATCTGATTCATTTTCTTTTTTTTCATTACCATTGTTGTGTGTGTGTAAAACTGCTGTTCTATTCTTAGCGAGGAGCAGTCCCGGTTAGCGGCCAGGAAATACGCTCGTGTTGTGCAAAAGCTCGGTTTCCCTGCCAAGTTTTTGGACTTCAAGATCCAGAATATGGTGGGCAGCTGCGACGTGAAGTTCCCCATTCGTCTGGAAGGCTTAGTACTCACACATCAACAGTTCAGCAGGTACGTTAATGTCAAACATGGGAAATAGATGACAGAATTATTTAGCAAAGCCTCACAATACTGAATCATCCAACGGGCAAATCTAACTGATTAAGACTTAATTGTTGAAGCGTTTGTTCATTTATTATCACCGAGGATTATTTGCTGTGAGCCTTTTTTAACTACTCACATAAATTTGTTGCAGTTATGAACCTGAGCTGTTTCCAGGGTTGATTTACAGAATGATCAAACCGAGAATTGTCTTGCTCATCTTTGTTTCCGGGAAGGTCGTCTTAACAGGTAAGATCCGGTTTTTCATTTCGAAAGGATGCAAGCTCATATGAGCAGGCTCGTACGCTCCGCTGGAGATTTATTTGAAAAAGATGGTTAAAGTGTTCCTCTATGTCAAATAGTTTTTTTCTGCATTTGTCAAGGTGCCAAGGTCAGAGGTGAAATCTATGAAGCGTTTGAGAACATCTACCCAATCCTGAAAGGTTTCCGAAAAACGACGTAGAACGTCGAGTGCCCCGACTTTTACTTTTTCTTTTCTTCTTCTGACATGGCTGACTTTTGAGTTGACTTTTTTTTTTTTAAATAATTCTATTTCCAAATACCTGTTTTTATGATACGCATCCCCTCTTAAATCTACCAGTTTTAAAGAGTTTTCCAAACCCTTGTACACAAGTCTGAAGGAAAATGTGATTTTGTTTTTTGCCTTCAACCAGTTTTAAATAGTTTTATACATTGCTTTTTTTTTTTTTTTTTTTTTAGTAATGTAAAAAGTAAAGTCATTTCTTGTTTCCTTTTTATGCTTATGTTTCAGTCTGTGATGTATAGTTGCTGGATTTGATGTTAATTTGGAAAAGTCCTACGAAATTGTTCAATATCTGTCAAGTCATTTAACTAAAACCACCAAAAGTTACAATTTAAATGTTTTTTTTGTTTTGTTTTTAATGCTTTTGACTGATCGTCTGGTGGTTTTGGTGATGTACAGAAATCTTTCCAGGTCGCCTGTTCCTGTCCAGCCCAAACATCACCTTTTTCTTTCTTGGTCTATTTTAAGACGTATCGGGGGGCACTCACACAGTATATTATACTGTGAGTAGTCTGCTTCTACTTCATGTGAGCGCCCTCTCTTAAAATGTTAGCACCTTGTTTTTTTTAGTTTTTATTTTATAACCGGTCAATTTTCTCAATGTTTTTTGGAATTGTTTCATTTAAAATCAAAAATATTATATTGAAATTTGCCCAGGTACATTACAATAAATCTGTACATACTGACTCGTGAAAGAATTTCTTTTTATATTTCAACAGAACACATCGGTTTTTGTTTTTTTTTTAAATCATGGTGAGCAAGTCCTCGCTGAGCAGTAAGCAGGTGAGCTACAGTAAAGTTATGTATCTTAACTAGGATGTAAATGCATATTGTGTAAAGTGAAGGTCTTGTGTTCTTTTCACTAAACATTAACTTAAATTGAACAAACAGTACGGGGAACTCGCAACATAAGCACTGTAAACCATTTGAGAAAGACATTCACAGGAGTAGAAAGGCACGAGTGCTGCTTACTTACTACCATGTCATAGTTGGACACACAGAAGGTACAGAGAATAATCCAGGAATAAATGTTTGAACAAACCTGATGCACGCCTATTTAAAATTTACCAAGCAAAAGGCCAGTGGAGCGATCGCTTCATTTCAGGTAGGAATTATTCTTAATCTCAAATTACATAGCATTTATAATGCCAAATTGACTCATTTGAGAACAATGGGTATTTAAAAAAACAAAATAAACCGTCCGTCACAGCAGAGGTTAACGTGTGGCCGAATACGCTTCCGCGTTCACGAGCCGTCTCCCCGTCACTATGTGGGATTTGTTCTTGATTGAGAACAGATCCAGCAACATAGTAATTGTATGCATCCAGACTTTTATACGCTTTCAAACTTTTCCATATAAATCTCGATGACTTACTCAGCAGATACATGTGTATATCCAGTTGTCCAAGACAAGAGGAAGCGAATTAACAGTCCATTTTTTTATCAGCAACAACATAAACTTCAGCATTAAATATCGGTCCTTCAATGCCAAGTGTCTCTAATGTTTCCACGTACCTCCGTTTATTATCACCTTCAAAATGTTTAACGGTATCGGCCAAAACTCTGGGCATTGTGCTATAAGACATTTTCGTTTTGTCTCAACGAACTCAGCATTGCACAATGCTTTGTTTGACCGGCAATATGGCGACATAAACAAAAGTCACATGATTTTATGATAGGTGCACAAGCTCTATAACTAACGTCAACTAATGCAGTACAAAAGTGTCAATTACGGTAAATAGAGTACTTTCATGAAACCCCACGAATATAAATGGAAAAACACTCATATATTGTTAGTCATAACCCACATACTCCTTTTCCTTTTTTGTTTACTGCCTGGGACCCACCAATAATGAATCCATCCATCCATTTTCTGAGCCGGTCATCCTGACGAGGGTCACGGGAGGAGTGTCAGCAGTCATCAGGCAGCAGACGGGGTACACCCTGAACTGGTTGCCAGGCAATCGCAAGGCACATGGAGACAGACCACAATCACACCTACAGGCAATTTAGTCTCCAATGAATGCATGTTTTTGGGACATGGGAGGAAACCGCAGAGCCCGGAGAAAATCCATGCAGAAATGGGGAGAACATGCACACTCCACACAGGTAGGCCGGAAGTTGAACCCCAGTCCTCAGAACTCTGCGGCCAACACTTTACAGCTGCCCCAACGTGCCACCCGTAATGAATCCATAAGCCACTATTGGGTCCCAACCCACCAGGTGAGCATCACCGGTCTATCACTAACATCTATCTTACAAAATTAATGAAAAACAGTAACACACCAGTTTATTACACGTTCATTACATTGTGGTGACGTCAGTATTGTCATAAACTAAGGATCCCTATATTGTATCTGTAGACAAATACGTTTAAGTGAAAGGAAAATAAGGCAGTTGTAAAAATAAAAATGTACATTTGCCAAAGCACGAGATGTCATGGTCGCTCAATTGGACCTTGCTGGTCTGAACTGAAGTCCTGCTTCCAAATGAACTCAAGGCAGTATTGGTCGTCATGGTTACAGCTGACCGAACAGGTATATATAGCCAGAGTTCCCCAATCAATACTGGCACCTGTGGAGTCCACACGTAGACTGTTCAACAGCTGGGGCATCACCTTGACAAGTGCACACAACCCGAGGGTGAGGGGTTTGAAGCGGCATAAGAATATATATACATATTTTTTTACATTAAAGACAAACAAACCTGAAATTCAAAAGTTCTCTTGGCGCCACACTTGCATGCTGGGATATCTGGATCTGAAGGGATGCGCTGCGAAGAAACCCACAAAGGAGAGCCACCCCGACTGTAGCGCAACACCTGTGCAGACAGCAAACGGTGACAAAACTGGGACGTTTGTCCACCGTCAACATTGCAGAGTGCTTTCGACCTGCTGTGGCTCGGGTGCAATCTTCTTTTTGAAGCGCTGGAACAGTTTGTTGTCCTCGGTCTCGTGCATAGCCATCTCCTCCAAGTCCGTTTCTGCTAGCACTAAAAAAAAAAAAGTTTCTTTGGAATATGTAAGAAAAGTATTATTTACATCACTGAAAATGATCATGGCTCAAGAAACAGTGTTTAGTACATAGGAAATAGATTATTGCCATAAATTGAAATTTGCTTTGTATTGCAGTAGTTTAAAAAACAAACACCTGATCATAAATTTCAATCCATTTATTTTCTTAGCCGCTTATCCTCACAAGGGTTGCTGGAGCCTATCCCAGACAATGACTACAGTATAGCACATTTTTAAAATACTGCGACAAATTTAGAATGATCAGACGATTGAAGTGTTTACTTTCGACTAAGGAGGAACAGTCTGCACTGTCGTCAACGACGGCCGTCTCGTCATTTTCTTCGCCACCCTCGCCACGGTCCTCCTCTTCCTCCGCCTCGGTTAAAAGCTCAAACTCCGGGAAAAGAAACCCAGAGGCCTCGGGTTCTTTTGGACCGCCGCACTCCTTCTTGTGAACGTGCTTCCAGTGGAGCGTCTGGTGGTGCTTGCCGCAGTACGTGACGGCGTGGCAGCGGGAGCAGGCTTTGTTGCCGGGGCAACCGCACACCCAGCACAATTTAACTCCGGACACGGGCAGCACGCGCTGGTCCGGGTCCAAGTCTGTAGGGGGTTCATCTTCTGGAGATGGGCAGGAGAAGAGGAGGGATAACATAGATGATTCCCATATTTCCTCAAACAATAGCCATCTCTCTAATAATCATGTCCCGCCCAGGGCCCGGGGTACCGGATTCAGTCAATCAGGCGCATCTTTCTTGCAAGGTGGATATGTTATTTTCAATTTGGTAAAAAATCTGTACCAAAATTGCAATTTTCTATAGTTTTTTTTTTTAGAAGTACTGCAAACATTTTCCATCCATTCATTTTTGTTGCAGCTTATCCTCACGAGGGTCGTGGGGAGTGCTGGAGCCTATACCAGCAGGAGGCGGGGTACACCCTGAACTGGTCGCCAGCCAATCGCAGGGCACATGGAGACAAACAGCCACACACACAATCACACCTAGGGGCAATTTAGAGTGTCCAATTAATGTTGCACATTTTTGGAATGTGGTAGGAGACCGGAGTGCCCGGAGAAAACCCACACAGGCATGAGAACATGCAAAGTCCACACAGGCGGGGCTGGGATTTGAACCCCCGGTCCTCACAACTGTGAGGCCAACACTTTACCGGCTGCCCCACCGTGCCGCCTGCAAATATTTTCTTCCCACCAAATATTTTAACATAAATTAAACAACAGTATTTAGATTTGATTGTCGATATTTTCCGTGGGTGCTGATTTCAAATATATTCATCATAACAATGAAATGTATGGGCAGTTGTGTCTATGTCCTACGATGAGGTGATTATTACACATTTATTAAGCTTTCATAGTCATAACAACAATGTGGCCTAGGCAATTGGGGTAAGGGATAGGGTAAAAATGTCATTGGGGAAATAACTAACCTGATCCATTTTTTCCCCGCGGAAATAAGGTATGTTCTGACAAAGAAAATTTGTTTCAAATAATTTGTCATAACATTTCTCTCAGATGGCCATGAATAATGCAATATTCCAGTTTTAAAAACACACAATAGACTTTGCGATTACAATTCACAAACCTGGCGGGGGCTCATACGAATAGAACTCATTCCTCCGTGGCAGCTGACTTCTGAAAACTACACGCCAAAAAAAAAAAAAAAAAACATATTGCGGTCATTGCTCTGAGAGGAGATCATAAAGGAAGCCTCACCGTCGCGTCCACGTACCTTTCACACACTGGTTGTCATTGTGAGCATAACACTCTGCCGTTTTGCAACAAAACACAAAGAGGGTTCGGTGGAAACTGCGGTCCTGGCCGGAGATTGGAGCGTACACCTGAAGAAAAGAGTGACGTCATTTCAACGATAAAGCACGCTGGTGCCTCGGTTCTCGACCACAATCCGTTCCAGGAGGCCGGTTGAAAAGTGAAACGTTCGCAAACCGAAGCGCGTTTTCCCATTACATTTAATGGAAAGTCAAATAATGTGTTCTCAGCCTAAAAAAAAAAAAAAGGAGTGTTTGGGTCAACTGGTTGCGTCGCGCGCATTACGTCGTTTCCGTTTTTTTTTTTTCGGGGGTGCGTTCGAAAGCACAATAACAAATCGTCGTGGGTCAGCTTGTCGGGGCGTTCGAATTCCAATTTTCATTTGAAAATCAAAGCAAAAAAATCCCGAAATTTTCATTCGAAAACCGATTTGTACGACAAACAGAGACGTTCGAAAACCGAGGTACCGCTGTAATGATCGAGTGAATCCCTAATACAGTGGGTGCCGTTTGGAAGAGACTCATGCGGAAAAAAACATTTTCTCACATTTAGCTACAATGTATTAAAACACTTGTGAATTTTTGGAGTCCCTTCTTTTGTTCAAAGCAAATATTAAACGTTACAGCTAATGTTCAATTAAAAATGACAGATACCTACATGTGGTGGCACAGTGGTATATTTGATAAGAGCATAGGCGTCACAGTTTTGAGGACCAGGTTTCAAATCCCAGTCCCGCGTGTGTGGAGTTTCCATGTTCTTCCCACACCTGCATTGGTTTTCCCACATCCCAGAAGCATGTTAATATTTTAATAATAATTAAATTGTCCTTAGGAGTGATTGAGAGTGCGACTGTTGTTAGTCTCTACGTGCCCTGCGATTGGCTGGTGACCACTAGAGGGTGTACCCTGCCTCCTACCCGAAAATAGCTGGGATAGGATCCAGCACTCCCGTGATCCTTGTGAGCATAAGCGGCTCAGAAAATTGGTGGATATTCAAGATGACAAATATTTGTTGTATATGTACAAAAAGGTGACTCAAATATTCATTTTTAGATGTAGTTTGAAGCTAAATGTGACAAAAAATTATGCTATTTTTTTAAGCTTGAATCGCTTGATAAACAATTTTTGCGGTTTTGCTTGAAATCCGACGTGAAATTTTAATAAAATGTCCCCACGGGCGACTTGAATGCACTTGATCCGCCGCCGAAACTGAGTAACTAACCTGCAGAAGAAAAGCCATCGGCAGGCGGCATGTCTCGCACTCCAGTCGGGAGAGCGAAGGCGGACCTCGCTGGCAAAGCCACGCCGGTTTTCCGCCGACTTTACTCGGGAACTGCGGCGAGCGGAGCCTCCAAGGCTCCGCGTCGTCCAGAAAACCCAAGACGACCTCCGATGAACACATGTTGTCTACATGCGATCTTATATACAAACATAATAATAAAAACAGCTGCGAGACACAACACCTCGCTCGTCAACACATGCGTGGGCCAATGCGGAAATACGTCCGTGTAGAAACACTGGTTAAAAAAAAATCAGTTCTGCTATCAAAACTTTTGGCTTTGCTTAGTATCGCATACTATAAAACGTAATTTCATTAGATAATGATATAATTTACTAATAATGAAAATTTAGACTGATTGTGGTGATAGTTATCAAGTTAATTTGTTTCAAGGAATTATTTCGTTTCAGGTGTGTATGACCCGTTGAATTGAGAGCAATTTAATCAAATTCGATTGAATTAAATTCAATATTTATCCTTCGTCGTTTAACAACAAGTGAGTAATTCACAAAAAGTGCATGCAGTAATTGTTACTAAACTTGCGAAATTAGTGTTTTGGGCACAATATTTAGTGAGTTTTCTGATTGCTCTGGTGTAAGAGAAACTAAAAAAAAACAGATAAAGTAGGATGGATTCTACCTTTATTATTATGCGGCTTCTAACCAGAAATAGCACAGTGGGGGGCAACAGTCAAATTTATAAGTAACAATTTGTTGCTATTTTGTAAACTTTTGCCCCGAAGTAAATATGTGCTTCCAACCCGCAAAAGTTGTAAAAATCTATGATAAAACGAGTGCCTTGTGCTGGTTTCCACTTTAACAAATACTGTACAAAAAAAAAGTAATTTTGAGGGGAAAAAACATTTGAGAACCATAACAACCAAAAGTGTTTTCTCACTACTCTTTTTAAATGAATTATAGTTTACATTCAATAGAGACAAGATTTCACAGATATTTTTTTAACACCTATGCGTGTTAAAAAAATACCTCCGTATTTAAACTTTAAAATGCATCCAGGTCCTTCTTAATTGATTACGATGTAAAAAGGGAAGTTTCTTTTGGCTTGGCCCGTGAGGTGAAATTGTTAAAAAAAAGGGGGGGGGGGGCAAATCATAGAACACAAATAAGGTGACAGGGGGAAAGTGTTACCCAATAAAGTCCCTCTTCTCTCTCTCTCTCTCTCTCTCTCTCTCTCTCTCTCTCTCTCTCTCTCTCTCTCTCTCTCTCTCTCCCACTCTCTCTCCCGGTCCACACACCCACGGAGTGATGTCATGTGAAAGGGAGTTCAGTTTGGGGGCTGTGGATCCTGGATCTGACCGACACTTCCACAGAATGTCTTCTCTTTCGAATCCACACTGACTTTTTCAAGAAGTCACAATGTAGCTTCAAACGGACTCGTTGCCCTTCCGCGACCAGGAGTAGTTTTGAGGCTGTCCTCGCACAAGCCACGGAAAGTTAAACAAGAGTAGATAGTCAACGCGCCCCCGCCCGGAAGATAGCAAAAAAAAAAAAAAAAATGGTCCAAGGGAGAAGTGGCCGTCGCCCCGGCACTCACTCTTCGTAGGGCGGCTGCATGTCTCCCTCTTGGCCGTGCCAGATGCCTGCGAAGACAGCGCCCGTGTCTCCTGCTCCGCCCGTCCCGCCGAGGAGGCTCAGGGGTCGGGATGGGGGCTCGAGCAAGGCGCGGCGCGCCGGAGCGGTGGAGAGGCGGGTGAAGTGCGTCCTGGTCGGGGACGGAGCTGTGGGCAAAACCAGCCTGGTGGTCAGCTACACCACCAACGGCTACCCCACCGAATATGTCCCCACTGCGTTTGACAACTTCTCGGGTAAGAACGATGGCTCGAGCTCCCGCTGTCCACTTGAACCTGCTAAGAAAAAGAACTTTCGTGTTGACATAGTCGGAACACAAACTGCTGATGTATAATCTTCAACTTTTTCTGCTACCAGTACTGAATATCTGCTCTATTTTAACTTATATATATATATATATATATATAAATAATATTATTATTTTAACTTATATATATATATGGAGGTACGGTAAACTGTGGCGTCTCACAGTTCAAAGGACCAGGGTTCAATCCCCGCCCCCGCCTGTGTGGAGTTTGCATGTTCTCCCTGTGCCTGCGTGGGTTTCCTCCGGGTAGTCCAGCCGGTTTCCTCCCACATCCCCAAAACATGCAACATTAATTGGACACTCTAAATTGCCCCAAGGTGTGATTGTGAGGGCGACTGTATGGCTCCATGTGCCCTGCGATTGGCTGGCAACCAGTTGAGAGTGTACCCCGCCCCGTGCCCGTTGACAGCTGGGATAGGCTCCAGCACTCCCCCCAAGTGGGGATGAGCAGCAAAGAAAGTAGATGGATATATATACTGTATATATGTTATAGAGTGGTTTGCTTGCATACAATTGATTTCATTGCCCGTGTAAATTTGCGTTACATGTTTAATGTTATTTTTCATCGTTTTAACAAATCGATTGCTCGTCTTCTTTTTACTCTTTGAACTATTTTATGATTTTAAAGGCAAAGCTCTGTTGCATGTGCTTGAAATTGATTTTGCTCATTCAATAATGTGGGCGATTGTCTTGTCAAAATTGCTGGATTTGCATGTTTCCTGTCGAAATGGACATGAAGTGCGGCATTGAGCAGCTGAGCCTGCCCTCGTATTGCGCAGTCCCGCACTAACTGGTTGATGAGGCTTGTAATTGCAAAGTGCCCGTCTCTCCTCACGTATCCAATATAATGCTTTCAGACACTTTTCATGGTAAAATTCCATAATCATCTGAATGTGTTTAGTATTTGTGCGAACTATTTAGTCTCCGGCAGCGTGGTGAATAACTGATTAGCACATCCGCCTCACAGTTCTGAGGACCCGCGTTCAAATCTGGCCCCCCCTGTGCACGGTTTGCACGTTCTCCCCGTGCCTGCGTGGGTTTACTCTGGCCACTCCGGATTCCTCCCACATTCCAAAAACATGCATCATATGTTAATTGAAGACTAGAAATTGCCTGTAGGTGTGAATGTGGGTTGGAATTGTTACTTGTTTATCTGTGGCCTGCGATTGGCTGGCGACCAGTTCAGGGTTTTGCCCGCTTCTTGTCCACCACGACGCAACCCTAGTGAGGATAAGCGGTACAATGGATGGATAGATGCATAATCTGTAAATAAAGCACAAGGCGAGGCAGGCAGTACTTGGGATCACAAAGGCAGAATTACCATTAGGCAACCAAATGAGGCCCATATAACTCACAAAAATGGATGAATATAGTTTTCTTCAATTTCAATCAAATATTACCATCCATCCATCCACTGTCTGAGCTGCTCATCCTCACAAGGGTCACGGGAGTGCTGGAGCCTTCACCGGCTAACTTCTGGCAAAAGGTGAACTACGCCCTGAAGTGGTCACCAGTCAGTCGCAGGGCACACATCAACCCACTTAAAAACATCAAATTATGTTATATTTTTTGCTCATTTCGACTGCTCCTCCTCCCTTTTCATGCAATGGAATGTTCCATCTTCCTCCTGCGTATGTGTCAACTTAATCAGGAACAGGATACAAACTTGTTGGCACGAATTTGAAAGTTTGCTCCGAATAAAAGCTGAGCAATATTATATACATCTAGACAAAATTTTCTCAAAAAGCGAGGTCCTATTCAAAATGTGATTTAATTAATAATTGAGACCAATGCTGTAGATGAAACAATGCTTCACAGATCAGGTCTGAAAATACCAATTTACCAAGTTTTAATGTCATGCGAACTTACATGCAAATATGCGGACCTGTTTGCCTCATAAATTAGTAAATATGAATCTAATGGGGCGGCACGGTGGATAAACTGGCCTCACAGTTCTGAGGAACCGAGTTGGATCCTGACCCCACCTGTGTGGAGTTTGCATGTTCTCCCCGTGCCTGCGTGGGTTTTCTCCGGGCACTCCGGTTTCCTCCCACATCCCAAACACATGCAACATCAGTTGGACACTAAATTGCCCCTAGGTGTGATTGTGAAGGCGACTGTTTGTATCCATGTCCCCTGCGATTGGCTGGCAACCAATTCAGGGTGTACCCCGCCTCCTGCTCGTTGACAGCTGGGATAGGCTCCAGCGCTCTCCGTGACCCTCGTGAGGATAACCGGCGAAGAAAATGGATGGATGAATCAAATGCCAGTGGATCACTAGCGATGATCAAGAGCGCATGTGAAAGGACGGTTTTACCCTCTGAGTGGAAATATTTTGACAGTATCGTGTGAATACAAGTACTATTTGGTATTTCATACAATGTGTATGTGTATGTGTGTTTGTGGATACAGCGGTGGTATCAGTGGACGGGCAGCCAGTCAAACTTCAACTGTGTGACACAGCTGGGCAGGTAATGAATGTCAACATACACACACACGTGCACACGCATGCATCCTGTAGCTTTATTTGTAATCAAGACAATGCCCCTGACACTGAGAGGAAAACCCCAATCCGTCTGTGTTTTGTTCCCAAGCCGGTCTAAACTCATCGTTTTTCCTCTATTTTCCTGCCGTCTTCGAATTTCTTGTGACCGTATTTGTTAACACTTGCACGCGCCTTTCAAGTTTTAACACGGCGTGAGAAGTCGCGGGGGTTTGAGCGTTGGTCTTTTCTCAAGAAACCAGCTGACGATGTGCGCTTTTGCCGGGAAATCGTTGTCAGGCCTGGCGTTTGCAGCTGTTTTCCTGAAATCAAGTATCAAGTAGCCTCGTAGCATGCCAAGTATTCGTTGTGATTAGCTCAAAGAGGAGCTGCGCTCATCTTCATTATCCTCCCTATCGGTGCGATCCACCATGACCACTGCATGGACAAAAAGGGAGGATAAAATGTGATTTTAATCACACTTATGTCAGGAGGTTTGATCGAGCTGTAAGGAGCAATAGACCACACCTCTTTCTCAAATATCAAATGAGGAAGCTCATCCTCCTCCTTCTCACCTTATTCCGCTTCCTCCATATGTTCCTGCGATTTCCTCTCCTTTTCCAAACACCCCCAAAACTACTACGGCACTCTTGTGTGACCTCTCGGTGACGCCGTACTGGTGTGCCTCCCCCCCCACCCCCAGGATGAGTTTGACAGGCTGCGTCCGCTCTGTTACACCAGCGCGGACGTCTTCCTGCTGTGCTTCAGCGTCGTCAGCCCCGTCTCCTTCCAGAACATCCCCGAGAAGTGGATCAGCGAGATCCGGAGGCATGCTCCCTTCGCGCCGCTGGTTCTCGTTGGGACTCAGTGTGACCTCCGGGAAGACGTCAAGGTTGGGCCGCCATTTTCATTGAACGTCAAGTTGACGAAATTGAAACTACGCACCTTACGCTGTTTACTTGTAATGTTAGGCCGAGGAACCTGTGTGTAATATTCGTGAACACTAGACACAAAAATATCCAAATTGTCGGCATTCGCATCGAATTTCTGGATGAACGGAAAATGCACCATAAACTTTTTTGACCTTCTTTAAACTTTTGAATGCACATGTCAAACTTTTTGATGTTTCAGTACCTTTTTACTCGGCTTTACACGATCAGAATTTGCATTAACTGGGAAAAATTACACTATAATCCAATTTAGGTTCATCTTGAAATTTCCCCAGAAAGTTAAATAGCTGTTGTGAGTAGTGTACTGTACAGAAAATTATGGGAATTTTATTTTATTTTTTACAGATTTTGATAGATCTAGCGAAGTACAGAGAGAGACCCGTGGACCCAGCGGATGCAATGGATTGTGCGGCTGAGATTGGCGCCGTGGCCTACGTGGAGTGCTCGTCGCTAACCCAGAAGAACCTGAAAGAAGTGTTTGACACGGCCATACTGGCCAGCCTGCAGAGCCACAGCTCCCAGAAGCATTCCAGAGGGAAGCAGAAACGTCGGACAAAGCAAATGCAGACGCCTGACAAGATGAAGAGTTTGTCCAAGTCGTGGTGGAAAAGGTACTGCTGTGTGGCGTGAAGCACTCCAGACTGCTGTCCCGGAACACTTGGACTCCAACCCGGACTCTCTGCTCTCATTTAACCGAGTCTGAGTCAAACCTTTTCCTGGATGGAAACCAAATTTACATTTGTCTTATCACGTGAAACCGGACGAGCACCGAAAAATACCAAGAGGACATTTGCATGACTGAATTGACTCAATCAAACTTCAGCAAGAGCTATTGTTGGGAAGTACTGGGATTGACTTCTCGAAGCAGTAGACAGATGACAGATGAGGCGGATTTGAACTAGAAGAGTAATGTTGAAAGATTCTCTTCCTGCACTTGATAGTGGGGAGTCTCTTTTGAACCCTCTTCCACCACTTGAGTATGTTTACATAGTGTTGGAGCTCAATCCAGTTATCTGGTTGGTCCGTCTGAAACTGGACATTTCTAACAGGGATCGTACCAAATAGAAGTTTTTGAAAGTAAATGGGTTTGGACCAAAGTCAGGCGCACAGTTCCTGTTTTTGTCTCTGAAATGGACTACAAGAAACCAAAAACCAATGTTAAATGCTAAAAGTGGTTGTTGCGCCACATATGGTAGTTGAATGGAATGTTGAAGAAAATCAAGAAAATGCTCATCCAAGAGATAATAATCAGTCTTATCGTGTTACGGGAAGTTAACGGCGTAGCTGCATCTGCACTGAGGATATCGAGTGTGTGTCTCGTGAAGAGAACCGTAAATCTTCTCATTTTTGGCGTTGCGCTTGACCGTGACGCGCATCCATTTCCCGATTTAGGTGTTTTGCGTCTCATGAGGTCATCGCTTATTTTCAGTTGCCAGGTGCAGACTTGCTGAGGCTTTCTTTATCTGTACTGTATGAACAAAAAGTATGCGGACGTTCCGCAGACAGAAAGCGGACACAGGAGAACATATGGAGTTAGTCTCTTCGCGACTATACAACTTCGACCTTTCCGGAAGACTTTTTGAAAGATGTAGGAGTGGATTTTTGTTTTTGTCCGTTCATCCAGCTGCGATATCATCGATGTTGGACCGGAGAGAGGGACTGATGGCTCACAATCTCTGCTGTAGTTCATCCAAGTAGTGTTTGATGGAGTGAGGTTGCGCAGTTGAGAACTTGCTTGTACAGGGAGTCCTTGGGTTAAGACAGTCTCGACCTAAGACGTTTCGACTTTAAAACGCCCGTCACCTGTCCGCCATTTTGTCTGGCTAATGCTTGTCTGTGTTTGCGCGCTGGGAGTATCGTCAGGTTTTTCGCCCTCCTTTTTAGACATTATGGCCCCAAAGAAGAAAGGCGTGTCTTTTAGCAACGCTTCCGCAGCCAAAAGAAAATGAATTGCCATGGAAACGAAGCTCAAGATCATAAAAAGATTGGAGAAAGGAGAGACAGCAACACCAGCAAGGCGTCAGTCGGTCGACCGTGGCGACAATTATTAAAAACAAAGCCTGTATTTTAGCACATGTGATGAATGGTTCCGTTCCTATGTCGGATACAATGATCACAAAACGAGGTTCTTTGATACTTATCGAGATGGAGAGGATCGAGGACCAGGTTCCTTCGCAAGAGCTAAGCACAGCCTCCCATTCTTCTTGTCCATCCACCTCTCAGCATTAATGCCAAGTACATCATTGTGTTTATTTCAATGTATTTGTTTTTTTTTTATACAAAGTGTTTTGATGTAAATTCTGACTTTAATGGTGGAATCCGACTTAAGTCGAAATTCGAGCTAAGTCGCTACTGTAGGAACAGATCTCAGTCGTAGACCGAGGACTCCCTGTAGAGCATGCCATCATCCATGTCTACAACAGAGATGACGACTACTTCGTAGCTTCTTATGCAACCAAGACGCACTGAAATATAAAAGTGTGCATCATCCACACCTTCCTCTGCGCGTTGTCGTTACCGAAGTCCGATCACGAGCCAGTAATTGTATCTTTTCTCCAAGGTCCATTTGTAAGAACAGGTCTTTGTGTTTCGTGTGTCAGCATCAGCAAGGGATAAGGGTGTGAGCAAGTTTGTATTATGGAAAGATTTTGGAGTGACAACACAAGTTAGAAGGCAAGCGGCCCGACCTATGAATATTGTTTATGTGTCTTTTAAGATAATATATATACGTATTGTGTCTCCTGACATTTTTTTTTTTGTATCGGCAGCACCAACAACAACGAAAAAAAGTGCCTGTTAAGACCTTTTCTTAACATAGGCCAACCAGTTTGGTCACAAGATGTAAATCAATATTTACACAAGCAAGTTTCAATTTGAGTATCAAGCCGTGATTCTATCGTCGCGATTGTTTGGTCATTCAGATGTTCCAGCTGCGAATGAATGGATCCTCTGTGTCCGTCTTGATAGCGGCGCATTGTTTGGCGGCGGGGAAAGGGCACACAAAGAGGCCTGTCTCGCGGTCTGTGTGCAGATTCGCAGGGTGACGGCTCACGGAAGTAGGCCAAAGGTCACAGAGACCCTCATCTTGGTTGACGGTTTCGCCTGTCAGCTTTTTACAATTTTTTTTTTTTCTGTTTGTGTTGATGATTTAAAGAGAGACCTGTAATGTTGTGGTCATTTTAACTGATGATTTTTTTAGCATTTAAACAACCAAACAAACAGCTCACATGGTTCGCACAACTCTCATAAAGGCTCTGATTGACCTTTGTGGATACAATTATGATATTTCAATGTCGATTACTTTTTAATTTGTCTCTCCAAATAGGATTACACTAACAGACAAGTGTCCTTTGAAGTACTTTGTTGCTATTGGTGTATAAAAATCTGTGTTTTCCGCTCTAATTTCTCTTCTAACAAAATGAATTATGTCTCATAGACGTGAACATGTTTTAGCAAATTTTTTTTTTCGCAATGAGATCAGTAAATCTCATTAATACCGAAACAGGCCTCCTCAATCGGTGCTTTATTAAGACCGAGATCCCCCAAAGTCCAAGTGACCTCCTTGAACTCCATGTACAGATTGTGTGTGGTTTTTTTTTTTATCATGTGAGCAGTCAGCAACAAATAGAACTTGTTGCTGCGGTTGTTTGATCCCATTTTTTTTTGGACTTAAATCAAAGAGGACATTTGTACAAAAGCTTTATATTTTGAGAAATAAAGGACATTTGCTGTAATACATTCTTGGTTTTGAGGCTCTATAGTTGCATGGGGCAGGACGGTGGATATGTTGGTAAAGCGTTGGCCTCACAGTTCTAAGGACTCAGGTTCAATCCCGGCCCCGCATGTGTGAAGTTTGCATGTTCTCCCCATGCCGGTGCGGGTTTTCTCCGGGTTTCCTCCCACATCCCAAAAACATGCAACATTAATTGGAGACTCTAAATTGCCCATAGGTGTGATTGTGAGTTCAACAGTTTGTCTCGAGGAAATGGATGGATGGATAGATGCATGGATACATGGACACTGCGTGAGTGTGTCTTACGTTGGGTTGCGTTCACAACAATTTCCCAGTACAAGTAGAAATAATAGTTTTGTGATGCATTGAGTTTTTTCTTCTTCTTTTCAAAATGGACTCAAAGCTGAACCTGTCTCTTCACGTACACGTGAATGAGGTAATGTTTTGGTTTGCTTTTCGTGATAACCAAGCACGACAACAGCCGCGATGTACCAAACTGATGTACAAAGGCAGGGAGGAGATGTGAGCCTTGTTTTGTGAGGGGCAAACGCACAAGTTCTCCATCTCCCGGCCAGATCATTGTCAACACTGCCACTGCCAGAGCCCTCAGCACGTTATGCAAGCGCTTTATTTTGAAAGATGTCATGTGACATTTGCTTAGTGGCTCTGTTCTTAGGTGCAGTGCGCCAACAAGCTACAAACTAACCCCTCGGCTCTGATGTTCGAGTTAGATAAGATGTTCAACTTTGAAGTTTGGCAATTACACTATTAAAAGATTCTTGTTGGGAATACTACCATTAGCTAAGATTAAATATTTACTGCAATCCATCCATCCATTTTCTTTGCCGCTTATCCTCACAAGGGTCGCAGGGAGTGCTGGAGCCGATCCCAGCTCTCAACGGGCAGGAGGCGGGGTACAGCCTGAACTTGTTGCCAGCCAATCGCAGGGCACATTGAGACAAACAGTCGCACTCACAATCACACCTAGGGGCAATTTAGACTGTCCAATTAATGTTGCATGTTTTTGGAATGTTGGAAGAAACCGGAGAAAACCCATACAGGTATGGAGAGACCATGCAAACTCCACACAGGCGGGGCCGGGATCGAACCGGGACATCAGAACTGTGAGGCCAACGCTTTCCCAGCTGATCCACCGTGCAGCCTCTTTACAAATATCACAAAATACTGTTATGAATTACTCAAGGAGTGTTTTATAATTGTATAGTGCATTTATTGAAAAATTCGGGTTTCCAAGCTAAAAAGTGGTAAAGTGTGTAAAATCCACCGCTATTGACGTGTTCTCGAATGGCTTCATAATATTCATTTTGACGCAATAGAAGATGGACAGGTGTCAAACTCAAGGCCCAGGGACCAGATCCGGTCTGCCACATGATTTTATGTGGCCCCCGAAGCCAAATCTAGAGTGTGAATTTCCATGATTCCTGTAAAAATCTGTACCAAAATTTCAAATTGTCATACCTGTATGTCATAAATGATAAAGTTGAGATATTACAAGCATTTTTGTATTAACAAACGGGAATAGTTGAAAAACACATTAACCTTGATTTCCGATTCCAAAACCGGTTCATAAATTGATGATGTCAATATGATGAGATGATTAAATGGTTTTGTTCCACAGTCATAACGGCCCTTTGAGGGAAACCAGAACAACAATGCGGCCTGTGAGAAAAATGAGTTTGCCATGTTTGCACGCATGCAGTTTATAGAAAGCCAATTCCACACAAGTCTGTAGAAGGGACAAATATGCACAGGTCAATATGCTCTTGGGGTCTATATCGTTAATGTCAAAACAAACCCGAAATACTAAAGCAGGAGCAATTATGTACAGTCATAAGATGGGGATGTTATTATGATCTCCACCCGGAACCACAAACAAGCACCCAAGTGCATTTCAGTTTTGTAGCTAATAGATGTCAAAGCCAGCCCCCAAAATTAATAATACAATAAAATACCAGCTGGGTACAAGTGCAATTTCACACAGCACATAAAAAGATTCTCAAGGGGTCTCCAGATGAAGCAGACGTAACAACAAATTAAAAATGTGTTTTACTGTTGCACTTGTTTGAAATCTTCATGTCTTTAAAAAAAAAAGACTATTTATTGATGTGGCACATTCTTAAAAAGATTCAAGATGTCGATATTTCGTTGAATCTCTTTGTGACAAAACAACTTTTGATCAATTATGTCACCATAAGACCTGCCATCGACTTCAGTCCGGATTACTTCAGGACTTAGTTACCAATTGCATGTTGTTTTCAATGGACATCAAATGGTGGAAAATGTGTCTTTTATAAAACAACAAAAAAACAATTCCATTTCCACCAAGAAACAAGAAACACATTACGTTGTTGTTTTGGTGCTTATTGCTGCAAGATGTCACTTGTGCACACACACGCTCAAAGGAAAGCGTGTGTGTTTGTAGCGTACGTGTCTCGCGTGCTGTTACGTCAGAAAAAGTGACAATAGTTCAGAAAAGAGAAGTAATTAAGCCAAGTCTTGAACAAATTATAAAAGAAACCAATTTGTGTGTGTGCGTGTGTGTGCCATTTTAACTGCTAAATTGGTTCATAAGTGGTCACGCTCACAATATCAATGTAAATGGGACATTTCAATGAATTGGTGCCATTTGGGTCCCCACGAAATAAAATAACGACAATAATAACTAAAATGTCGTATTTTTAGTAAGCAAACCCTCCTCCACATTGATTTTGATTGCCTTTTAAGAAATACAAAGCTCGTGTTAAACCACCTTAGACACTGACAAAAAAAAACAAACATTTGTTTCCTATCCTTAAGTGACAAAAATGGACTTACATTAAATGTTACAAGTTAAATACTTTACAAATGTTAGTTATTCAAAACAAATCTTGAGTTAATTTTCTTAAAAAAAAAAAACCAAATGTTTAAAATCCCATTTAGTTGTGTTCCTGGGTCTTCACTCAGAACGAGTTACCCAACCGGAATATTTTTTCCCTGAAAATGGAAAATTCCACAAGTCACATGGTCCACAAAACATTGCATCATTCAGAGCATCTGCAGGCCGATACCAAAAGCAAAAGTAAGTCCACTCATTTATTTTGCGGTACCTATATTCGATGTTTTAACCGTTATTAGAGTGGAGGTCAAATCTGAGCTCACTACTTTTGCCTAATTTTTTTTCAAATGTTGTTTCCCGTTATTTTCAATATATGTTCTATAACATTTAGCGTTTCTTCCATCCATTTTCTTCGCTGCTTATCCTCACGAGGGTCGTGGGGCGAGCTGGAACCTGTCAACGGGCAGGAGGCGGGATACACCCTGAACTTGTTGCCAGCCAATCACAGGACACATAGAGACAGACAACAATCACAATCACACCTTGGGGCAATTTAGAGTGTCCAATTACTGTTGCATGTTTTTGGGATGTGGCCGGAAACTGGAGTGCCCGGAGAAAACCCACGTAGGCACGGGGAAAACATGCAAAATCCACACAGGGTGGGCTGGGCTCAGAACTGTGAGGCCAACACTTTCCACCTGATCCACTCTGCCGCCCATTTAGAGTTGAAAAATATACAATTTTAGTTTATTTTGACACAAGTTAATGACTCCATATGTGTGGAATGGGCCCTCTATTGCACCGTTTAAACGTTGATTTTTTTTTTTTTTATATACCTCATGTATATATGAACTGGTCCATGTGACTGTTGTAAAAGTCAAATGTTGCCCTTGAGGTCAAACATTTGCCCTCCGAGATACAAGTACTTATCATAAGAAAAGCTCTCCCTCCATGTCAAAATGTTTCCTTCTTAATCTACTTTTCCTTATCACTTTTTGCATTCCCAGTATGTTCCTACAAATCCCCCCCCCCCCTGTCTCCGCAGACCATCACCTCACCCCTCATCCATTGATGAGCTCTGTCCGAGTGCATCTGGCTCGTTTTATCCGTGATCTCACCCATGTTTGCACGCGTGTTCAAAGTTCACGCAGCGCGTCACGTGACATTTGCACAGTTGGGAAACAGTCCGAGGCGTACTTTTGACGCATCCCTCCCCCACCTCCTCTGTCTCGTCTCCCGACACATCTCCTCCCTACGGACGGCCGACGACAGCTGACCACTCTGTTTGCATAAGCACATCAGCCCGGCACATAGCGTTGCGGACACGACAGCCGGGGTCAAAATCTACATCGTTCTGCTGACCACAACTTGATACACGTGCAAGGACAGAATTTTGTAATCATTTCTCCCAAGTGTTATTAGTGAATCTGCATTTATCGTGGAGTCTACAGTCCAGACACACGCAATAAATGAACATCTACAATATAGACTATGTCCTTTTTGCAAGCGTCTTATCCTCACAAGGGTCATGGCTGTGTCCTAAGACGGACTACACCCTGGACCGGTTGCCAGTCAGTCACAGGGCACATCACATATTGACACCATCACTCAGTGGGAATCGATCCCACGGTGCCCGCACCAAGGTCATGAATGTGCACCACTACACCATGAGTGACCAATATAGAGGCCTTATGGGTTAAAAACATCTGCTTAGTTCATCCCTCCAAGACACTTTAAAGTGGTTTGACTGCATTTTAAACAAGTTTTAAGGTATCTCCGCCTGGGATAGTCATCCAGACAAGAGTCAATGCTGAGCAGGTGTGAGCATAATCAGAAAATTGTGGAGTGCCCTCTTCGGGTCAAGGAGGAGATCCTGCCCCAAGTGGAGGAGTTAAAGTGTCTCAGGGTCATTGTTCACGAGTGAGGGAAGAATGGAGCGGCCAAGTGACAGGCGGCTAGGTGCAGCGTCTGTAGTGATGCAGATTCTCTCTCAGTCTGTTGTGGTGAAGAAGGGGCTGACCCGAAAGGCAAAGCTCTCGAGTTACCGGTCGATCTACGGTCCTACCCTCACCTATATGGTCGTGAGCTGTGGATCATGACAGAAGGAACAAGATCCTGGCTATAAGTGGCCGAAATGAGTTTCCTCCGCATCAAGTCCAGGCTCTCCCTGAGAGATAGGGTGAGGAGCTCAGTCATCCGGAAGGGGCTCAGAGTTGAGCCGTTGCTCCTCCGCATCAAGAAGAGGCAGCTTCAGGTCATTGTCAAGTTGGAAGACCCAGCCAAGACCCATCTTCAATGCTCTGACTGAGGGAAATCTCACAATACGTGGCCGCGGTCATCCATGAGCTGGTTTAAGCAGGGCAACCTTCTGTGCCATGCGTGATTTCAAACCATGACGTCTTAGTGTATTACCAAAAGTCACCTTGGTCCCAGCTGTTTTCAGGTCATTGACCAAGTCCTGCCGTGTAGTCCTAGGCCGATTCCTCACCTTTCTAGGGATCATTGAGACCCCACGAGATGATATCTTGCATGGGGCTCCACTCTGATTGAGATTGACCGTCATGTTTAGCTTCTTCCATTTTCTAATGATTGCTCCAACAATGGACCTTTTTTCACCAAGCTGCATGGCAATTTTTCAGGAGCCCTTTCCAGCCGTGTGGAGTTGTACAATTTTGTTTCTGGTGTCTTTGGACATCTCTTTGGTCTTGGCCATGTTACAAGTTTGAGTCTTACTGATTGTTCGGGGTGTGGACAGGTGTCTTTATGCAGCTAACGACCTCATACAGGTGCATCTGATTCAGGATAATATATGGTGTGGAGATGGACTTTTAAAGGCGGACTAACAGGTCTTTGAGGGTTACAATTCTAGCTGATAGACAGGTGTTCAAATACTTATTTGCAGCTGTATCACACAAATAAATCATCAAAAAAATCATACATTGTGATTTCTGGATTTTTCTTTTTAGATTATCCCTCTCACAGTAGTAATTTCAGAACCCTCCATGAAGTGGGAGAACTTGCAATATAGCAGGGTGTTCAAATACTTATTTACTTCACTGTAAATAATGTGACGTTCACAGTGAGGCATGTCTCCAGTGTACTGCTTATCGTGTATACACTCATCGGAATAGATCACGTCACATGTAAACAATTGAGCAGAGAAATAAGTCTCCATGTAAACCTGCGTACTGTGCGCTTGATACGCTGAAAATGAGCCCGTCACTTGTCAGTCAAGTCTACGTTGACATTCGCTGCAGGCTCCACGACCCCGCTGGCGGCCAATGACACAGCCGTCCAACTCTGTCAGCTCGCTGTATGATCCGCATGCCGCCTCACCACAACAATGAGCGTTTATCGAGCCTGGAAAAACTGTTGTTGACCATTTTATTTATCGAACGATAAGTTAGGATAGAAATTATTGTGACAGACCTAATGGTACGTGAACTTGCATGGATGTTATTGGGCCCAGATGATTGCAATTCATTAAAATCTTGGTCCACATGACCCAAACATGAGGATCCCCCCCCAAAAAAGATGAACGCTATCCTGATATGTGATGCTTTGACCATCAGTATAGCATGAAAAACAGATTCAGAACAAGTGAGCATTGCCAGCAGGGAGGGAATAGTGATAGGGTGTTTGTCTTGGGTCTGAAGTGTATCTGATTGAACGAGTCTTCGTGTGTGCTTGTGTGAGAAGATAAACATTCTCAGTAAAAAAAAAAAAAAAAAAAAAAAGCCCTCAGCGAGTGAAACCAGCTCTGACTGGAAAAAAACAAAAAAGATCATAAAATTACATCACTGCTGATACTTTCCTCAGATGAAACTGATTTCTGTGAAAGTGGGCGGCGTTTTGATCACACTTTTCCAATCTAAAATGAGTGTTGTAGTCAAAAAAAAAGTATTGGAAGCGTGCTAAAAAGAAAAAAAACGGCATCCAGATTTTGAGAGGTAATATGTAGTAACATAGAAACAGCAAGTCATAATTTACAATACTGTAGGCTGTTTCTCAGCATAAATGTTGAGATTAGTTTATTTTTTAACAAACATGCAATGATATTACCCAATAACAATGGATTAAAAAATGTCTACACGCCATTGGCAACTATTTGGGACATGAAAAACGATAAATCCCCCCACACCCTACAAATACAACCCCCCCCAAAAAACATGTTTAACTCATTAATATGACCTATAAACGATCCAACTATTTTTCCAGAGAAGTAAAATAAAAAAAATGAAAGAATGTGGTTGCATAAGTGCGAACACCCTCTTATAATTGGGATGCGGTTGTGTTCAGAATTAAACAACATTCAGTGGGAGTCAGCGGAGATCTGTAATCATTTAAAGTACCTCGGGTTAATCTCAAATACATTTCAAATGATGTAGTTGTCATAAACCAGCGGCACAGGAGCGGACCCACATGCAGGACTTCCAGGAAAAGGCATAATGTTTAGAGTAGTTTTATTCCAAAAACAGGTCAATACCAAAAGGCACTCCTAAACAAGGCAGAAGCACCAAAACACTAGGCTAGGCAAGATCCAAAATACATAAAACAATGTCCCATGACTATGAGGAAAACTAAGAAGCATAACAAGACATGATCAAACTAAAAGGGAACAGAATTGCTGTGACAAAGGATTGCCCTACACTAATTTACGCACTGTAGTGGAGTATCCCAGAATGCAGTGAAGCACGCACAACAAATTGGCTGATCCTGAAGACACATTTACCAAGTACTGCACTTAGTTCATTAGTGTCTCAAATGCGACACAGCTGTGACAGCTGTCCGAGGCGGCCACGCCCCTCACAGGAAGCACCGCCCATCGCAGTGGCCAGACCACGCCCATGACACTATTAGGCTTTTGTTTTTCATGCTAACACTGACTGATATTTTGAACAGTTCATATAATTCCATCAATCATCAACATGTATGGACCCACTTCCCACCAAAGAAAAAACAGCCTTCCAGCATGATGCTGTTGTGATGAAATTCCATCCATTTTCTTAGCCGCTTATCCTCACAAGGGTCGCAGGAATCAAAGCTGTCAACGGGCAGGAGGCCTGGTACACCCTGAACTGGTCGCCAGCCAATCGCAGGGCACATCGAGACAAACGGACGCACTCACAATCACACCTATGGGCAATTTAGAGTGTCCAATTAATGTGGCATGTTTTTGGGATGTGGGAGGAAACCGGAGTGCCCGGAGGAAACCCACGCAGTCACGGGAAGAAGATCCAGACTCCACACTCTAAATTGCCTCTAGGTATGATTGTGAGTGCAAATGGTTATCAGTTCGTATGTGCTCTGTGATTGGCTGGCAACCAGTTCAGGGTGTATCCCGCCTCCTGCCCGACGACTGCTGGGATTGGCTCCGGCACTCCCGCAACCATCATGAGGATAAGCATCTTAGAAAATGGATTGATGGATGTTTTTGAAGTGTGGGAGAAACCCGCATGATCCGGAGAAACCTCAGACAAGCGTGGGAAGAACATGCAAACTGCACACAAGAAAGTCCAAATCCTGTAAAATTGCATGGCAGCTGTGTGGACCAGATGTTCTACAAGGCCGCCTTAATCTTATACCACGCCATAATGTAGGAATATTGTTGCGGGGACCATAGAGTATTCCACATATTTTTTGACACATCTTGTCCACTCATATCTTAGCATTGCATCGTTTTTTTCAGTACGTGACTGGTTTGGCGAGACGCGGAAGAATGCTTTCTGAAATTATAATTCGGTATTCATTCATTGTACTTATGAACTGAGACTATCAGTCACATGTTACCGCACTGACGGCCGCATGATCCGAGAGCTATGCTCTCCCTGTCTACGTCAGAGCCGCTGGTGGCATCGCGGCGGCCGCCGTCCTCAATGCGGTCGCGTCGCCATTTCCCCCGATCACGAGATTATTTTTCCAAACAATCCATTTCCAAAGCGTCTTTCTATTCACGGCCCCAGATAGTGTTGCAAAGTTAAAGCTTCTTTTGGAGTCACGAAACACTCAAGACAACACTGGGCTATGTGTGCCACGGTTAAATGTGACCGTGAAACAGCTGCTCTTTCACGAGCACAATGCGCACGAGTTGGTCACGTTTTCCTTCGCGACCCAATAGTCTTATTAATGTTTCCTTCCTTGTTCCACAGTGACTGCGGATGTTTTGTTCGGAGTGGTGTCATCTTTACGTAGCGATTAGCTTTGGAATTAAGCGCTGATGTGTTACATTTGTGATGATAAAGTGACTGAAAACTATGAACAAACAGAGCCGGTGCAATGATCAGTAATCAAGCAGCATAGTGTGCATGGCATTTTTTCTCCTTGCTTGTGTGGATTTCATCCTCTTCCCATATTGTAAAAAAAACACACATTAGGTTCATCCATCCATCCATTTTCTTTGCCACTTATCCACACGAGGGTCGCGGGGAGTGCTGGAGCCTATCCCATCTGTCGACTGGCACCATGAACTGCTTGCCAGCCAATCGCAGGGCACATGGAGATAGACAAACAGTCACACTCACAATCACACCTTGGGGCAATTTCGAGTGTCCAATTAATGTTGCATGTTTTCGGGATGTGGGAGGAAACCAGAGTCCCCGGAGAAAACCCACGCGTGCAAGGCGGGTCTGGGATTGAACCCGGGACCAGAGAACTGTAAGGCCAATGCTTTACCAGCTGAGCCAATGGAGACTAATTTGTCGATAGGTGTGAGTGTAATCGAAACTGTATTTGATTCCAGTCCCTCTGAACAGAACAGCTCGCGGAGACTAAGTCAGGGCGACCCCCCGACTACGTATACATTGCCAGAACCTCTCGACTTGGCACGTTCCACATCCCTGCAATCAACTTTGCCAAGGTCCCCACGTTTTTGCCACTCCTCAGCTCACATCCTACTCGACCCCTTCGGCCTCTCTTACGGGTGTGGCGCCCGCGAGAAGGGCGACGTGTCATCGATTCGGCACCGTTTGGAGTCACGCACTTCAGCGGAATCACAGCACAGCAAAAACAAAAAACAAAAAAAAAGACAAGAAACAAAACATGAAGCCGTGACCGAAGGCTACAACGGATTCCTGTGAAGTTGGTCTTGGTCTTTTGACACAAGGGCATTCCAAGATTTTATCTGAATCTCAAAGTAGTGATGAATGACAGCAATAAAATGACAAGGAGGAGGAGGAGGAGGCGAGTATACCCTGAAGAAGAGTGCAGAATGACAGGAGGAAAGTCTAAAAACGACCGCCCCCACCCCACCCCATCCCACCCCCCAAACACTGCACAATTGCCATTGGTGTAGCAAAATCAGCATATAATATTTCATTTGAAAAATATCATCAGGCTGTCCTGGAGTGAGCACAAGAACTCTGGAAGAAGACATGTTGTGAGCAAAAGAATACTTCCCCACCACCACCAAAATTCTCCAAATCTGCTCCGTGACTAAAAATATAAATAAGATGAGGGGAAAAAGGCCATGACAGAATCATGTGCGAATGATTACAAATGTAAAGAGAGATAAAATGTTTTTAATCAAATGTTTTTGTCTCGCAATGAAACACATCCCCTCATATGGCACGATCCACTTTTGAGGGGTTTGTAGCATAGTTTCAAATTAGAGCAGGCTATTGTTTTTCTTTGAAGATTTAATACTTTTTTTTTTCCTGCTTGGGCCTTCACCAATCTCCCACACTAAAGATGAACCGTTTTGCTTGTGGCTTTTAGTGTATTAGATTAAACTTCGTAATCGTGTGGAGACGAGTCACTTACGCGAGACCGTGAGAAAGAAAAGGGGGATCGAACCAGACGGCGGCAAAAAATAAAAGTGATGTAATCTTGCGGCAGTACATCAAACAACGGCTTGTTATGTCTGAGTGTGTGGAAGGCAAATGTAAGTTTGTGTTTGTACCTGCATGCACGACTTTGTCCTACCGGCCCCATCCACAAATGTATACAGTACATAATGTATATGGACATACTCACAAAAATAAACTACTACTGTTTGGGAATTTGTCAAACGCGCAGTCGTCCACTTCTGTTACATTTAACTTAATCCGACATTAACTAAGGTTGCTTTGTTACAAAGAAGGGTTAATGTAAATGTAAAAATGTTGTAATTTTACAGAAATACACGATAGCGGACACGCGATATGCGGGTGGTGGGGGGGGGCAGGGACTGGGCTGCCCACGGATAGCAAAATTCAGCAAATAATTGAGGCTCATTATAATTGGCAATTATAGAATTTTTTGGGGTGGGGGTATTTTAAGGGGGGGGGATCATCTATAAATTGGAGATGGGGCGGCACGGTAAATCAGCTGGTAAAGCGTTGGCCTCACAGTTCTAAGGACCCGGGTTCGATCCCGGCCCCGCCTGTGTGGAGTTTGCATGTTCTCCCCGTGCTTGCGCAGGTTTTCTCCGGGCACTCCGGTTTGCTCCCACATCCCCCCAAAAAACCAGCAACATTAATTGGACACTCAAAATTGCCCCTAGGTGTGATTGTGAGTGCGGCTGTTTGTTTCCATGTGCCCTGCGATTGGCCGGCAACCAGTTCAGGGTGTACCCCGCTTCCTGCCCGTTGACTGCTCGGATAGGCTCCAGCGCTCCCGTGACCCTCTTGAGGATAAGCGGCAAAGAAAATGGATAGATTAATCGATGGATGGAAGTTGGAGATGGGGTAAATAAAAAAACAATGGGGATAACCAAGGGTTTGAGAAAAACACTATGAATAAGTTGAAGTTTCCATAACACATAATGCGTAATAGCCCCCCAAGTACTCAATTGGAATCTATGTGTTCTTTGTACATGACTATATTGGTAAAAAAAAACATTTTAAAATGTTTTTCTCGCATGAGGACTTGTTCTTACAAAATTAAAACTGTGTACTCATGAATTTTATTCTTGTAAAAAAAATAATATAGCCACATTATTTCTCAATTTTATTTTTATAACGTTTTTTTTTCAATTCTGACTTCATTCTCTTGTAAATTTTTGCGTGTGTTTAAAACCACAAAAAAATCCAAAAGATGTTCCAAAATATTCTGACTTTATTCTCCGTCGAGTTGGGCTTTTTTGATACATACTACTTTGTTCCTTATCACATGACTCCAATTCTATCTTATCTCTTCTCTCTCTCTCTCTCTCTCTCTCTCTCTCTCTCTCTCTCTCTCTCTCTCTCTCTCTCTCTCTCTCTTTTGGAGCTGGTTCAGTAAGAATTTGTTTTACACACCAGAGATGTTCCCCAGACATTGAGCAAACGCAGTGTCTGCTCCCGGCATTGGGTTATTTAACCTTAGCAAGGGTAGCAAAATATACTGTATAATCTGCTTTAACGCGTTCCTTGTCCGTACACGAGAATGACAGGAAGCGACAGAGCGAGAAAAGACAAAGGCATCACTCGGGATGGGGAACATCAGAGGACACCAGTACGCCTTCAAAAAAATGGGAGGAAGGAGAGAGGAAATAAGGAAGTGGCCGCTTTCCTGTTTTATCTGAGGAACACGCACATGCATGCGCAAGGGATGTCTGGAGCTGACACATGCTACATCCAGCTAGCGACAGCTGACGTTGGCATGTTAGTGTGTGTGCGTTTGTGTGTGTTTTGGGTACACGTTTAGGCACGTACTATACGGCTATTTAAAGAACGTAAAGGTGCAGCAGCTTTTTTGGCTCACGCCACAACCCACTGGTCGATGCATACTCATCCATCCATCCATTTTATTTGCCGCTTATCCTCACAAGGGTCGCTCGGAGTCCTTGAGCCTATCCCAGCTGTCAACGGGCAGGAGGCGGAGTACACCGTGAACCGGTCGCCAGTCAATCGCAGGGCACACGGAGACAAAGAGACGCACTCACAATCACACCTAGGGGCAATTTAGAGAGTCCAATTAATGTTGCAGGTTTTTGGGGATGTGGGTGGAACCGGAGTCCCCGGAGAAAACCAACGCAGGCACGGGGAGAACATGCAAACTCCACGCAGGCGGAGCCGGGATTGAACCCGGGTCCTCAGAACTGTGAGGCCGACGCTTTCCCAGCTGATCCACCGTGCCGCCCAGGTTGAAGAACATGCTAGAAAAATGTCCATCACGTGTCCGTGTAGCAGAACAGCAGGGGTGCAGATCAGCGAGCTTTTAAAAAAACCACACAGTACGGTTTGTCATCTATTCCCGTTTGCAGCTGGTATTTAGACTGCAGGTCTTCGACTTCTGGAATGTTTGTGTGTGTGTGTGTGTGTGTGTGTGTGGTGAGGTGTGTGCAGCGCAAGGGCAACGAGGCCGACAATCGGACGAACGAGAGCCGGTGACCAAAAAAAGACTCGGAATCTTGATGAATGCTCCCACTGTCTAACTACAACCTGCTATTGTGGTCTTTCGCGTGCTAAATTGGATTGCGCCACACACACACAGATATGTACAATTGTAGGTCTGGTCTGGTTGGACTCTTTACCTCAGCAGCCATCAGTCAAGTTTAGGATCTTGTAGACAGAAAACACACACAGCTGGACAAGGTAGCTATTAAGCTCCAAACTAGCCATCAGTCGACCATTTTTATAGTATTTTACACTCAAAACCAGACCAAAGTCTTCATAGTTAATACTCAATATTTCACTACGTAGTGCATCTTCGACATTTTTGTGGTTTTAAAGATACTTTTGGACCACCTTGGAGTCAATTTTTTCTTTGGCTAGCATTACGGCACGACAGCGTGTGTTCATTCACTGCCAGTGACGGCTTTAGAAGTCAAATATTCATGTTCATCGGGGAGGCCGGTGTGACGGTCTGAGCGCTCCCCCGTGCTGAAAAGTCTCCTAGCGATTAATGCGCGTGCGTTACTAACAGGGGAACTCTGGGTACGACGCTTACTGGGAAATCCCCCAGTCTCGTAGTTCCCCTTCTACATAGAGGGACCTGACACCCATTCTAACCTAACTTTAAAACAAAAGTTGATAAAAAGATATCCACATATATGTACGAGGAGTCACTGATGGTGTAGTGGTACACACGGCTGCCTTTGGTGCAGGCAGAATGGGATCGATTCCCGCTCAGTGATGGTGTCGATATCTGCCCTGCGACTGACTGGCGACCAGATCAGGGTGTAATCCGCCTTACGCCCAAAGCTAGCTGGGATAGGCTCCAGCTTTCTCGCAACCCTTGTGAGGACAAGCGGCTTTGGATAATGGCATGACCTGACATATATGTACGTTCGCTGTGTTCGTCTTTCTGAGACGTCCATAGCGAACATGAACACTCAGCGGCAAGTTGTCGAATGACACGTTGGAGCATGGATGGGGGTGTTTCAGACCGGCCGGGACCTGAAAAAAATATACGCGCATTAATATACTCGCATGCGCATTAACCACAAGAAGACTTTTCCACACCGGGACAGGTCAGACCATGACCTGGCAGTGAAGGGTCCATAGGTGTGAATGTGTGTGTGAATGGTTGATTGTGGATATGTGCCCTGTCATTGGCTGGCGACCAACCAAGTCGGCCTCTCGCTGAAGGTCGGGATGGATCAACTCCTGCTCTCGTGCGACCCAAGTATGGATAAACAATATAGAAAATGGATGGAAGAATTTGAAATTATTCGACGGAGCAACATTATACTCACACTACAGTCGCTCGAGGTCGTTGCTCCAGTTTGGGAGTCCTTTGGACCAATGCTGTCAAGGCTGGCTCAGTTGAATCACCACTTGAGGTGCCAGTCTACATTGTGAGCACAAAAATAAAAACAAAAAAAACATCCTGCCTGTTTAAGTGTGCATGTGGAAGTCTGTGCGAGTGTGTCCATGCTGACATTTTTAGATTCCAAGGACAGCAGGTTTCCTCTCACGCTTTCTATTGTTCCTGCCGTAAGAACGATCCTCACAAAGGGGAGCGGCAGAGAGCAATCGCAATATCGCGACAAGCATGCTCAACACTTGCCGACTGGAAGGAAGGCTGCGAAAAATAGGGAGGCAAACTTTTGCACTTATGGAAAACAGACAGATGAGAGTAAAAAAAAACACCATATATTTTCCATCCATCCATTTTCTTCACCGCTTATCCCCACGAGGGTTGCAGGGAGTCTGGAGCCTATCCCAGCTGTCAACGGGCAAGAGGCAGGATACACCCTGAACTGGTTGCCAGCCAATCGCAGGTCACATGTTCCATGTTTTGGGAATGTGGGAGGAAACCGCAGTGCCCGGAAGAAACCCGCACTGGCACGGGGAGGACATGCAAACTCCACACAGGCGGGTCCGGGATTGAACCCGGGCCCTCAGAACTGTGAGGCCAACGCTTTACCAGCTGAGCCACCGTGCCGCCAGAAAGTTAATTTTCCATAATACGTTATATTACATACTGTAAATTTACAGCATTATGTACACCATTATGTATCTGGTTTACAATAGGCGGCACGGTGAGTTACTGGTTAGAATGTCTGCCTCATGGCTCTAAGGACCGTGGTTCAAATCCTGTGCCTGTGTGGATTTTCTCCAGGCATTCTGGTTTCCTCTTGCATTAATTGGACAGTCCAGATTCCCCGTAATTGTGTCAGTGCGACTGTTTATTTGTTTAATGTGCCCTGTGATTGGCTGGCAACCAGTTCAGGGTGTAACCTGACCCCCCCCCCCCACCCCGCCCGAAGATAGCTGGGATGGTCTCCAGCACTCCCTCGACCCTTATGAGGATAAGCAGCTAGGATAATGGATAGATGGGTCAATTACCTTAAATACATAAGTTGATTGGTTAAATAACTCTACAAATGCATTTGAATTACATTTTAAAGGGAAAAATGGACAAATTGTAATATTATTATTAATTATAATAATCAACGAAAGAATGGTATTCCTCCACACCATAATTCGCGTTTTTCATACTCCAAGACTTTCTTCTGCTGGAAACTATCATTTCCTTTTCAGTGTCCTGTTCAATGTGTCCGTACCGAACTAAAATTTGTATTATGCACAAAAAAATCATGTCTTTCATATGCAGTCCAAATTGTTAATGAAAAGTGTAGTTCAACTCCAAAATTTTGTCATTTCCTCCCTCTCTTGTGTGACGTTGGGCCCTCATGAGCACAGAGGGCTCTAGTCTGAGTATTCACCTTTCTGTCACCTCAAAAAATTTGCTGCCCTCTGCAGGACTTGAATCTTACGTCGCCCCTGAGTGACCTGAAAAGATGAGCAATGAAGTACTACTTCCTGTGTGCTGTACATTTAGATTAAACCAGGTTATCAAAGGGTTTATGTGTCAGATTTGGGGTGAGAGGTCAGGGAGGCCTGGTAGGGTCGTTGGCCAATCGCAGGGAGACTCATCCATTAAATCATAATCATGATTACATTTCAATGGAGGACAAGTTTGAGTTTTTCAGTTAGCCTAACATGTTTTTGGAATATAGGCCTATTCCCCCCCCCCAAAAAAAACTTAGAGAGAACATGGAAACCACTCAGGTAGGCCGGAGCTCTCACTTGAACCCATGACCTCTGACACGCTATCTATACTTGTGAGCTGTCCAACATATTTTTTTTTCCTTACAGCCTTTATGCCGCACATGCTCGTCCACGATGCTGTTTCTAATCTCCTGAAAACAACTCTCTCTCTCTCTCTCTCTCTCCTTACCTTCCTCTAATTCAATCTTTTTGAGGGTTGCAATCATTTTTATCCAGGCCTTTCATTAATTTGTTTTCTCAATTAATCCTACTGAACCACAATTCAAAAGCAACCTCTTTTCATTGGTTCTTATAAACATACCACTTTTGTCCGGGGTTGTTTTGTATTTCACAAACAATAAGGACTGTAATTTTCAGCCTATAAGCCCCGACATTTTCGTATGGTTTCAACCCTGCAGTTTATGTGGCGAGACTGGTGGAATATATGTGCCGAGAAAGTGACTTTAAACGGTCCGGCCCTGTTAGCGCTGCACTAGCGTGTTACTCAATGATTTTTACCGTTTTTTTTTTAAACGGGCCCTTTAAGCACTAGCATTAGCACAGCATCGCTAGCGTTAAACTCTCTGTGTACTGTCTTTCTTTGTAAATATCTCATGTTTCAATGTGGGCACTTGTGGCTTTTACACAGCTGCGGCATATGTATGTACCAAATGGTATTCCCTTGTCAAATATACTGGGTGAGGCCTACAACCAGGTGCGCTCTGTAGGCCGGGAATTACAGTAATCAATAATTCTGTCCATGTGTGCGTAGTCTACATTTGTTATTTGATAAATGTAACACCTGTTTAAATGTTTTGCTTCCTATCTTTACCCGAAAGAATTTTCGAGAAATAGAAGCTAATGAATTTAAAGTTTCGGTCAACTTTCCGTTTACTATAAGAAAAAAAGGGGTTGGTTATTTAAAAAAAAAAAAAAATTTATTTGAACGTACTTACATACTGGTGTCAAGAGAATGCACCGAAAATGTTACATTGACTTACAATTACAAAGAAAAACAATCTTTTATCTTCATGTACAAGGACTGGAAGTGGGGGGAGCTATGTACAGGAGTAACCAAACTTACAGTCACAATGAGTGGAGAGATTACTGTAAAAAATTCTAAACACAATCAAATCTTACCACTCAAAACTGACTTGGTGCTGTCTCCACATATTTTATGATTACCACTATTAAGGTAAAAATTGTCTTTACTTCAAATAATCCCTAATCTAAAAAAAAAAAAAAAAAAAAAAGTGTGATGTAATGTGTGTCTCTGGATGGAAGTAAGGTGTTGGGCGATATAAAATATTTTCTTAGTTCCTGAAATTCTGGCAATCAGGCTGCACGAGACATTTAAACGATGAAGAAGGAATGAAGAAAAAAAAAAAAGAGGGGAGTTGGGGCAGAGTAATGTCGATGTAAACTGAAGAAAACCTATCCACTGCAGCACTGAACTCAAAATACGCAATTGGTCTCATCACTGCCCCCGAGAGCAAACATGGCCTCTGCCCTCTGCCTTCCGAAGGTCTCACGATGCGCAAATACATACAAGTCACAACTTTTATGGCACTTGGCAGAAGCGGTGACCGCTGTGTTAACACCCGAGGATCATCGTGCAGGTGTTGGGAGAAAACTAAAACGTTGTGAACAGAAACAAGAAGTAAGCTCAAGCTTCCACGAAAAGTAAAGTGTGCAAAAGCCAGGACGATAAAAGGGGGCAGGAATCAACCAAAAGCGTGTTACAAACGTAGCTCGGGAAAAGACAAGCTGCTCTAGGTGCCAGTGAATGGCGGGGGTCCTTCCAACACGAGCGGAAGGACAGAAACAACCGAAGTGGGTGAATTCAAAGTAAGGATCCGCCCAAAACAGAACGCATTCTGTTTCAGTGTGAAGAGAGTGTCGCGTGAGGTCAGGACTTCATTTCTGGTGACCAGCTGCTCTGCGCCCCAACAGTTCCCCCCTTAGCTTTGGTCACTTTTGGGCTTTTTGTTCTCATTCCCGTTCTTCTCGGGCTCGGCTCGCCCGTCGGCCGCCTTTTCCTTTTCCTCTTCGTCGCCCTCCCCCTCGGGATGCTTCCTCTTTTTTGTGTCATCTGACAGGGTCTGAGCGAGGCAGGGGTGTGGTCGGAAGGTGATGATCATGCAGGTCATGTTGTCGCATCCTGTCCCGTCTCCAGATGTGTCTGGGGCCAAACAATGGTCCAGCAGCTAAGGAGAGATAACACAAATCATAAAAGTTTTACGAAACATTCTAATAATGAGGCCAACTTGTTTTGCGAGAAAACAGTTGTGGCAAAAATGGACAAAAAAAAAAAAGTCTGTTTATGGCTGCCCGAGTGGACCAGACTGAAGCATTTCAGGAAGAAAAAAATTCAATGAGCTGCAAATTTGTGAAACATTTTTTTTTGCTTAAAATACTGGCAGTGTGGCTTAAACATTAACTCTATCTTTCTACTATTTATGATGTACAACTTGTGTATGTTTGTGTCAAAACTTGGACACTAAAATGTGAATTTAAAACACCGTCCTTTATCAGTAATACAGTTAAAAACGAGAGGAAATGTAAATATTTACTTTGCAAGTCATGTTCTCCTGTTTAAAAAAAAAAAAAAAAAAAGTTAGTCAAGAGTCCTTTTGGAAATGGTTCTAAAACGTTAAGGCAGGGGTGTCAAACTAATTTTTGACACGGGCCACATTGTAGTTCCCATTTCCCTCAAAGGGCCGTTATGACAATGAAACCATAAAAACGTGAAATTTATGAATTACTTTTTGTATCAGAAATGAAGGGTAATGGATTTTTCAACTACTGTTGATGTTTGGTAACATAAAAACGCTTGCAATACCTCAACGCCATGATTTAAGATATGACAATTTGAAATTTTGGTACAGATTTAAACAAGAATCATGGAAGTTGAATTACACGATTGGCCTCATGGGTGACATAAAATCATGTGGTGGGCCGGATATGGCCCCCAGGCCTTGAGTTTCACACCTGTGCGTTAAGACATTCTCAGAACAGTTTGACAACACTGCAAACACCCACAATAAAAACCGCATTATTCAATTAATACATCTCTGACGGTCAATTAACATTTAATGGACTGGATTAAGCTGTGCTTGTGTGATATGTTATTAATGCATTTGCTCACCTCCTCCACAATGGACGAAAGGGGTCTGGCAACGCCGTTGTGATCTGGTTTGATCCTCTTGCTGATGAAATCGATCACCTCCTGACTGCTCAACACATTCCTGTGTGCACGGAGGAGAACGCGAGGCTCAGCGACGGGTGAAAAGAAATCGCCGCGGCAACAGGAAAGCTTCTCACCAGATGCCATCGCAGGCAATGACCATGAAGTCGTGGTCGTCGTTGAGCGTCAGAACCTTCACGTCGGGCATAGCCGAAATCATCTGCTCCTCTGGGGGCAAAACCTTGTTCCTCTTATAGAAATGATCGCCTGAGATCACAGAAGACAGCAGACGAGCAATATAATCCATTGATTAATTTAGAACTCTTTTAAGGGGGATCTTGTATGATTTATTGAGGTTCTAAAGCCAGTAACTGTTTTTGGTTATGACAGAGGGGGATTCAAAATGAACCTACAATGACTCACAGAAAGCCAGTAACAAAATTGTTCCTAGCCAATCCAGTAATATTAAAATTCCTCCATGCTCACAAAGAAACTTCATGTCCGCTCATTAAAAACTTTTGTTTTTTTTCCCAGGTTCAGGGTTCGAATCAAAGCTTGGGACTTTACATGTTTTCCTCACATTTGTGTGGATTTTCCACAGGTAGTCTGACTTCTTAGCAACTTTTCTGGTAAGTAAGTAAAGCCCAAATTGTCCAAGTGTGCTTTTAACTAGCAACAGGTCGAGGCGCCACCCACCTTTTACCCAAATATCGCAATGCAGGTGACAGATTTTCAAGTTTGTGCTTTCTTAGGTGCACTTGGATTCATGTACAACTGCACTGCATCATACTGTTACCGTCACAATTGTCCTGGTTAGCTTTTATGGTAACCAATGACTTGCTCTACGGTGCAAATTGCAATAATAATCAATGTTTTATCAATACAGTGTTAAAAAAAATAATAAAAAAAATGGAGCCTTGTAATCTATTATCGGACATGGCAATAGTACAGACACTACTATAAAAAAACAAAACTTGTAACGGTAGAAGATGGGATTCACCACCTTTCAGTGCAAATAAAATTACAAACAGAAATCCACTTGAGTACAAAAGTAAAATGTTTTTGCAGTGATTTTTTTTTAAATACAATTGTGTATTAATGTTTTAACACTGTCTAAGTTGCATCTTTGGAATATTAACAGATATATGGCGATATTACTGTTAAATCCCCTGCCTGCTGTTTTCTAATATAAGAGCTTTATTCAGTGTTTTAAAAGTTGTGTATGTTGCATCTTTGTAAAATAAAGCACTTGAGTTTCGCTCCTACATTACAAAGATGACCCCAGGAGTTGCTTTTTCACGTCAAAGTTATTTTTTATAGCAAAAACCTTCCTAAACATGCTTTCAACAGCTCATCTCAACGTGCCTCATAGTTTAACTTCAATAACATTAGCAAATAGTCAGTGGTTGCACAAGGAAATCTTTAAAACCTAGAAAAATATCAAATTAATATTAAGATTAAAATTAAGATATTTTACTGACCTAGTAGTGTTCTGTTCCTTTGTCTTGAATCATATGTTGAGTACTTTATGAATAGTTCAAGTTACAGGATACATCCTGTGTCTATTAATGTTATTTCTTTTTCATATACAGTATCAGCTGATATTATTTTCCACCAGTCACAGTCTATTGCAAATATTATTATTGGGTATCCTAGATGTCCATTATTTTGGGGCCTATGAGTATCAGTATAGTGGCTCATGTACACATCCATACATACCAATGGCTCTGGATAGGTTCAGTCCACCGTTGACCCGTCCGTCCATGGTTACTTTGCCTCCGGCCCTTTTAATGCGAGACAGCTCCAGCTCATCCTCAGGCTTGTGGTCGTAAGACATGTCCACAGCTTTGCCTGCGCCAAAGCCAGATATTGTGTTACATTTGATACACTACAGTCACAGAAGATAACATTTCAAACAGTCTGGTCATGAACACTTGACTTGCAACACCTTAAGAGCCACACATTCAAGTGTTTAATAACAGAAAAGCAAAACTTTGGGCCGTAGGGGTTAGTTGAATGAACTTTTACGTATCACTAACCTCGCTCGGAGACCACACAGCGAGAATCTCCGGCGTTGGCAACAATCAGCTGCTTCCCTCGGATCAGAGCCACAACAGCAGTGGTACCACTGTCTGAGCCCGGCTAGAAATCCCCCCCCAACCCAAAAAAAAAACAACAAAAAAAAGAACAGCTGAATTACCACTTTAAAAGCTTCTTCATAAACAAGGACAATCAACACCTCAATGATTGCTTTTTAGAAATATTATATATATATTATTTTGAACTTTATGCCTGCAACACTTTCCAAAATTGTTGAGATGGGGAAATTTGAGGAATGCTTTAAAAAAAAAAACTGTTTGGAAATTTTCACGGGTGAATAGGTTAGTTGGAAAAGTGGGTGTCAAGATTGGGTATAAAAGTAACATCCTTGAATGCCCCAGTTGTTCACAAGCAATAATGGGACGGGGTTCACGTCTTTGCAATCAACTCCAGGAGCAAATAGCCCAACAGTTTTTAAATTCATATCAAAAGATTCACAAGCAGAACTGGAGGTAGCAGAAATGAAGATGTTGAGGTTCTCGCTCGGAGTGACCAGGTTGGATAGGATTAGAAATGAGCTCATTAGAGGGACAGCCAAAGTTGGATGTTTTGGAGACAAGATTCGAGAGAGCAGACTTCGATGGTTTGGACATGTTCAGAGGCGAGAGAGTGAGTATATTGGTTGGAGGATGCTGAGGATGGAGCTGCCAGGCAAAAGAGCAAGAGGAAGACCAAAGAGAAGGTTGTTGGATGTTGTAGGGAGGACATGAGGACAGTGGTTGTTAGAGAAGAAGATGCACGAGATAGGCTTAGATGGAAAAAGATGACATGCTGTGGCTACCCCTAACGGGACAAGCTGAAAGGAAAAGAAGAAGATCAAAAGATTCAGAAACAGCCATGCAAGCAGCAAGGCCAAAAACTAACATTGAATGCCCCTAACCTTCCATCCTTCAGAAAGAAAGCGTTGCGTTAAAAACTGGCACATTAACACTAGCATGCAAAGCGAAACCCACAAACGGCGCCAGCTTCGAGCTCTTCTGAGATAGAATGACGCAAAGTGGAAAATTATGCTGTGGTCTGACGAGTCCACATTTCAATTTGTTTTTAGAAATCATGAATGTCATGTGCTCCAGGCCTGAGAAGAAAAGAACTATTTGGACTGTTATCAGTGCAAAATTCAAAATCCATCATCTGCTCGTGCCCAAGGCATGGGAATCTTACATGATTCATGCTCAAGGGTACATACTGAATTCCGAACAACATATGATACCATCCAGCAATGTCTTTTTCAGGGACATCCTTGCTTTGTTTAAAAAAAAAAAAAAGACCAAGTTCTAGACTGACCAGCCAGCACACCAGATCAGTCTTCCATTGCAAATGTGTGGTGCATTATGATGAGCAAAATAACATTCCAACATTAGCGGCAGCAGATGGATTTGGTTTGTCCTTTAAAAAAAATGTAACATTTCAATGTTTCCTCCAGGTACACACCTCCTCCTTGCCGTCTATCCCAGGGAGACTCATTTCTTCCACATCCTCATCATCAGAATCCTCCTCGCCCTCTTCGGTATCTTCCTCTTCGAGCTCACTGCTGTCAGCCTCCTCCCCCTCTTCACTGCCATCCTAAACAAAAACATTGTGTACTTGTATTGTCTCCATGAATCCAAAAACTACAACTTTGTTGCCTTACTTCTTCATCGGTGTCCTCCTCATCCTCCTCTTCCTCGTCCTCTCCTTCCTCCTCAGACTCCTCGCTGTCATCGAAGAATCTGGACTTGGAATCGCCTTCAGTTTTGGAGGACGAAGAACACGAGGGGCCAGCGTCTACCTCTGTTTTCCTGACCTTTTCTTCTCCATTGGAGCTTCCTGAGCTGCCGCAGTCAGCTGCTGCTGTAGTAGTGAAATAAGGACAAAAGTTATCAATATTGAAATGCACTCGAATGAGGCCCAAAAAGGTTGGTTGTTATCCGGCGGTCTCGACCTGCACCGCTGGCTTCATCGTTGACTGTTCTGCGACACGGCCGCGGCTTGGGCGCGCATGTCGCGTCGTCGCCGCCCTTCTCCATCCCGTTGCTCTCCTCCTCCACCTCTCCATTCACAGCCTCCTCCTTCTTTGGTCCTTCCTCACCTTCCCCTTTGTGTCCAGAGGCCTTCGGAGACTGGCCAGATGCCTTCTTTGCGGACATGCTGAACACAAAACGGTAAGAGGGGATCAGATCCCATCAATATGGACAAATTATGTGTATGCTGAGATGTTAAACGCTTCAGTAGGGGCTTTAAGTAAAAGACGAGACTGAGGTGAGACATCCCCAAATAAAAACAAGAACCGAAAGAGAAAAACATTGCAAATGAAAAAATGCAAGTCTGGTGATGTCAAGTCGGTTATTCCAAGTAAAAGATATGCTACCAAATATTAAATGTTACTCATCCATCCATTATCTGAGCCGCTTATCCTCACAAGGGTCGTGGAAGTGCTGGATCCTATCCCAGTCCTCTTTGAGCGGTTGTGTGTGTGTGTTATGTCTCCAAAGGTTAAGATATTTTTCTTGGTGACTTTTTGGAAACTGTAATTTGACATTTTTATGTTTCTTAAGAAGTAATGGCTTCATTCTCGGCGGGTGGCCTTACAGACCATGTCAGTGGGGCACTCATGTCACTCTGGATAATGACAATTTGTTAAGAGGTTCATTCAGCATCTTCACAAGGTGTTTAGCTTTTGCTCTGGGGCTAATGTTCGCATTTCGTACCAAAATGGGTTCATCTCTGAGACATGGCGACCGTCTCCTTCCGGCGCGTTGTGAAGTTTGGACATTCACATGATGTTTATACTTACGTATAATTGTTTGAACAGATGAACGTCCCACCTTCAAGCATATGGAAATTGCACCCAAGGATGAGCTCGACTTGCAAACCTCCACAATTCTTTCTCTGACTTCTTTTTATTTACTATTATCATTATTATTTCAAACATGGAGTAGAGTAATTGAGGTGTAGCCTTAAATACATCCCTAGGTGCCATCAATTAACTCTCATGTTGCCAGTGAACCTATCAGAAAGCCATGACATTATCATCTGGGCTTCCCCAGGTTCTTTATAGAGGCAGTGCTTTTTGTGTATGTAAACTTTTGACCTTAAATAAAATAATTTAGAATTTTCCACCAAACTATCCTGTTATTTTTCATTATTGTGGTATTGAACAAACAAATGATTTGGGTGATCCTGACTAATGCGAAACAGGAGAGGTTTAGTCTGATTTGACTTCAGACAGTAGGACAAATAAATAAATAAATGAATAAATAAATGAATGTGTATTTTTGCATAGTGTATGTAAGCTTCTGGCAGCCAGGAAGTGCTCCATCATCCTTCGCTGCGCTGTGACCGGCTGCAGGGGATGGGCGTTTTGACCATTGAAGACTCCTTCAATAGTCATAAAATTATAATTCCAAAGACAGAGAAAACAAGCTTACCTGCTCACAGCGGCTTGCTTGCTTGCGTTCTTATTCTGTCCATAGCGAACAAGCAGCTCCTCAATGGTCATAGTGGCCTCCTCATAGAGTAAAGCTGCCTCCTCTGTGTCCACTGTACAAAGAGCAGAAAAGACAGTATGGAGAGAAATATTAACACTAGCAGGATGGTCAACGATAAATAGTGAGAGCTGAAGGTGCACTAACCATCATCCTCATCTGCCACTTTTTTCGTAGATGGCTCCTCTATGGGACGCCCGGCGATCTGCACTAGCTCCTTGATTACGTCCTCTGAAGTGATTCTGCAGTCGATGGCCAAGAAGGCATCCTCCAGCGCCTGACGACGACACACAGACAAACTGGTCTGTCAGTGAACTCAAGTGAGGAGCCCCTATTTCAAAATGTCATTTTTGGAAACCCACAACCTTCTGTAGTTTGCCATCTTTGTAGGTCTTCTGCTCCTTGATGATATCAGGAAGGTACTTTGAACAGTAAAGAGCCACCTCTTCTCCTAAAATGGAAGAGAAGCTCATAAAATCTCAGGAATGGTGATAGAAGCAAGACAAAAGTAAACAAAAGTTCTACAAGGTTATCAACCACGCCAATAATTTCTGTCAATATTCGACATTTTGATGCATATCGGCGCCATGTGCGGTTCCTTTTTTTATTTTTAATTAGACGATTGCTAAGCGATCAATTTAAAACTGATTAAATTTCAGGGAAATTGATTTAAATATTAAGATGACTTCATAAGATATGCTGCTGACCCTGAAAGCTCCTTTTGTTTATGTTTCAACTTAATAAAAAAGATAAGTAAAAGATTACAAATGTAGTTATAATTACATTTCGGAAAATGTTAATTACCTTAAAAAAAAGCTAAGGAACATATTGATTTATATTTCTTTTCATTTAACTCGCTAAGACATGATGCTGATGCCTGCACATTTTGCAAGTTTTAAACATCAAATTGTTGACACCAATATTTTCCCTTTTGTTGGAAATGATTATCAGATCTGCCACCAGTATTCGTTATCTGCCTCTTTGACAACTAATAACTTCCAAGAAAAAACACATTAGAAAATATATATAGAAAATATATTTCTTTACAAGATGAGCCATAATGAAAATCAAACAATTATATAAAAAGACTATTTAGTTAAATTTACATTCGCCACTATTTTCCTGTATAAAAATTCATCAATATGATTTTTACAGGTCTAACTAAACAACAAACACATTCCTCACTCTTCTGAGGAGTTAAAAATCTATCCATCGCAGTACAAACTCAAGTGTTCTTTCACTACTTATGTTTTTGAATGAAAATACAAACTGACTGGCACTTATATCCCACTGCAAAAAAAAAAAAAAAAAAAAAAACACAGGTTCCGGCAAATATTAACAAATTCATATTATAGATATACATAATAATGGTCAAAAGCAGGACGAAGCTACAGTTTATCTCTACATAGTGAATGCAAAAATAGGGTACTAATTTATGCTTATGATTAACAGCAGGGTGTATTATTGCATTGAGTAGTGTTTCTAATATTTCAACAACCGTTTTCATGATTGTGCTTATAGTAAATGTAAACAATGTTTGACAACACTTACCTCCATGTCCATCATACACAGAAAACATGGCGGTGTCCTCGTCAAACTCTGGGATACAATTGTGAGCATCCTGTTGCACACACAAACAAATACCAACTGTGTGAGCTTAAATGTTGTGTACAATATAGGATATCGACTGAAAGACTGTATGCTGCAATGTCATGGTAAATCTATGAAAGTATCCTGAGTGTATACAGACTTTTGGTGCGAATTTCAACAGTCTAAATTAGAAAAAAGATAAATTCATGACCCGACTGACAAGGTTGCCTTTCATTAGGCCACTCACCTCCATGGAAACTCGCCAGCCCTGCATGGCGGAGAAGCCGTAGCTCATGGTGCTGTTGCCGCCATCTGAGGAGGTCTTGGTCGTGTTCGGTTGCGACAGATAAGCCCCCATCCTTGCCGGTTTCTCCGTCTTCACACCTGGAGAGAGGACCGTACCGCGATTTAAAATGTCATTTATCTTCAAGAGTACAGCTAGCCGCGCTAATTCTCGCCCTTTTCGCGGTTGCTATCTAGCTAGCGTTAGCAAAAAAAAAAAAAAAAAAAGTGGACGCTGGACGGCGAGCTAGCATCACGATGCTAACAACAGCCGGCTAAACTTCCACAGCCCTATCTTCTTTGCCCTCTCGTCATACGAGCAGCCCCGCGCTTAGCACGGTAGAGGTGAAGGTGGCATACAATGGCACGTGACAAAGGGGTAAGCTTACACGCGGATTCGGGAAAGCGAGATTCACATAGGAGAAGCCTACACGTGTGGAAACCAAAAGCCGCTGGGAAGAGACAAGCCGAGAAAAAGGACCACTGACCATGGAGGAAGTGACACCAACCGTGCATGTTCCTTTTCCGGCCGAGAGGGGGCGTGTTTCACAGCGACGTCATGCGTGACGCCTGGATTGAAAATATTAAACTTTATTGAACAGAATGCAAACAAACAAAAAAAAACACACACAAAAACAAACCGGGAATCTTGTAATAAAGAAAAAGTAACAAACGAGGTGCACTGAAATCATGAATTAGGCATTCGAATTCACACATTAGGGATCAGAGATCAAGGACAATGCTAATATCATAGATTTGGGAGGGGTGAGATCCGTTTTTGGGGCCCTTTCCGTCCCGCAAAAAAAAAAAAAAAAATGGCTTACAATGTTGGGGCATATTATACTGCTCAAACAACGCAACACAATATTAAGCCGAATGAAATAGGTACACAATATTAAGATTAATTAAACAGGTATGAGACCGTGAATACGTAGTGAATTAAAGGTGGCTTATCTTGAGAAGAGTTGAGGTAGCATGTGGGATTTTTTTTGTTTTGCTTTTTTTTTTTCTATGGCATTATGCCGTCATTTACAAAGCGTTTTCCGGTCACATGCCCGAATCAATCGCCCATTTGTATTGTTTTATGGAGTATTTTGTTGTTAAAAAATGTCTTGACATCAACATTGAATAAACACAAAAGGAATTGGTCATACAAAGGGAAATAACAGAAAATGAAATTGAAACTTGGGCCCAAAATCAAACGGGACAATAGCAGCTTTAATGTAAACTTGATTATCATACTGACAAAATGAAAGACGGAAGCAAAAAAAAAAAAAAAGAAAAAAAGGCAAAAGCAATTATTAAACTAGAGAAAATAATAGTGCCCTGAAGTTATATTTACTGTATTAAAGAAACAATTGGGGGACTAATCTGAGCGAAAATTGGGAAATTTACGAATCATGATATTTAGATAAAAAATAATGTAAAAATAATATAATTTGTACTGCGATGGATAGATTTTTTAACGCCTCAGAAGAATGAGGAATGTGTTTGTTGTTTAGTTAGACCTGTAATAAAATAATAAATAATTAAATTAAATCTAAATATATATTCTTGTAGGTAAACATTTAAATGGATAATGAGAACCACTGAAATAGAATTAATGCTAGGTTACTATGAAGAATCAAATACGAGTGTAAAAAAGTTGTAATCAGATAAGAATTTCACCAATAGGAAAATATGAATACGATTTGCTTCGTCATATAGGCTCAATTAAAAAGATGTAGTTTTTTAATGTATGTATTGGTTTTATTATTCATGTATTTGTTTATTTATTTTTACAGTATACTGTAACTGTATAGTGGCGACATACGGCACACGCTTCTGTGCTCCTGTACAATAGGTGGCAGTATATTCGAAAGAGCAGTAATCTGCCAGTAAACTTGAAGAAGAAAAAAGGAAGAAGAAGAAAAGACGACGAAGAAGAAAAAAGCGGGATACGTAAAATATTTTTTAAAAAAAGATGGAAGTCGAGGGAGGCACCTGTGAGGGGACAGACGTCCTCCCCACATCTACTTTAGAATTATACGAGTCTCAGTTTTTTGGCTTTACGCCGCAAACGTTCATGTTTCGCCTCTCCAGCGCCTTTTTGGATTCTCTGAGCGACATTTTGAGCGTCGTCGAGAAAGTGTGCGTGCGACAGCTGAGCCACTCTGCGTCGGGAGCGACGACGGAAGAGCAGCTCGCGGTCCAAGTTAGGGAGAGTAGCCGCAAGTTCCAAGCGTTTATCGGCGAGCGCTTCAAGAAGCTGTCGGAGTCGATAGAAGAGCTGCTGGTCGCTCGTTGTTTCTCCGTACCGCCCAACGTCCTGTTGAAGGAGGACCAATGTCACAGAAAACGTCCTCCGGACATCCAGGTGGGCCGTGGGAAGTCAACGCGAAACTGAAAAAAACGTCAAGACTATCTCATATTTTATAATTGTTCTGTGTGTGTGGTTTTTTTTTATGTACAGTATTTTCACTTGCCAAAACTCCCCCACCTTCCAAAGTCTTTAATAATGTGGATTGGAATATTTAACTATTAGTTAAATAGTAATTCACCAACAATAAATAAACATGATGTAAACAAACTAAAAATATTTTTAAAAAGCAGAAACATGCCAGGAGCCACGAGTAAATAAGATAAACACGAAAATGGGAACCCATTATTAAGGTTTTGTTGTCTTCTTTTTTTTTCAGCAGATATTGATATTATGGTAGATACTCTTCCAGTTCTCCCATAAATACACAGACAATAGGTTTTTATCCTTTAGAGCCGAGTCGCTACAGATACGGCAATGCACTCCCAGCCTAGCGTACTCTACTGTTAAAGCATACATTTTAAGCAAAAAAATACATTTCTTAAATTATTTTATTATGTAAAGTATTTAAACTTTACATGTATTTCTACTATCCAGTTTATTATCAGGAAAAGCTAAAATAAATGGTTTAAAAAGCCAAATTATTTAGGCTTGGAACGCATTATTTCTTTTTCCATTCATTGTAATGGGAAGCATTGATTCGGTTTTCGAACAAATCACTTCTCGAACTGTTTTCTGGAACAGAATGTGGTCGAGAACCGAGGCATCCTCGTATAAGGAAATTACTTGTTTGAAGCATGAATCAGGAGTGGATCATTGTCGCTTTTAATTCATTCATCCACTGATACTCTGATGAGCCCACATTGTAAACTATTGTCCTTTCCCCACATCCAGGAGATGCTCAGAATGGAGTCGTCCATTACGGAGCTCCGTCGGGCTCACGAGGCTGAGGTGTGCGCTAGACATGCGCTGGAGGCTGAGCTTGAGGAGCAAGCGGAGGTGCAGAAACAGCTGGATGAATTCCTGGCCTTGAACAGAGAGCTACAGGCCGCTTGGCTCGTGGAGGGGAACGGCAGCTTCCAGGAAAGGTTCCAACTGGTGGTGGCGTCCGTAAAGAAATTGCAGGAAGACATTCTGGAGGTGTGCAACAAAGTGCCAAGTTCCAACTGAACTAGCTTTTTTTTTTTTTTAGTTTTTTTTTTTTTTTTATTTAGCTGTAAATAAAAGTTCCCAATTACTACAAGACTTTTGCACAACTTTCTACTCTTATGTATGTCACATAGCAAGGTAGGAGAGAGAAAGATTCTGTAAATTTCACTATTATAGAACAGTATCATCTTCATAGTAGGGCTGTACATTTATGGCTGAAATAATAAACATGATTAGATCAATATTTTAGTCATGATTATCAATTAAGCACGGTTTGTCCGTTTAGAAAAAAAATGGGGGTTTTTTGCACTTTTTTTTAAACTACATATAACAGTCTTCAGTTGAAAACTCATCTTTAAATAAGAATAAATGATAGCGGATAATTAAAAAAAAAAAATACCCAAAACTTATTCTTTAACATGGGCTGAGTAAATGGGCTATTAAAAAGTCTAATTATGAATTGTAATTATTATAATGGAAGCAAGTACACCTTATGCATAGAAGGCAATAACATTCTCCCGCAAGCATTGTTTCATTTGAAAATTCCTGTCGTCCGTATAGTGAAATTGTGCATTTCTTTACACTTTTATGGTTTTGCACCGTCACTGTGCATTGTAGATTCACCTCCGAGTTCCTTTTCTTTCCACAATAGAAATATCAGCAAGTTATGTTGTTTTGGAAAATGCTTGTGAGTGTTTGAGAAATGAATCTTTGAGTCATCAGTATACAACCATGGTTTACTCAGAAACAATCTGGTTACTCTGTTGGGGGGGTGCATTACTTCACTTGTTTCTTAACATGTCAGAATCACTACTACGTGGTTACTGTTGATATTTTTTCGTTTTGGTCAACTCCTGGTGGTTCAAGTGTTCAGAACGGAAGTAGAGTAGAAACAGAACAGGCAATGCGGCACTAGACCTGCCGCCTGGTGGAACCAGTGGGAATTACAGCACCACCTGGTGGAACCATTCGGCATTCCAGACAAGGTCCAATGAATGTAGTCATGATTTTGGTATGATCTGGACAATTCTGTATCAATATTTGATTGAAACGGTCAACGGGGTGGTTATGGCCCGCAGGCCTTGGTTTTCCCACCACTGCTCTAGAGGAACAGTTTTTCTTTCATCACTTTTTAAGAAAAAAAAAATATATATAATAAATAATCAATGTAGTTGTCAACGTGTGTTGTGTGAATATACCTTCTCATTTGGGATCGGAAACAAAAATGATATAGGCAGTGTCACTTCAGTCACTTTTTTTTTTTTGGGGGGGGGGTGTGTCTTGCTTTATTTGTTGCCATCTCACCACTAAACAACTGCCCGAGCCCTGTTTTATTAGTTACTTTCTAATGCCATTTTTGACCCTGCTGAGAATGAGGTCCCTGTTATTGACTTAATTTTTGAAAGCAACTTCTGCTTCCATTTGGGATCTCTCTGTCTAACTTGTAATTTCACATCATCTTCATTAAACCTGCTCCTCCTACAGACTGTAAGACTAATAATCGCTATTATATAGAACACAAAAGGGGTACCTGATGATATTTTGCGATCCAAACACGGCAAGCGTCAGCGCTGTCAGTGGATCGGGAATGGAATGTTTTGAGCTCTTGGCCCACATTTGATTTTTAAAATGGACCAATGGACCATGTTATACATACAGTCGTTGTATGTATGAACTGTAACAGTACAGTATAGCAAATGTGTAAAATATTACCATTTTAAAATCTATTTTTAGTACAATTATTTTTCTTTTTACCAAGATGAAATAGAATGAGTTAAATTTTGCCCTCTGTCCTTTCTTCCCAAAATAATGCTAATAAATTGGCCTTCCGTTTTTCTCAGTGGTTTAATTGTATCAGTTGTTCCATGCCAAGCATGGTCTTCCAGCAAATATGATTTGTCATTGACAATGATATCTTTTTAACATTTTACACTTTTTGTGTTATTTGGGGCGGCACGGTGGATGAGAGGGTAAAGCATTGGGCTCGCAGTTCTGAGGTCCCGCGTTCAATTCTGGACCCACCTGTGTGGAGTTTGCTTGTTGTCCCTGTGCTTGTGTGGGTTTTCTCGGGGTACTCCTGTTTCCTCCCCCATCCCAAAAAATATGCAACATAAGTTGGACACTCTAAATTGTCCCTAGGTGTGATTGTGAGTGCGACTGTTTGTTTCTATGTGCCCTGCGATTGGCTGGCAACTAGTTTAGGGTGTACCCTGCCTCCTGCCCGTTGACAACTGGGATAGGTTCCAGCACTCCCCGAGACCCTTGTGAGGATAAGTGGCAAATATAATGGATGGACGTATTATTTGTAGTTTTTGTCCAGATTAAAAACCTACCGAATTCAACAGCTTTTCAACGTTTTATCGCCACTGATAGAAAATTCCCCTTTTGGACACTAGGGGGCAGTATCTCTTTTTGATTGGCGTGCTCAGCATCACACTGTAGCTTGTATTTACTGTTTGACAGCACAAGACAAGTATATACTGTACTGTATATGCTTAAAATATTACAAAGTTTAAACTAATGAGGTTTTTCAAATGGAAGGAATGTGTAAACCATATATATATATATATATATATATATATATTTTTTTTTTTATAAAAAATAGTCACAGCAATTGTGAGAGGGTGAAAAGTCCATAAACAGGTCAAATGTAATGTTTGATTTCTCAACAACATTCCTAGAAGTGTTTGTGTGTGTGTGAGAGAGAGAGAGACTTATACAATCACATTTAAACTAGTGTTAAATAGAAGTGAGCAGTTATCACACGCCTCCCACATGCCTCTGATGAACTGCTAATGAATTTCTAATATTCTCGTCAGCGTTTCCTGACTTTTGTTTTGCTTAACACAAGCCAGAAGGCTTTGTGCAATCACTGACTGCTATTTTGAACTGTTCACAATCCCTTCCACCTTGTCCAAGGCCCCGGTTCCAGCTGAAGAAAAACAGCCATGCAGCGTGAAGCTGCCAACACAATGCTTCAGTTTAAGTATGTTTTTTTTCCCCTCTTTTAAGGGGGGGGGGGGACGTATGGTTGATTGGAGTTATGGCCAAAACGTTCAATTTTCGTTTCAGCTGACTCTCTGAAACACATCAATGGCCCCAAGAAACAGAAGTAACTTTTTGGCCATAATTAAAAAGTGTACTGTATGTTTGGTGCAAACACAAAATTGCTCATCACCATACCAAGGTTGAAATCTGGTTAGGTTATGTTTAGCTGTTCACCTAGAAATGGGGCCAATACACAAGGTGAAGAGAATTGTGAATAGGTTTTAGACGATCAGGATTTTGGGGCTGATCAGCAAGTAAAAAAAAAAAAAAAACGATTGCCAATCACAAGATGAAGCAATGTGTTTTGTTTTTTTAATGACTTATTCATTTATTATACAGTATATACTTGTGTGGTGTATACTGAGTCCCTTCAAAGTATTCTCTAGAATTTTAGACATCAACAGCATCAGTGACCTTCAGGGGGCATTGAAGGATTGGCCACTGAGGTAAGTTTAGGATCTAAACTTATGTCAGTGGCGTATTCCAAACTTTAGGTCAAATCAACATTACAACATGACAGAAATAATAAGTGCTAGCTTACTGTAATTACATTACTTTATTGCAATCAAGTGACTTTCACACATTCTGTTAATAACATGCTTCCTCGAGCTTTCTCACTGTCCTGGCTATATAGACGGGTCTCGTCCAGAGTTTGCGAGTCGTGTCGTATTAAAAGTAGGTGAAGATACCTTAAGCAAGCCTTACATGAACCTACTCTCCTGTCCTGATCACCAGTAACCACCAACACACCTTTTTTCCCCCCAGTTTTCTTATAATACAGTTGACGCGATCCACTCGTGTTGTCATCCCCACGGTAACGAGTGTATCCGGTTGCATTTAAGTTGACAAGATAAAGCCCAAATGATCGTAAAAATGGGATGCGGTGGCACCAGAATACAAGATTTTATTGCAGTAGTCTGTCTCAGCTGTCTTGTGTCTCCCATGCCACCGACATGTTTAAATAACTTTATTGGCTGTCAGATATTAACAGTTCTACATCAAAAGACACGTGAGAAGGCTAAAAATAATGTTTGTATTCAGAAATACGGTACAAACTGGCCACAATGGCGACGTGGAGTAAATGTGTTTTATGGAGCCTATCTATGACATTGACCGGATCAACAAATCATGACATCAAAGCCAATCATCCGATCAACATAAATTGCTCATTATCAGTCAATACCAATTTCGCTAATCAAATTGGTATAAATTCTAGTGTTTACATGCATTTGACAAGACAATTGAGGAGGAACGGTGGATCAGCTGGTAAAGCGTTGGCCTCACAGTTCTGAGGTCCCGGGTTCAATCCTGGACCCGCCTGTGTGGAGTTTGCATGTCCTCCCCGTGCCTGCGTGGGTTTTCTCTGGGCTCTCCGGTTTCCTCCCACATCCCAAAAACATGCAACATTAGTTGGACACTCTAAATTGCCCCAAGGTGTGATTGTGAGTGCAGCTGTTTGTCTCCATATGCCCTGCGATTGGCTGGCAACCAGTTCAGGGTGTACCCCGCCTCCTGCACGTTGACAGCTGGGATAGGCTCCAGCACTCCCCGCGACCCTCGTGAGGATCAGCGGCAAAGAAAATGGATGGCTGCATCATGCAAAGCACATTGGGTGACTTTTTCCCTTCAACCCTCTTGAGGATAAGTGGCAAAGAAAATTGATGGATGGTTTCAATTGATTAAATGCAAGAGTCACCAAAATGATTGCTGTCCTTTCAATTGTTCTAAAGAGTTCATCACAAAAGCTTTGCTTCATTTATCAAAGTATCACTTGCCACCTTACCTTTACATATTTAGAAATATTTTTCAGTATAATGCTTTTCACCAACAATACACCTTTTTTTTTTTTAAAGAAAATCTTCCCATTCAGAACTGCGCTTTATTTAAATCAAGGTAGAATTCTTGCATTGCATGTTTTAGGTCTTTAAAAGATACTTACAAAACATTTTTTCTGGAACTCATTTAAAGAGTCCCAACATGTGTTCTAACGTCTTCATCTTTGTATCATAAAAAAAAAAAAAAAAAAAAAGAGCTAACACAGCTGTCTTCTGTTGCCCCTGTTTTGTGCGGGTATATGAAGATCTCACAGCTGTATGCAGCTGTCTCCCAGCCAGTGTCGGCTCACGTACTGAGAAAATAAAGCGATCTGGCGAAAGGTTCAAAAGTGGAAAGGGTTGAAAATTGAGGGTAGGCTTGGAAGCAGAGCATACGGACTGTACTAGTCGGAAAGGTTTGACGCTGCAAATGTTCACACCACTGTTGGCACTTACGTTAAGTCAACACTCTCAAAGCCGGTCCTCTTGGCAGGGAAAGTTGTTGACATGTTACAAGACACTCAGGTGGGTGAGTAAGCTAAAATTAAAAAAAGAGGGGAGGGCCATGTCAGGTCATCCCTTATCGGAGGCGCTTATGAATCAATTGCAACTGGACTGTTCCGGTTGTCATAGAAGACGTTTCGCCTATCAACAGAGCAGGCTTCATCATTTCATACACACAGACTAGATAGGACAGGTCTAGAAACACACCCCTTGAACACTTCTCCAGCATAGTGTAGCATTATCATATTTCCAACAGAGTCACAATACCAGAGATCCTCAGTCCTGATTTATGAGGTTTCTAGGTAACGAAAATACATACAAATGCATTAGTTTATTTCTTGTTATAGAGCTCGTGCACCTACGTCATCAAATCACATCATTGGCCGGAAGTGTCGGTCAGACAAACCATTCTTCAATGCTAAGTCGGTTGGAGACGGCACCAAAATATGTCTTATAGCACGACGGATGCCCAGAGTTTTGTCCGATACCGTTAACCATTTAGAAGGTGATAATAAACGAAGGTACGCAGAAAAATGAGAGACACTTGGCATAGAGGACTCATTTAAAGCTGAAGTCGATGTTTTCGCCGATAAGAAAGTGGACTGTTAACCCGCTTCCGCTTGTCTTGGACAACTGGATCTGCACATGGATCTGGTGAGTAAGTTGTCGAGATTTACACGGAAGAGTTTGAAAGCATAGAAAACTCTCGACGTATACAAATACTTCGTTGCTGGATCTGTTCTTAATCAAGAATAAACCCCACGTAGCGATGGAGAGACTCAGATTTTTTCAATACAAATATCAAATTTAAATAAATGAGCCCTGGTTTTACACAAACGCGCATTCATTAACTATGATTGGGGAAAAAAAAGACGAGTCGGCTCCTCGTACACGGAAGTGTGTTGAAGCCACACGTTAAACTTCAGTAAACTTCTCCGTGACAGATGTTTTTTTTTAAAAATATGCATTGTTTTCAAATGAGTCCAATGTGTATTTAAAAAAAAAAGAAAATAAACCGCCGGGATAGGCTTCAGCCCCCGTACACGGAAGCATTTTGCAGATACACGTTGAACTTCAGTAAACCTCTGCGTGACTGACGGTTTATTTTCTTTTATAAAATATGCATTGGACTCATTTGAGAACAATGCATATTAGGAAAAAAAAAAGTCTGTTCGGGAGAGGTTTACCAAAGTTTAACGTGTGGCCGCAACACGCTTCCGTGTACATTGGAGATGACTCCCTGTCATTGTTTTTTTTTTTTTTTTAAAAAACGCATTGTTCTCAAATGAGGCAACTTGGCATAATACAACCAACAGCACAACAAGTCTCAGGCATTGTGAATATGATGGTCTGGTTCAATGTCCCCCACACTGTCGAGCAGCTCTTTTTGACCGGCAATGTGGCGCCGTGAAAATGGTGACGTCACGTGGACGAGCTCTATACAGGTACTGTATATTGCTTAGTGTTTTAAACTTGTTTTACTGTGCTGCATCCAAATACTGTAATCATGACTTCAGGGTTTCTGCTCTGCCATGCACATTTCAGTTATCTGTGTTGAACAAGCTCTATGTGAAGCGTTTCAAAAATGTAAAGCGTTATCTGTGATCATACCCATTCGTCTGCTTTTCCTATTGGCAGCACTTCACATCCCATCCAACGTCTGGCTACCCTGACAGTGTGCTGTGTGTGCTGGTGAAGGCTGCGATGTGTACCTGTCGGAATATGGAAGTGCATGTGTGTGTGTGTGTGTGTGAGTGAGTGAGTGAGTGAGTGAGTGAGTGAAGACAGCATATGGAGAGTGCCCTCCCTTCCTGTTCGGAGGGGAACAACGTGAATGTCTGTGAACTCCCGCTTGACCCGTGACCTCATAGGATCACACGTACACAAAGAAAGAAAGACCCACGTCTAAAGCTAGATACTTATACGTGTGCACCGGTACAGCCAGCCAGCTGTCCCCTCTCAGCCACTGTCCGGGGATAGAGACAGCGAGGAGCGAGAGTGACACCCAGCATAGCAGACGCAATTGTTTTTTCAGGCTGCGTGAATAAGGCTGGAATTCCCTCGGATTCCTTTAAATCCACGTGTGGCCCAGCAGGGAAAGCGACACGCACGCAACGTACTTCTCTTCCTGTTCCGATCGTCTTTTCCAACTGCTGCTCCCTCAGAGACCATCCTTTGAACTTCTTCTCTTGATATGTTTCTTAATCTTGATTTCGTGAAGAAGGTACATTTTTTACATTGGAATGATCTTACGGCACAGCACCTGAAAAAAATCACAAAAAGCATATACTGTAGTACAGTGAAGTAAAATGAGTATTTGAAAACCCTGCTATATTGCAAGTTCTCCCACTTAGAAATCATGGAGGGGTCTGAAATTTTCACCGTAGGTGCAGCTCCACCGTGAGAGAGATAATCTAAAAAGACAAATCCAGAAATCACAATGTATGATTTTTTTTAACGATTTATGTGATACAGCTGCTAATAAGTATTTGAACTCCTGTCTATCAGCTAGCATTCTGACCGTCAAAGACCTATTAGTCGCCCTTTAAAAGTCCACCTCCACTCCTGAATCAGATGCACCTGTGCGGGGTCGTTAGCTGCATAAAGACACCTGTCCACCCCATACAATCAGTAAGACTCAAACTTGTAACATGGCCAAGACCAAAGAGCTGTACAAAGACA